>NW_027362662.1:0-300000 GCF_042186555.1 Aquarana catesbeiana | reverse complement strand
GGGAAAAAAACGCGTATAAGTTATGCAACACTGGTTAGGGACAAAGAGAAGGGGAGTTGGGGCGCACCAGACATAAGATGTTATCACAAAGCAATCACTTTATCAAGAATTATAGATTGGGCAAAAGGAAATAAAGATAAGGGTGAAAATGGAAAACACGATTAGTAAAGTAGATATGAGTAAAGTAATTTGGATACCTCCACTTTTTAGGAAACTTAGTTCTGAGGCACATATTATCACTAGACACACTTTAAAAGTATGGGACAACTTGCATAAAAGGGAGAAATGGGAGTATAACTCCCCTTTGATCCCTTTAAGGGACACAGAATTTTTTGCACCAGGAATGGAGATTTTGAGTGGGAGATGGATCTTGCAAGAAGGAGCACAGCTTAAGGATGTTATGAAGAAGGGTAAACTATGTTCATTTCAGGACTTAAAAAATAAAAGCGATCTTATGACCCTCAATAGATGGCGATATCTTCAACTAAAAAACTTTGTTGAAATGCTCCCCCAACCTATTAGAACAATGGACAACCTACAGCCGTTAGAGAAACTCTGTGTCGGTCAGATAGGGAAGAAGGAGATTTCTAAGATCTATAGGGTATTGATGGATCTGAAGGGTACAGATATTCCAGTATATATCAAAAAATGGGAGACAGAATTAAATTCAAAACTCAAAAATGACGAGGCTACAATTCTATTAAAGCGAGTTCACAATACCTCAGTAAATTATAAAGTGTCTGAGTTAAATTATAAATGTTTGTCAAGATGGTACATTACCCCAGATAGAGCTTCTAAGTACCAGAGTGAAACCTCACAATTCTGCTGGAGGGGATGCAAAGAGCTGGGTACAATGGCACACATCTGGTGGCAGTGCACAAAAATAAGGGAATTCTGGGACAAGATAAGGAAAATTATTGGTGAGATAACCCAAATAGCGGTCCCGGACGATCCATGGGCATGCTTATTTCACGGTTTCAGAATGCCAACCGAGTCATATCTGGGAACACTCATACCACAATTGTTGAACGCAGCAAAAAGTCTCATTGTAAGACACTGGCAGGAGAAAAGCGGCCCAACATTACAAGAACGGTATGACAAAACAAATGGAATCCAGAATTTAGAATATCTGAGATACACTGAGAAAGTGGAAGTGGAGGAGTATGAGGAAAAATGGAAGGGGTGGCAAAAATTTAAAAGCTCAATAAGGGCTGTAGAGGTCTTGGGAAATTAATAGATCAAGCTAATGTAGTCCCCGTGTAGTAGTCAGAGATGGGTAAGATGCAACAGGAGTGGTGTCCATTGGGGGTGTTGACTTAGCTAGCTTGGAGGTTCATGGATGAAAGAAATATAGGACCTCGAGGAGGTGGGGTGGTTTGGGGGGAGGTGGAGTGGGGAAGGGAAGGGGGCTCAAGTTAGGGGAGGCTTTAGATATGATCTAACCGATACTGTTGATGAGGGATGCTGCGGTGTTGCAAGCATGAAGATTAATCAAAAGATATTTGTAAAACAAAAAAAAGTAACGAGTCGGGAAAGTATTGAACAGTAAAGTTGAAACTTTTGCCCCCGAAAATGGACACTGATGTGGCAAAAAAAAAAAAATTTTCCACACTCAGGACAGGAACATGGCTTTTCTCCTGTGTGAGATCTCTGATGTGTTACAAGTTCAAGTTTTTTTACAAGACATTTCCCACACTCAGTACAGGAAAATCTCTTATCTTTTGGAAGGACGGCACCGTCCCTCACAGTCTGGGAAGGGGGGGAAATAAGAGGAATACGATGGTCCATCTACACTGTGTGGTGCCGGATGGACATTTGAGGTAGTCGGGTTTTCTCCTGGACTATACTGTGTGATGTCCTCATCTTCTACTTTACAGTCTGGAGACAAAGTGAGACAATCCTCTGAGGTTTTCCTCATCTCCCGTCCATCTACTAAAATAGAAATAAAAAGATTATTACTAGACATGAGCAGATTGGTTCCCCTAAACCAGGACTCCACCCACATCAGGCAGCTTTGTCTCTGAGGATCTTACAATTCCACACACACTGACTGAATACATTGTTTCTATGTGTTTATCAGATGATGGGGGATCTAGGTGGAGCCTCCGTACTGCTCTCTCCTTTACAATAAAGTCTCCTCTTACCCGGTGATGTGAGGGGCGGCTGATTGTCCATCATGACGTCCTTGTAGAGATCCTTGTGTCCTTCTAAATACTCCCACTCCTCCATGGAGAAATAGACAGTGACATCCTGACACCTTATAGGAACCTGACACAGACAATGATACAGTCACCATCCAGACACATCCCTTGTCTGTTACTGGATAATGTCCCAGATTTCCCAGCACCGCTCACCTCTCCTGTCAGCAGCTCCATCATCTTCTTGGTGACTTCTAGAATCTTCTCCATGTTGTGTCTCTCAGGTTTTAGGGAGTCACATGGAGGCACTGTGATGGTCATATGATCACCTGACTTCACAAGAGGAAATCTCTATATTGAGGAACCAATAGGAATATCATGTTAGAATCCCAGAATCCTCCTCACCTCTCCGGTCAGGTCTGTGTTTTATTAAAGCGTTTGTTAACCAAAAAAAAAAAACTGATCCTGTTCCTTTATAACATGTTGTTATACAGCAGAGTGCTTGTGCTGTGTCATTTGGCCCCCTGTATACACTAAAAAACCTGGCTGATCCTGCCAGGCTGCTGAACCACTGACACTGAGGTCTCTTTGCACGATTCCTTCAGCCGTAGCTCTCCCTGTGTCTGTGTTCCTCCCCCCTCCCCTCCCTGCTTGTAGCTGCGCCCGCCCCCCCTGCTCCTCTCGTATCTGATCATAAATCTTCTTATCCCCTCTGTAGCATTAGAAAATCTGTCCCTGTGCCTGTGTAATGTAAAAACTCAGCCGATCTGTACCTGTATAAACGCCTCCCACCGCTCAGCTGATTGTCGGCTCTCTTTCTCTCTCTCCACCTCCTCCACCGGCTGACGTCAGCAGGATGGCTCGGCCCCGCCCACTTCAGCTCTGAGCTGGAGAAACAGGGGAGATGACATGTCAGCTGAGACCTCGGAGTGCAGTTTATACAGGTACAGATCGGCAGTTTTTTTACATTACACAGACACAGGGACAAATGTTATGATGATACAGAGGGGATAACACTATTTTAGTACAGTGGGTTAACAACCACTTTAAAAGAGATAAGGGTCATGTGACCTCCCAGAATCCTCCTCACCTCTCCGGTCAGGTCTGTGTTTTATTAATAGAGATAAGAGTGATGTCATGTGACCTCCCAGAATCCTCCTCACCTCTCCGGTCAGGTCTGTGTTTTATTAATAGAGATAAGAGTGATGTCATGTGACCTCCCAGAATCCTCCTCACCTCTCCGGTCAGGTCCGTTTTATTAATAGAGATAAGAGTGATGTCATGTGACCTCCCAGAATCCTCCTCACCTCTCCGGTCAGGTCTGTGTTTTATTAATAGAGATAAGAGTGATGTCATGTGACCTCCCAGAATCCTCCTCACCTCTCCGGTCAGGTCTGTGTTTTATTAATAGAGATAAGAGTGATGTCATGTGACCTCCCAGAATCCCCCTCACCTCTCTGGTCAGGTCTGTGTTTTATTAATAGAGATAAGAGTGATGTCATGTGACCTCCCAGAATCCTCCTCACCTCTCCGGTCAGGTCTGTGTTTTATTAATAGAGAAAAGAGTGATGTCATGTGTGTCATCCATGTGTGGTCACTGCCGGATAAAAGTCACTCGATCAGCAGCTGCAGCCAATAGCTTCATCACTGATCTGTGTATTCTGAGAGCGGAGGAGCGCCCCCCATTGTCAGAATACAATAGTGCAGCGGGGAGGATTCCCCCATCCCCCTCCAATGTGTGGATGGGGGAATCACTTCAGTTTTTTCCTCTCATCCCGCTGGATGAACGATAAAACTGAACCATGTATGGCCAGCTTTGGAAGCAAAATATATTAATCATCAACTGATCCCCCTGAAGGGGTTAATCTACATATTACCTCCTCTGCCGCCAGATCCTGCAGTGTCTTCTCACTACATCTTATCAAATGGAATGTCTGCATCTGACATCACTTCCTGTCTGTATTCCATGTGTATATAAAGAGGCAGAGCCCTGAGTGTGTATGAAGAGGAGGAGCCCTGAGTGTGTATGAAGAGGCGGAGCTCTGAGTGTGTATGAAGAGGCGGAGCTCTGAGTGTGTATGAAGAGGCGGAGCTCTGAGTGTGTATGAAGAGGAGGAGCCCTGAGTGTGTATGAAGAGGCGGAGCTCTGAGTGTGTATGAAGAGGCGGAGCTCTGAGTGTGTATGAAGAGGTGGAGCTCTGAGTGTGTATGAAGAGGAGGAGCCCTGAGTGTGTATGAAGACGTGGAGACCTGAGTGTGTATAAAGAGGCAGAGCCCTGAGTGTGTATGAAGAGGAGGAGCCCTGAGTGTGTATGAAGAGGCGGAGCTCTGAGTGTGTATGAAGAGGCGGAGCTCTGAGTGTGTATGAAGAGGAGGAGCCCTGAGTGTGTATGAAGAGGCGGAGACCTGAGTGTGTATAAAGAGGCAGAGCCCTGAGTGTGTATGAAGAGGAGGAGCCCTGAGTGTGTATGAAGAGGCGGAGCTCTGAGTGTGTATGAAGAGGCGGAGCTCTGAGTGTGTATGAAGAGGCGGAGCTCTGAGTGTGTATGAAGAGGCGGAGACCTGAGTGTGTATGAAGAGGCGGAGCCCTGAGTGTGTATGAAGAGGCGGAGCCCTGAGTGTGTATGAAGAGGCGGAGCTCTGCGTGTGTATGAAGAGGCGGAGCTCTGAGTGTGTATGAAGAGGCAGAGCTCTGAGTGTGTATGAAGAGGCGGAGCTCTGAGTGTGTATGAAGAGGTGGAGCTCTGAGTGTGTATGAAGAGGAGGAGCCCTGAGTGTGTATGAAGACGCGGAGACCTGAGTGTGTATAAAGAGGCAGAGCCCTGAGTGTGTATGAAGAGGAGGAGCCCTGAGTGTGTATGAAGAGGCGGAGCACTGAGTGTGTATGAAGAGGCGGAGCTCTGAGTGTGTATGAAGAGGAGGAGCCCTGAGTGTGTATGAAGAGGCGGAGACCTGAGTGTGTATAAAGAGGCAGAGCCCTGAGTGTGTATGAAGAGGAGGAGCCCTGAGTGTGTATGAAGAGGCGGAGCTCTGAGTGTGTATGAAGAGGCGGAGCTCTGAGTGTGTATGAAGAGGCGGAGCTCTGAGTGTGTATGAAGAGGCGGAGACCTGAGTGTGTATGAAGAGGCGGAGCCCTGAGTGTGTATGAAGAGGCGGAGCCCTGAGTGTGTATGAAGAGGCGGAGCTCTGAGTGTGTATGAAGAGGCGGAGCTCTGAGTGTGTATGAAGAGGCGGAGCTCTGAGTGTGTATGAAGAGGCGGAGCTGTGAGCGTGTATGAAGAGGCGGAGCTCTGAGTGTGTATGAAGAGGCGGAGCTCTGAGTGTGTATGAAGAGGCGGAGCTCTGAGTGTGTATGAAGAGGCGGAGCTCCTGCTGGAACAGCGGTCGGAGGAGGAGTCTAGGAGGGAGGTGACAGAAAGCTCAGCAGACTCTCAGGAGTGAGCGAGGAGGATCCAGTTCCTTTGCCATCGGAGGTGAGGAGAGTGTGAAGGATGTTGGTGACTCTGGTAGATGAAAAGCTGGGAGTCATATTGCTCTGGTGAGTGGGGAAGCACTACTAAGGGGGCGCCCTCACCATCACGTGTGTAAGAGGTGGAAGAAGGCGTGGCTACACTACAGCTGGCACAGTTTGGAGCACCGAGAACTTTACATCTTATCAACTTTTCATTGATTGGTGGATTTTTTTAAAGAAAAATAAGTTTGTTAAAATGGATGCAAACTGGAAGCAGTGAACTTGCAGAGAACACTATATTGAGCACAAAATATTGTATGATTACATGAATTTGCACAGATTTTTAGTTAATTTATTATAGCAGCAAATATTATAATTATTAAAAAAAAAATCATAAAGAAGTAGGTGTAAAGTGGAAGCAGTGGATCTGCAGGGAACAGCATCTTGAGCACAAAGCACTTTATGTTGTATATGAATTTGTACATAGATCAGTTTACTTCATTTATTGATAAACACCATAAGATGAATGAAGTAGGTGTAAAGTGGAAGCAGTAGATCTGCAGAGAATATGATTTGAGCCCCTAGCACTTTATATATGAATGTCTCCACATATTTTAGTGTATTTGTGATGATTTATGTGCACACACAATAGGACAGCGCTGTGACACATAATGATCTTCTAGTTGATAAAGGGAATACTTACCTTTGTAATGCCCCGTACACACGGTCAGACATTGATCGGACATTCCGACAACAAAATCCTAGGATTTTTTCCGACGGGTGTTGCCTCAAACTTGTCTTGCATACACACGGTCACACAAAGTTGTCGGAAAATCCGATCGTTCTGAACGCGGTGACGTAAAACACGTACGTCAGGACTATAAACGGGGCAATAGCCAATAGCTTTCGTCTCTTAATTTATTCTGAGCATGCGTGGCACTTTGTCCGTCAGTTTTGTCTACACACGATCGGAATTTAAAGGATCGGATTTTGTTGTCGGAAAATTGGATAGCAAGCTCTCAAACTTTGTGTGTCGGAAATTCTGATGGAAAAAGTCCGATGGAGCCTACACACGGTCGGAATTTCCGCCAACAAGCCCTGATCGCACATATTCTGTCGGAAAATCCGACCGTGTGTACAGGGCATTACAGCAGCAGTCCGGTATAAGTTATTTTTGTAGGTATTTGAGTTGTTACACATAGCGCGGGTTTTATTCTATTTATATTGGTGACATCATTGCCCAAATCTGGGGATCAGGAGCCATTTCCATCCTTTACTCTCGGCTGGGGTTCTTTGTATCCATATAACAGATGTTCTACATGACTAAATCTGCAATCAATTTTACTGCAAAATCAAAGGGGCCAAAATGTCTCCCCCCCGAGCAGTAATATATTTCTATCCCCCTTGGTGGGAGTGGAGATGACCCATCTATAAGGATATACAGTACATACACACACAGCACAAGGCCGTGTTCACACTACAAGATGTTTCTCAGGACTGCAGTTCCTCTGATCCCCACAAGATGGTGATCTCACTTCTACCCAGACAGGAAGTCTCTATGGAAAACAGACAGGAAGTGATGTCAGTTACACACAGGAAGTTCCAGGTGAGAGGTGAGTCGGGAGGAAGTAGAGAGAAGACATTACTGGAAGAGGCAGTAGAGGAGGTAATAAGATCTTATTTTCTATTTACACCCAGTAACCCCCCGTCATGTCCGTCCTCTTCCTCCATAGTCACTGTGATGTTTTTTATCTCCAGCAGATGATGATACACACATATATAGTGTGGAAACCTAGATTAACCCCTTCAGGGGCCGAATGTTTCCCCACATATGGTGCCAGAACATTCTTCTCATTCTTTTTTCTTTATTAGTCTTTTTTAAACAAGTTATGTGACTTTTATTTAGATGTGGGGGATGGTGTTTATTTAGACATAAAGAGAATATTATTTGTCTTTACCAGCAGATCAAAAACTAGCAAAACGGACTTTGCATAGAGAAAGGACTTTGTGATTTGTCAAGCCAAAGGTAAGAGTTTCCCGGACCAAAACACGCTAAACTGAATGTTGCTTTGTGTGTAATCCCACTGGGGTCCATTCTTCCCTCATATTATCCCCCATACATCCCCATCCTAATATTGTACAACCAATACAGTCCAGATCATTCTCTGTCATCAATTATTAGTTTACAGGGAAACCTGTATAGATCACATGACCAATGAGGATGGAGGAGGACCGGAGTCACATGACTGAGAAGATACTAAACCTCACCCTGGAGATCATCTACCTGCTGACCGGAGAGGTAAGGAGGATT
Source organism: Aquarana catesbeiana (assembly GCF_042186555.1). Lineage (NCBI taxonomy): Eukaryota > Metazoa > Chordata > Amphibia > Anura > Ranidae > Aquarana > Aquarana catesbeiana. The sequence goes on along the minus strand of NW_027362662.1, from coordinate 292,100 downwards.
CTGGGAGGTCACATGACATCACTCTTATCTCTATTAATAAAACACAGACCTGACCGGAGAGGTGAGGAGGATTCTGGGAGGTCACATGACATCACTCTTATCTCTATTAATAAAACACAGAGCTGACCGGAGAGGTGAGGAGGATTCTGGGAGGTCACATGACATCACTCTTATCTCTAATAATAAAACACAGACCTGACCAGAGAGGTGAGGAGGATTCTGGGAGGTCACATGACATCACTCTTATCTCTATTAATAAAACACAGACCTGATCGGAGAGATGAGGAGGATTCTGGGAGGTCACATGACATCACTCTTATCTCTATTAATAAAACACAGACCTGATCGGAGAGATGAGGAGGATTCTGGGAGGTCACATGACATCACTCTTATCTCTATTTATAATACACAGACCTGACCAGAGAGGTGAGGAGGATTCTGGGAGGTCACATGACTGTAAGGGCTTACTTAGGTTGGAGCCCATGGCACAGAGATGTACGCTCACCCTTGCAAACAGACACAGCCCACGGTAACAAAGAGATGAGCTACCTGGGCTGTGAATCTGTGCACGGGGGCTTGACAGGAATTATCCAAAGGATAGTCGAAGTAAAGCCGTAGTCAGGGATTCCATAGTCAGAATAAACGATAAGCAGAGCCAGGGTCAGAAGCCGGAGTCAGTCTTGGAACACTGTAACTAGAACACTGGAATACTGGAACCTTAGGCAAAACAGGAGACATCAGACTGGAAGGCAGGCACCGAGACATCAGACTGGAAGGCAGGCGCTGAGACATCAGACTGGAAGGGAGACACCGAGACATCAGACTGGAAGGCAGGCGCCAGGACATCAGACTGGAAGGCAGACACCGAGACATCAGACTGGAAGACCTGACTGGAGAGATGAGGAGGATTCTGGGATTCTAACATGATATTCCTATTGGTTTCTCAATACAGAGATTTCCTCTTGTGAAGTCAGGTGATCACATGACCATCACAGTGCCTCCATGTGACTCCCTAAAACCTGAGAGATACAACAAGCAGAACATGGAGAAGATTCTAGAAGTCACCAAGAAGATGATGGAGCTGCTGGCAGGAGAGGTGAGGAGGATTCTGGGAATTCTGGGACATTATCCAGTAACAGACAAGGGATGTGTCTGGATGGTGACTGTATCATTGTGTGTGTCAGGTTCCTATAAGGTGTCAGGATGTCACTGTCTATTTCTCCATGGAGGAGTGGGAGTATTTAGAAGGACACAAGGATCTCTACAAGGACGTCATGATGGACAATCAGCCGCCCCTCACATCACCGGGTAAGAGGAGACTTTATTGTAAAGGAGAGAGCAGTACGGAGGGTCCACCTAGATCCCCTATCATCTGATAAACACATAGAAACAATGTATTCAGTCAGTGTGTGTGTTTCCTACAGATGGATCCAGTAATGGGAACCCACCAGAGAGATGTCCCCGTCCTCTGTATTCCTGGGATTCCACACAGGGAGGTCACACCATCCCTCACCATCATCAGGTAGATGAGGAACAATCACTGATAGTATCATTAGGATCTGTACATTATCTACATTGTTACAATTGACGTCATTTTTATTATATATTCAGAGTGAAGATCCAATCGATATAGAATTTGAGGTTAAAGCAGAAGAAGAAGAGAGGTATGTGAGGGATGATCAGCAGTCTATGGAGGAGGATGGAATAACAGGGACATTTATAGAGGAGGACACTCCTACAGAGATCAGCACAGGTGGGTCATTAACACTAAATACATTCCTCCACCCATACTGCTCACTGATTGGTCCAGAGTAGGGCAGGGACTGGGTGATATCAGCCTGTAATCCCCTGGTCACTTTCCTGAGCTGTGTTCCCCGTCCTGTATTCCTGTATTTCTCTCAGATAATCTTCCTTTTCTGTGCTGCAGACACAATTTATGTATCTAGACTGGATTTATGGAGATTCTGGGGTTCAGCTGCCAGAAAAATGTTAATTTTCACAAGATGTGTTACTAGACCTAAGCACCAGGGGAATGGACCTCAAGCCTTTTGCCCCATGTCCGGGTCTAGTAAGATCTCTGACAGAACAATTCTCCCAGGATTACTTGCTCTGTTGTCTGCTGGCTGTGCCGGGTGGAGGGATATGTCTGTATAGTCTCAGACCCAAGTCACTGAGTGCAGTCTCAGGAGATGGGAGGCAGCGGTGTGGGACCTCTGCAACTTGTCTCATGTAAACATTTTTTTTAGACATTAGGCTTTTATTGAAGTTTCAACAATATACAATTGACTGGCTAAGTATAAAACATCCAATTAAGACAGTAAGAACTTAGTAAACAAAATACAAAGTTATCCATAGTATAACATTTCCATTGATAATACCAAAGTATAGGTAACAAGGAGGGTTAGAGCTGTCAAGAGTTTTGATGTAGCGCAATTCAAAAAAGTGCAAAAAATCTAGTGCCTAATATAAAAGTGCGTCCACCACCAATATGTAATAATGTGGTAATGTTCACAGGTATCTTCAAATCCACTCCGTATTGCTTAAAACATGTGTCCTCCCATCTGGTGTAGATAATAGACTCTCACCTCACAGTATTGACCTTGCTAAGAACAAGGTCAGAAACGGCTTTATGGTCCCTCCTTGGGCTAATATCATCAGTAGTTCATCTGGAGATTCCTTTCCTCCTCTGTTGGCACCTCTCTCCAATGTAGGTCACATAAGAAACAAAATGAGACTAATAGTCCTCTCTGTATACAAATGTGAAAACCCAGACTCAGAACTACTACCATGGAATGATCACACCGAGTACTATGGTACAAGTATAAAAGGGAACATAGAGAGTATCCACCACCGTTGTGTTGTAGTATGCACAGATATTATCCAATCTACTCAAAGTATGCCACTCAAAGCATGCATATTTACACCTTGTGCAGGTAATAAACTCTCACCTCCACAGTACTGACCTCAATCAATCTAGGTCAAAGCAGGCTTTGGTTGGCCCCTCCTCGGACTGTGTCATCAATGGTACATAAGACAACTCCTTTTCTTCCTCTATTGGCACCCCTCTCAGATGTACATATCATGTAAATGAGAATAAAACTGATAGTGCTCTCTGTATGCAAATACTTTATTAAAATATTCAATAAAAATGCACTGACATAAAATTAGCACACAAAGTGCTATGATAAAATCATAAACAGGAAAATGGGTGCATCAAGCTGAGGCTAATCCCTTCCACACCGCATAGACTCACCTGACATGCAGATGGCCTTGTTTTCAATGTAACCAGCATAGCTCTGCCCCTATACGCGTTACGCCCACACCCTGGGCTTCTTCAGTATGTCCGTTTGGCCTCACATTAGCATAGAAAATATGGGAAGAAGCTTTGTTAGAACATATAGGGGGATTATCTGCATGGAAGTGGGTCTCTTGATCCTCTTGAAAATCATAAACAGGAAAATGGGTGCATCAAGCTGCGGCTAATCCCTTCCACTCCGCATAGACTCACCTGACCCGCAGATGGCCTTGTTTTCAATGTAACCAGCATAGCTCTGCCCCTGTATACGCGTTACGCCCACACCCTGGGCTTCTTCAGTAGGTCCGTTTGGCCTGACATTAGCATAGAAATATATGGGGAGAAGCTTTGTTAGAACATTTAGGGGAATTATCTGCATGGAATTGGGTCTCGTGTATGCAGAAAACAGCCCCCTTTAATTTCTGAGCTTCAGACCACATTGCCTTATGCTTAAAGGGTCTATTAAGCCCTTTGACATTAAAAGACACAAACTTAAAAGAGAAGTATGGTTTTTTTTTTTGCCTATTCATACTTACCTAGGTGGATGCAGCAACATCGCCAATGGCTCGGTTCTCTCACCTCCCCGAGCGGAAAGCTGCTGCCTGTCAGTCAGCAGCTCTCCTGCTCTGCTCCTCCATGCTCATTGGAGCGCTGAGCTGTGGAGGAGTGGGGAGCGGCTGTCTTGGCGGCTTGCTGAGTGGCTGAGACTGCCATCAATCAAGGCAGCTGGCGGATCCAGACATCCTAAGTCAGGATGACCCACTGCCTGGACTGAACTTGGTGACGTCAGCAGAGTGCGGACTGCAGACCGCTCTCCGCTGAAAACGGGTCACAGGAGTGCAAAACGAATTGCACTCCTGTGACCCTTAGGAGAAGCCCAGTCTAAAAAGCTCAGGCTGGGCTTCTCCTTTAATTGTCATCTGGAAGCATAAACAATACATAAAGTAACAAAAGATATGACCGTACTAGCGAGAAGGCAAACCATGGATTTGGAGAAGATCTAATTCCTGAGGGAGCACAAAAAGGCACAGAATGGGGTTTCCCTCTACAAGTACACAGCTTAGAGGCAGCAAAAACCATGACAGAGTTCTGAGACAAAATAGAACAAGCTGACAATATCAAAGAAGAGAGGGTAGTCCATCCAGGCGTCTGTATCGGGGTAAGAAGGCCACATTTGAGATAGGATGATAAGGTTCATGAGGCAATGCGTGAAGAGGGATGTTGGTATACATGTCACACAAGGCATTAGAGGCTGGAGCTAGGCCCAAACTCTGAATGGGAATCAACAAAAGTTAGGATAAAGAAAAACAAAATACAAACAGTAGTAAAAAAGAAACCAGAACTAAGCCCGGCAACCCTAGCAGCATCAGTTGGGAACTTTATGGGGGCTGGAGACAATTCCCAAATACGCAACAAAACTTTGAATCAAATCAGTCCAGGGTATCCTGTCCTAGGCCTGAAAATGTCAGGTTGAAGAGATGCCTACCAGAGATAGAAATTCGACAGCTGGGACCAGTCATTACATAACTTGGCTGGGCCTTTTTTTCATCTCAATAGGAGCATCAGGTGCCAAGATATGCCATTCCTTCCGGTATTTACGCCCCGCTTCCAAAGAGTGAATGGTGAATGTTTTTCCTTGATAGGTAACCGATAGCTTAGTTGGGAACCCCCATTGATGGATGATTTCATGGTTCTGGAGAGCCATTGTGATGGTGAAAAAAAATGTTTTCCTGTTTTCAATAGTAGCCTGGGACAAATCAGCGTAAAGAGCAATGCCTGAGAACTGATCCGGCAAGTGCGGGTTTTTCTGAGCCGCCTGCATAGCTTTTTCCTTGACATGGTAGTAGTGGATCCTGGACAAAACATCCCGCGGCACTGTATCCACGAGGTAATCAGGTTTGGGCAGCCTTTGTGCCCTGCTTATGATAAGATCAAAGTCCCGCAGGTCAGGAACTAGAGTACACAATCGTTGTAGCAAAAAGTCTTATAATCCAGAGGAAGGAATCATTTCAGGAACCCCACAAAATGTGATATTTTTGCATCTGGACCTGTCCTCCCAAATCTACTAATTTAGCCTGAATTTTATGCAGATCGGACTGTGGTTCTGTATACGCATCCACTAAGTTGTTGTGGGCTGTAAAAATCTCATCCATCTTCTGCTCTATATGTGTGAATCTTTCCTGCAGATCTTGCACAGAGGAGTTAGTCTTGGTTAGCATATCCCCCATATCTAAGTGCAGCATCCCCTTAAAGTCAGACACTGACACAGGCTGGGTAGTCGCTGGAAAATTCTCTAATGGATTCTGCAGATGATAGGTCTGCTCTGCCTGGTAATGACCTCTCTGAGAAAGTCCCCCTGCTTAGCTTTCTTATGCAGCGTACACACGAGCAGACTTTTCGACCGGACTGGCCTGACTAACAATCCAATCGTGTGTGGGCTTCATCGGACCTTCAGCGGACTTTTCCAGTTGAAAATCTGACTGACTTTGGATTTGAAATATGCTTCAAATCTTTCCGACGGACTCGAGTCCGGTCGAAAAATCTGCTCGTCTGTATGCTAGTCCGACAGATGAAAACCCACGCTAGGGCAACTATTGGCTACTGGCTATCAACTTCCTTATTTTAGTCCGGTCGTACGTCATCACGTTCCTATCAGTCGGACTTTGGTGTGATCGTGTGTAGGCAAGTCCGTTCGTTCAAAAGTCCGTCGGAAGTCCGTCAAAAGTCTGCCGAAATGGCCGTCGGACTTTTGTTGCCGAAAAGTCCGCTCGTGTGTACGCGGCCTTTGTCTTTGCTGAACTCCAAGTGGAGGGGCTGTCAGGGGGAGAGAACTCACCAGGCCGCTGAGCAGGGAGGCAGATTGAGACACACATGGCGGGGTCTTGGAAGTCCCACGTCATCACAGGGGGAAAACAATCTGTCAGCTTGTGCTGCACTGACCGATGTGTTCCTTGCTTTGGTAATTCCAGGATGTTGGGCTGTGATTTCAGTCTCCAGAGAGTCAAAAACTGGGCACATCTGTTGCTCTGTACTGGTGCTTAGCAGGCTTGAGACCAGAAGCTCCTCAGGAATCGATCTCGGAAGTCAGCGGGACACACCACGTTCAAGTACATTTTTAAGCTACTACTGATTACTGAATACCAATATTATCAGTCCTGACCCTTACATTATATCATTTATATTGTACATTACATACCCCTGACCCCTGCACTATATTCTCTGTTGTACATTACATCATTCTGATACTATATAGCCCTAACTTTTGTTTACTGTATAATACATTTTACATTACATAGGCCTTGATTCTTTTGCACCCATTTCCTACCACCTGGACATTTTATATCTGATGATTTGATTGGAGCACAGACTTTTACATGTTGATAATAATCTGATAACATCCTCAGACCCTGAAACCTTAAACAGAAAGTGATGATAATGAGGGAGGAGTCAATAACCCAATAATGGTGGTCTTCAGGATCAGTCCAGTCTTCATCCTGGTTATTTTATCCCATCCTCACTCTCTGACCTCTGGTTTGGCTCAGCCCCGCTGTCATTCATGACTAAATCATGGACTAAACAAGAAAGTGCAGGACTTCTTGTGTTGGGAAGATGGCAATGAGTGATAGAGGGGGTGGGGACACACGTCCTATAATACACTCATCACTGACACTACTATAAAAGACAGTTCTCGTTATTTCCTCAGTCTCTGACTAAGGTCCATGAATAAAGAAATGAACTGTTATGCCCCGTACACACGATCGGATTTTCTGATGGAAAATGTCCGATTGGAGCGTGTTGTCGGATATTCCGACCGTGTGTGGGCTCCATCGGATTTTCCGACACACAAAGTTGGAGAGCAGGAGATAAAATTTTCCGACAACAAAATCCGTTGTCGGAAATTCCAATCGTGTGTACACAAATCCGATGGACAAAGTGCCAGGCATGCTCAGAATAAATAAAGAGATGAAAGCTATTGGCCACTGCCCCGTTTATAGTCCCGACGTACGTGTTTTACGTCACCGCGTTCAGAACGATCGGATTTTCCGACAACTTTGTGTGACCGTGTGTATGCAAGACAAGTTTGAGCCAACATCCATCGGAAAAAATCCTAGGATTTTGTTGTCGGAATGTCCGAACAAAGTCCGACCGTGTGTACGGGGCAGTAGGATATCAGAGGACCCATTTACTAGTTACCTTGAGGGTGGAATTGTAAGATCCTCAGAGACAAAGCTGCCTGATGTGGGTGGAGTCCTGGTTTAGGGGAACCAATCTGCTCATGTCTAGTAATAATCTTTTTATCTCTATTTTAGTAGATGGACGGGAGATGAGGAAAACCTCAGAGGATTGTCTCACTTTGTCTCCAGACTGTAAAGTAGAAGATGAGGACATCACACAGTATAGTCCAGGAGAAAACCCGACTACCTCAAATGTCCATCCGGCACCACACAGTGTAGATGGACCATCGTATTCCTCTTATCCTGAGGAACCTCAGACTGTGAGGGACGGTGCCGTCCTTCCAACAGATAAGAGGTTTTCCTGTACTGAGTGCGGGAAGTGTTTCCGTTTTAATTCCAATCTTTATGTGCATAGAAGATCTCACACAGGGGAGAAGCCGTATTCCTGTTCTGAGTGCGGGAAATGTTTTTCATTGAAGTGCAATCTTTACAGACACCAGAGAACTCACATGGTGGAGAAGCCACTTTCCTGCTCTGAGTGCGGGAAATGTTTTTCAGAGAAGTCCAATCTTTATAATCATCACAAATTGCACACGGGGGAGAAGCCATATTTCTGTTCTGAGTGTGGGAAATGTTTTGTACAAAAATCAGCTCTTGTCAAACATCAGAGGCTTCACACAGGAGCAAAGCCGTACACCTGTCCTGAGTGCGGGAAATGTTTTTCAGATAAGTCCAATTTTTATAATCATCAGAGATCTCACACGAGAGAGAAGCCATATTCCTGTTCTGAGTGTGGGAAATGTTTTACACAGAAGTCCAGTCTTTACATACATCAGAGATTGCACACAGGGGAGAAACCACTTTCCTGTCCTGAGTGAGAGAATTGTTCCTCACTGAAGTCCTGTCTTCCTGTACATCAGGGATCCCACACAACCCTCGAGGTGTATTAGTGCCTTGAGCGTGGGAAATTTCTTCTATATGAATGTTGCTGGACATCACAGCTCTCATGTGGGGAAGAAGCACACCCTGATATACACCTCAGATATACTCCATGGCTGATCTTCATCATGTAAGAAACAGTTCATAAGGAGATCAGAGATCACCAAAGACATGGATGAAGTGTTGTACCGTGTTGGCCATTGATAGCAGTAGAAAAATAAAAATTGAGTCATTACCTTTCATTGGATCAGTACATTTTGTGGCGTAAGCTTTCATAAACATTTAAAGGGCTATTAAAAAAAAAATGACACACATTTGCCTAGGTATGACAAATATTTGCTATATTTTATTGCATATAGTTATCTCCTATGATAAGCAGCTCTATCTAGTGACAATAATGATGCACTGCAGTATTATTACCACATTATGGACACTAGATAGAGTTACACTCTTGCATTGTTAGGCATCATCCTGGTATGCCAGAACCCTACACAGTGGAAGTGGTGCTCAGGGTGGCCCAGGAAACCTTTAGCATCAACTGGGAGGAGTTCTTTCTCCACTCTCTACCTTCTCTGGACGCTGGGCTGCATGTGCAGTGCAGTTGAGGACATCAGGAGTGAGACGGTGCCTGTGCCCATGCTGGGCAGCACAGCCATGCATCCAGAGTATTCATGAATAATCTCTGAGTGCTGTAAGCAGCTGGCAGTGTTCTTCCCCACAGACACACCCCTTCGATGTGCATATTTGAAGCTTGGATGACTCATTAAAACAATAACTGGTAACAAAAGGTACCTGGGACAAGACATGCATACTCCTTCCTTATGTGGGCAGTGGCAGGCTGGGTGATCACCTTCGGTAACCTGTGCATAATGCCCTCTCAGCTGACCATGATCACTGTATCAGCATCAGTCCCACTATAAACTTTTTTCTAACACCCTTCTAACCTCCTGCCCCCTGGACCCTGTTCCTTCTCAAATACTATGGTCACCATCTGAATCTATCCTACACTCTTTAACTCATATTTTCAACCTCTCACTCTCTACTGGCATCTTCCCCAACTATCTAAAACATGTGCTAGTCACTCCCATACCAAAAAAGGCTTCACTAGACCCCACCAATCTTAACAACCTAAGACCCATCTCTTTACTCCCTTTTGCTTTCAAACTCCTTGAACGTTTAGTCTACAACTGACTGGGCGACCACCTCTTTGAGAACAACCTTCTTGATCCCCTCCAGTCTGGATTTCGCCCACAGCACTCCACAGAAACTGCTCTCCTAAAACTCACAAACAAATTACTAACAGCCAAAACCAACAGTCATTATTCCATACTCTTACTCTTGGATCTTTCCGCTGCCTTTGATACAGTTGAACACCCCCTCCTCCTCAAAAAACTCAATTAGCTTGGTCTCCATGACTGCACTCTCCGTCGTTTGAATCTCACCTATCTCATTGCACCTTCAGTGTCACTTACAACTCCACTTCCTCCTCTCCAACTCCTCTTACCGTTGGGGTCCCCCAAGGTTCTGTCCTTGGACCTCTACTATTCTCCCTGGTTCAGCTGATAGCCTCCCATGGCTTCCACTACTATTTATATGCTGATGACACCCAAATCTATTTCTCTGCCCCTTAGCTCACCCCATCAATCTCCTCACACATCACTGATCTACTAACAGACATATCAGCCTGGATGTCAAATCACTTCCTCAAACTGAATCTATCTAAAACCGAGCTCTTAATATTTCCTCCCTACGTGCCCCTTCCCCTGACTTCTCTGTCAAGATCAATGGCACATCTATCAGTCCGTCCCCACATGCCAGGGTGCTAGGGGTAACCTTAGACTCTGAACTGTCCTTTCAGGCCTGCATCCAATCCCTGTCCAAATCATGCCGCCTTAGCCTCAGCAACATTTCCAGAATACGCCCCTTTTTAACTAATGACACCACCAAGCTTCTAATTCACTCCCTGGTTATCTCTCGCCTCGACTACTGCAACTCCCTCCTCATTGGATTACCTTTGCATAGACTATCCCCCCTTCAGTCCATAATGAATGCCGTTGAAAGACTCATCCACCTTACCAACCATTCAGTGTCCTCCACCCCTCTCTGCCAATCCCTCCACTGGCTTCCACTCACCCAACGAATAAAATTCAAAGTACTAACAATAATTTACAAAGCCATCCATAACTCTGCCCCCAGCTACATCACAAACCTAGTCCCAAAATACCAATCAAGCCACTCTCTTCGGCTTCTTCCTCCCAAGACCTCCAGCTCCCTTGTCACCTCCTCCCATGCTTGCCTTCTCCCATCCTTTGAAACTCCCTACCCCAATCTGTCTGACTGTCCCCTAATCTATCCACCTTTAGACGATCCCTGAAAACCCTGAAAAAAAAGTCATGTCACAGATTCTCAATTGGATTTAGGTCTGGACTGTGACTGGGCCATTCTAACACATGAATATGCTTTGATCTAAACCATTCCATTGTAGCTCTGGCTGTATGTTTAGGGTCGTTGTCCTGCTGGAAGGTGAACCTCCACCCCAGTCTCAAGTCTTTTGCAGACTCTAACAGGTTTTCTTCTAAGATTGCCCTGTATTTGGCTCCATCCATCTTCCCATCAACTCTGACCATCTTCCCTATCCCTGCTGAAGAAAAGCAGCCCCACAACATGATGCCACCACCATGTTTCATGGTGGGGATGGTGTGTTCAGGGTGATGTATAGTGTTTTCCACCACACATAGCATTTTGCTTTTAGGCCAAATTTGGTCTCATCTGACAAGAGCATCTTCTTCCACATGTTTGCTGTGTCCTCCACATGGCTTCTTACGGCTTTCGTTCAACAATGGCTTTCTTCTTGCCACTCTTCCATAAAGGCCAGATTTGTGGAGTGCACAACTAATAGTTGTCCTGTGGACAGATTCTCCCACCTAGGGATGAGCCGAACACCCCCCGGTTCGGTTCGCACCAGAACCTGCCAACGGACCGAAAGTTTGCATGAACTTTAGAACCTCATTAAAGTCTATGGGACTCGAATGTTCGAAATCAAAAGTGCTAATTTTAAAGGCTAATGTGCAAGTTATTGTCCTAAAAAGGGTTTGGGGACCCTGGTCCTGCCCCAGGGGACATGTATCAATGCAAAAAAAAGTTTTAAAATGCTGTTTTTTTTCGGGAACAGTGATTTTAATGATGCTTAAAGTGAAAAAAAAGTGAAATATTCCTTTAAATATCATACCTGGGGGGGGGGGGGGGGGTGTCTATAGTATGCCTGTAAAGTGGCGCGTGTTTCCTGTGCTTAGAACAGTCCCTGCACAAAATGACATTTTTAAAGGAATAGAAGTCATTTAAAACTGCTTGCGGCTTTAATGTAATGTCGGGTCCTGGCAATATGGATGAAAATCAGTGAGACAAACGGCATGGGTACTCCCCCCCCAGTCCATTACCAGGCCCTTTGGGTCTTGTATGGATATTAAGGGGAACCCCGCACCCAAATTAAAAAAAGAAAAGGTGTGGGGCCCCCATGCACTATATACTCTGAACAGCAGTATACAGGAGGTGCAAACAAGACAGGGACTGTAGGTTTGTTGTTAAGTAGAATCTGTTTGTAATTTTGAACAGGTACATTTTTAAAGTGTAGCTCCAGCCAAAAAATCTATTTTTAAGCTTTTTGGAAAACATAGGGAAGGGTTATCACCCCTGTGACATTTGTTTTTCTGTCTGTGCTCCTCTTCAGAAGATTTCACCTCACTTTCTGTCCCAATGACAAATGTTTTTTTGAAAATTTGGGGTTTTTAGTGAGACAAGGATTGGTGATAAAGCATCAGTGAAGAGGTGACATGTTTTTCCCATATTAACTCTTACAGGAGAGAATTTCCCTTCCTAGGGGTAGATTTCATCTCACTTCCTGTTGTCTCCTTCCGTTTGCAAGTAGGAGTCGTTTGTAAGTTGGATGTTTGAAAGTAGGGGCCTGCCCTATATACTCTGCAGAAATTGGGGCCTTAGGTGTTGTTGCCACAATATGCCACATTATATCAAGAATTGTAATTACATGCACCTATTGAACAGGGGCAGAAAAATTGGGCCTTAGGCACTGGTGCCACAACACTGCAACCCCTCACAGATACTCTAGTTGGAGCGCAGGAATGAGCCCTGCTGCAAAGTATTGCATCAAAAATTGTAATTACACGCCCCTGTTAAACAGGGGCAGAAAAATTCGGCCTTGGCCACTGATGGCGGTGTCCAGAACCAAAAATGTTCTTACAAGCTATCAGCATGAAAATTGAGGAGGAAGAGGATTGTGACTCAGCATAACAGGATAGTTACTCAGCATCAGCAAAGGCAGTCTTGAAAGGATCTCACATTTTTAAAAAATCAATCAGTTACATCAGCATCAGGCGCTTGGTAGCTGGTGATTCATTTTTATGAAGGTCAGCCGATCGACCGATTCGGTGGACAGGCGCACCCTGTGATCGATTACAATCCAGCTGCACTGAATGTGCGCTCCTAAAGAACGCTATATGCAGGACAGGCCAGTAGCTCAATTGCATACTGTGCAAGCTCTGGCCAGTGATCCATCCTCAAGACCCAGTAACCCAGAGGATTTTCGGTGGGAAAGGTGTCCAAGTCTGATCTTGCCCCTAGGTAATCCTGCACCATGTGAATCAGACGCTGGCGATGGTTGCTGGAACGGATCAGACCTTGGGGCTGCAGACTAAAAAATTGTCTGTACGCATCGGTCAGATGGCCACCTTCTCCACCGCTCCTTCTGTGACTGACCGAAGCCTCAGCAACCCGTTGTCCAGGAGGACCAGGAAATTTTAACCTCCCAGGCTCTGGAAATGCGTTGCACAAACCTTTCTGCAAGGCCTCCCAAAGATGTTTCATCCTCTGCTTCCTCTGCGATGGCAAGATAAGGTCGACAACCTTACCCTTGTAATTGGATCAAGGGGGGTTGCCAGCCAGTAATCATCCCTCCCCTTGATACCACGAATACGAGGATCCTTCCGCAGGCTTTGTAGTATCAGGGAGGCCATGCAGCGTAGGTTTGCTGAGGCATTCGGTCCAGAGTCCTCTGGGTCACTAAGGACGACATGATCGGCAGCCACCTCCTCACAGCCACATACAAGTCCATGGGTTTCTTCGGACTGTAAATGATCCCTTGAAGACTGCTGCTGATGCTGAGTGCCAGGCTCCACCTCCATGCTGACAAAATCCTCCTCCTCCTCGTCCTCTTCCTTTGTGATCGGCGGGCACGCAGGAACACTGTCTGAATAAAGAGGGCCTTGAAAGGTAAGGAAGTCCTCCTCTTCCTCCCTCTGTTCTGCCTCAAGTGCCCTGTCTATTATTCTACGCAGCGTGTGCTCCAACAGGTGGACAAGAGGGACAGTGTCACTGATGCATGTACTGTCACTGCTCGCCATCCTCGTGGCCTCCTCAAATGGTGACAGGACAGTGCATCCCTGATCATAGCCGACTGGCATGGGAAAAAAACCCAAGGTGCCCTGACCCTGTCCTGGTGCCATAGTCGCATAGGTACTCATTGATGGCCCTCTGCTGCGTGTGCAGCCGCTGCAGCATGGCCAATGTTGAATTCCACCTGGTGGGCATGTCACAGATTAGGCAGTTCTTGGACAGGTTAAATTCCTTTTGGAGGTCAGCCAGCTGAGCACTGGCATTATATGACCTGTGGAAATGCACACAGACTTTCCTGGCCTGCCTCAGGACATCCTGTAAGCCTGGGTACCTACCCAAGAACCGCTGCACCACCAAGTTCAGGATGTGAGCCAAACAGGGCACATGGGTCAGTTGTCCCTGTCGGAGGGCGGAGAGAGGAGGTTGGTTAAACCACCATACCTGGCTTAAGCTGGCGTGGCATCAACCACCTCTGACCCTGCCCCTGCAGAGCTGACAGAATCTCTGCCCCAGTGTGGCTCCTGTCCCCCAAGCACACCAGCTCAAGCACCGCATGGCATCTTTTTGCCTGCGTGCTTGCATAGCTCCTTGAACGCCTACGGAGCACAGCTGGTTCCGAGGACAAATCAGCACAGGAAGAGGCCATGGAGGAAGAAGAAGAGGAGGGGGTGGAGGAGAGAGGTGTGGCAGAATCACCACTAATAGAATTTTGGAGGCGTGGTGGGGGAACAACCTCCAACACTACTGCACCCTGTCCTGCATCCTTCCCAGCTGCCAGAAGAGTCACCCAGTGTGCGGTGAAAGATAGGTAACGTCCCTGTCCATGCCTGCTGGACCATGAGTCAGCGGTAATATGCACCTTAGCGCTGACCGCTCTGTCCAGTGAGGCCAAGACATTGCCTTCCACATGCCGGTAGAGAGCCGGAATCACCTTCCGTGAGAAAAAGTGGCGTTTGGGAACCTGCCACTGACAAACCGCACATTCCACAAACTCACATGAGGGGGCAGAGTCTACCAACTGAAAAGGCAGCAGTTGAAGTGCTAGCAATTTAGCCAAGCTAGCATTCAACCGCTGCGCATGTGGATGGCTGGGAGGGAACTTCTTTCAGCGGTGCGGCAGCTGGGGCAGGAAAATTTGCGTGGTACAGTCTGACGTCAGTGTACCGATAGCAGATTGCCCGCAAGTACTTGGCTGTGACACACCTAATTCTATACCTTCATTCCTCTCAGTGCAGGTTTCAGAGAGGACCGAAGGTATAGTGGGGTTGGAGATCCCAGCTAATGAGGAGCAAGGAGAGTCCCGCTTTGTTCTTTGGTGTGGGTCTTTTAGGTACGCTTGCCAACGAACTGCACGGCAGGTCGACATATGTCTGGTCAAGCATGTGGTGCCCAAGCGAGTGATGTTTTGGCCATGCGAGATACGCTTGAGACATATGTTGCAAATAGCAGCAGTGGGATTTGATACACTCGTCTCAAAAAAGGCCCACACCAAAGAACTTTTGGAATAATGCAGAGACAGCAGTGCCCTGCACATGCAGAGCTCTGCAGTGTGATGCAATCGGTGTGCTGCCCTTAAGCTGGCCCCTGGAGGGCATCCTGCCTCGTTGGAGATGTGCCTCCTCCTCCTCCTCTCTCCTATCAGGCACCCACGTGGAGTCAGTGACCTCACCATCCCCTCCCTCCTCATCACTGGAGCAAACCTGGCAGTATGCTGCAGCTGGGGGAGCATGACTGCCAGATTGCTGTCCTTCTTGGGCACCCCCTCTCTCTGGGCTCATGTTACTGCCTTCCTCTAGTTGGGTACCATCATCAGAGCCTTCATCCTCCTGAAGCATGTACCCAACACTGTGGTCAAACAGTTCGGGGGACTCCTCAGGAGGACATGGTGGGGCTAGGGAAGGAGTGACTGACGCCATTGAGCCAAGGGAAGAGGCCGCGTTGGCAGCTGCTTTGCCAGACAAAGTACCCTGAGCCTGGGTGAGAGAGGATGAGGAGGATGAGGACAGCTTGGTCATGCACTCTACCAAATCTTCCGCATGTTGCGGCTCAACACGGCCAGCTGCCGAAAAAAAGGACAAGCGTGTCCCACGGCCACGTGCTGATGTGGATGCACCGTCTCCACAACCAGCACTGTTGCCTCTGCTTGCCCTCTTTTAGTGAGATGTAGCTGCACAAAGCTGGGATGTGTGGTACTGCAGCTAGCAGAATCAACTGCCTGCCTGCAGTATTATTAGTATGAGAACACCAGCAATTGTCTTCAGGTAGCTTTAGGTGCACACTGTGCAGAGGATACAGTACACTAACTGTAAATACTGCAGCTGCCTGCCTGTGGTACTAATAGGATCAGAAGAACACTGCCAATTTTCTTCAGGTAGCTTTAGGTGCACATTGTGCAGAGGACACAGTACACTAACTGTAACTACTGTAGCTGCCTGCCTGTAGTATTAATAGGATCAGAACAACAGCAATTGTCTTCAGGTAGCTTTAGGTGCACACTGTGCAGAGGACGCATTACACTAACTGTAAATACTGCAGCTGCCTGCCTGTGGTACTAATAGGATCAGAAGAACACCACCAATTTTCTTCAGGTAGCTTTAGGTGCACATTGTGCAGAGGACACAGTACACTAACTGTAAATACTGTAGCTGCCTGCCTGTGGTATTAATAGGATCAGAACAACAGCAATTGTCTTCAGGTAGCTTTTGGTGCACACTGTGCAGAGGACGCAGTACACTAACTGTAAATACTGCAGCTGCCTGCTGTACTAATAGGATCAGAAGAACACCACCAATTTTCTTCAGGTAGCTTTAGGTGCACACTGTGCAGAGGACGCACTACACTAACTGTAAATACTGCAGCTGCCTGCTGTACTAATAGGATCAGAAGTACACCACCAATTTTCTTCAGGTAGCTTTAGGTGCACACTGTGCAGAGGACGCACTACACTAACTGTAAATACTGCAGCTGGCTGCGGTACTAATAGGATCAGAAGAACATCACCAATTTCCTTCAGGTAGCTTTAGGTGCACACTGTGCAGAGGATGTACTACACTAACTGTAAATACTGCAGCTGCCTGCGGTACTAATAGGATCAGAAGAACACCACCAATTTTCTTCAGGTAGCTTTAGGTGCACACTGTGCAGAGGACGCACTACACTAACTGTAAATACTGTAGCTGCCTGCCTGTGGTACTAATAGGATCAGAAGAACACCACCAATTTTCTTCAGGTAGCTTTAGGTGCACACTGTGCAGAGGATGTACTACACTAACTGTAAATACTGCAGCTGCCTGTGGTACTAATAGGATCAAAAGAACACCACCAATTTTCTTCAGGTAGCTTTAGGTGCACACTGTGCAGAGGATGCACTACACTATCTGTAAATACTGCAGCTGGCTGTTGTACTAATAGAATCAGAAGAACACCAGCAATTTTCTTCAGGTAGCTTTAGGTGCACACTGTGCAGAGGACGCACTACACTAACTGTAAATACTGTAGCTGCCTGCCTGTGGTATTAATAGGATCAGAGGAACACCAGCAATTTTCTTCAGGTAACTGTAAATACTGTAAAAACACCTGCCTGTCTGTCAGTAGGAAGACAATAACAGGAATGGATCTAGCTAAACTGAATACAGTGTGTATGTATATATATATATATATATATATATATATATACACAACACCTAGGATACATATATATACACAATACACTGTAAGTGCAGCTAACTGACTCGCCTGCCTACTCTATCTAACTTAAATCAAATGACACTAACTCTCTGTCTATCTCTCAGCCGCCGCCACAACACACTACACAAGGCCGCCACGCAGGCAGCCTTATATAATGTGGGGTGTGTACTAAACCCCCTGAGCCATAATTGGCCAAAGCCACCCTGGCTTTGGCCAATTACGGCTCTCTGTACAGACGGCGCTGTGATTGGCCAAGCATGCGGGTCATAGTGCATGCTTGGCCAATCATCTGTCAGCAATTATGGGCCATGACGCACCACTCGAATTTGGCACGAACGGTCCATAACGTTCGAAATTTGACGAATGGTTGAACATGCGATGTTCGAATCGAACATGGGTTCGACTCAAACTCAAAGCTCATCCCTATTCAGCAGCATTAAACAACATATGGAATTTTTTATTTTTTTACTCACGGTTTGATGACTGTTGCAGGATGCCTTTGGCCAATCATGGCTCAGGGGGACTAAGTCCACGCCCCACACTATATAAGGCTGCCCTGTGTACTCTTGTTGGCGTGGACGGAGACATAGCTTGATTTAGATTAAGCAGGCAGGTTATTCAGTTAGTGGCAGTGTATTTGATATATATATATATATATATATATATATATATATATATATATATATACAGTCAGTTTAGTATATATATATATATATATATATATATATATATATATATATATATATATACTCTGAATCCAGTCAGTGTAGCCTATATCTACATTCTACAGTTCATTCCATGGTGTACTATTTCTAATCTACTTCAGGCAGTGTAATATATATTTATATATATATATATATATATATATATATATATATACAGACAGTCTAGTATATATATATCTATCTATCTACTTCAGGCAGTGTATTTGATATATATATATATATATATATACAGTCAGTCTAGTATATATATATATATATATATATATATATATATATACTCTGCATCCAGTCAGTATAGATCTACAGTGCATTCCGTGGTGTACTATTTCTAATCTACTTCAGGCGCTGTATTTGATATATACACACACAGACAGTCTAGTATATATATTTACACTCTGCAGTATCCAGTGTAGCGTATATCTACAGTGTATTCCGTGGTGTACTGTTTCTACTACTTTTCTGGTGGTGTACACAGCACACAATACAGTGCAACCGTAATGCAGTTGCTACTACTTTTCTGGTGGTGTACACAGCAGACAATACAGTGCAACCGTAATGCAGTTGCTACTACTTTTCTGGTGGTGTACACAGCAGACAATACAGTGCAACCGTAGTGCAGTTGCTACTACTTTTATGGTGGTGTACACAGCAGACAATACAGTGCAACCGTAGTGCAGTTGCAACTACTTTTCTGGTGCTGTATACAGTACACAATACAGTGCAGTGTGGTGTTGCCAAACAAAATATACATCATGTCTGGAAGGCCACCAAGGAGAGGCAGATGCTCACAGGCCACTAAAAGAGGGCAAGCAGGCTCTGTGTCAACAGTGCTGGTCGTGGACATGGTGCCTCCTCTGCAGGTGGCCGTGGGGCACGCTTGTCCTTTTTTCTGCTGCTGACTGTGTTATTGAGCTAGAACATGCAGAAGAGTTGGTGGAGTGGATAACAAAGCTGTCCTCATCCTGTCACCCAGGCTCAGGGTAGTTTGCCTTCCAATGCAGCTGCCAAAGTGGCCTATTTCTCCGGCTCTTTGTCCACAGTCACTCCCTCTGTAGCCCCACCATCATGCACTGAGGAGTCCCCCGAACTATTCGACCAAAGTGTCAGGTACATGCTGATGGAGGATGCACAGTGATTAGAAGGCTCCGATGTTGGTTCCCAGGTTGAGGAAGGGAGTAACGTGAGCCTAGAGAGAGGGGGTGCCCAAGAAGGACAAGAAACTGGCAGTCCTGTTCCCCCAGCCACAGCATACTGCCAAGTTTGCTCCAGTGACGAGGAGGAAGGGGATGATGAGGTCACTGACTGTACTTGGGTGCCTGATAGAAGAGAGGAGGAGGGGCACAACTCCAACGAGGCAGGATGTCCTCTAGGGGGCATCTTAAGGGAAGCCACCCTACTGCATCACACCACAGAGCTCCGCAGGTGTAGGGCGCTGCTGACTCCCTGCTGATTTTGAAAAGTTCCTTGGTGTGGCCTTTTTTGACAAGTGTGCAGCAGATCACACCATTGCTGTTTGCAACCTATGTCTGAAGCGGATCAAGCGTGGCCAGAACAGCAGCTGCTTGGGCACCATATGCTTGACCAGACATATAACGACCTCCCATGCAGTCCGTTGGCAACAGCACTTGAAAGACCCACATCAAAGAAAAAGGCGGACTTCTCCTTGCTTCTCATCTGGGATCTCCAACCCACTATACCTTCAGTCCTCTCAAAAACCTGCACTGAGAGGAATGAATAGCAATAGGTGTCCCAAGTACTTGCAGCCAATCTGCTATCAGTACACCTCCATCTGATTTTAGCAGGCAAATTTCCCTACCCCAGTTGCTAAACCATAAAAAGAAATTCGGTTCCAGCCATCCACATGCTCAGCGTCTGAATGCTAGCTTGGCCAAATTGCTAGCACTGCAACTGCTGCCTTTATAGCTGGTAGACTCTGCCCCCTTTCGTGAATTTGTGGAATGTGCTGTACCTCAGTGGCAGGTTCAAAAACGCCATTTCTTTTCACGGAAGGCCATTCCGGCTCTCTACCGGCATGTGGAAGGCAATGTTTTGGCCTAGTTGGACAGGGCGGTCAGCAGTAACATGCATATTACCGCTGACTCATGGTCTAGCAGGCATGGGCAGGGACGTTACCTTTCCTTCACGACGCACTGGGTAACTCTGCTGGCAGCTGGGAAGGAGGCAGGACTGGGTTCAGTATTGTTGGAACTTGTTCCACCAACATGCCTCCAAAATGCTAGTGGTCATTCTGCCACAGCTCTCTCCGCCACCGCCTCCTCTTTTTCTTCCTCTATGGCCTCTTCTTCAGATATCTCCTCTGAACCAGCGGTGCACTGTAAGCTGTCAAGGGCCTACGCAAGCACTCAGGCAAAAAGATGCCATGCGGTGCTTGAGTTGGTCTGCTTAGGGGACAGGAGCCACACTGGGGCAGAGATTCTGTCAGCTCTGCAGGGGCGGGCTCAGAGGTGGTTGACGCCATGTCAGTTCAGCCAGGAATGGTTGTATGCAACAATAGCACCAACCTTCTCTCTGCCCTCTGACAGGGACACTTGACCCATGTACCATGTTTGGCACACGTCCTGAATTTGGTGGTGCAGCGGTTCTTGAGCAGGTACCCAGGCTTACAGGATCTCCTAAGGCAGGCCAGAAAAGTTTGTGGTCATTTCCGCCGGTCATACAATGCCAGTGCTCGGCTGGCTGAGATTCAAAGGGAATGCAACCTGCCCACCAACCGCCTCATTTTTGACATGCCCACCAGCAATGCTGCAGTGGCTGCGCTCACAGCAGAGGGCCATCAATGAGTACCTGCGTGAGTATGGCACCAGGACAGGGTCAGGGGAGCTTGGCTTTTTTTTGCCATGCCAGTGGCTACTGATCAAGGATGCATGCACTGTCCTGTCCCCATTTGAGGAGGCCACGAGGATGGTGAGCAGCGACAATGCATGCATCAGTGACACTGTCCCTCTTGTCTCCCTGTTGGAGCACCAGCTTCATGGAATAATGGACAGGGCACTTGAGGCAGAACAGCGGGAGGAAGAGGAGGACTTCCTTACCTCTCAAGGCCCCCTTTATCCAGATAGCATTCCTGTGGGCCCGACAAACACACAGGAAGAAGAGGAGGAGGAGGATTGTTTCAGCATCGAAGTAGAGGATAACACTTAGCAGCAGTCTTCAAGGGATGGTCTTCAGTCCACAGAAACCCAAGGAGTTGTACGTGGTTGGGAGGAGGTAGTTCCTGACAACATCATCCTCAGTGACCTAGAGGACTCACAATCGAATGCGTCTGCAAACTTACACTGCATGGCCTCCCTGATTCTGCAAAGCCTGGGAAAGACCCTAACATTCGTGGTATCAAGAGGAGGGATCATTACTGGCTGGCAATCCTTCTTGATCCACGTTACAAGGGTAAGCTTGCAGAACTCATCCTGCCTTCGACTTATACACGAGTATATACGGTACACGTTTCCCTTTTGCATAATAACAAGAATCTCTCTTTATCTGTATCAAGAAGAGGGATCGTTACTGTCTGGCAACTCTTCTTGATCCACGTTACAAGGGTAAGGTTGCAGAACTCATCCTGCCTTCGCAGAGGGAGCAGAGGATGAAACATCTTCAGGAGGCCATGAAGCAAGGTTTGTGCTAGGGTTTTCCCGATACCGATACTAGTATCGGTATCGGCACCGATACCGAGCATTTGCCCAAGTACTTGTACTCGGGCAAATGCTCCCGATGCTTCCCCCGATACCTTGACTGTCAGCTGTGATCGGCGCGTGGGGGAGTTACAAGATTCTCCCCCAGCGGCTTTCACTAGCTTTAGTGACAGACAGCGGTGATCGCTCACAGCTGACTGTCACTGCATCCTCCTCCATGCCCCCTCCTTTCCTCTGTCCCTCTCAGCTGTCCCCTCCTCTGTCCCCTCCGTTCTGCTCTTATCTGTCCCCTCCGTTCTGCTCTTATCTGTCCCCTCCGTTCTCCCCCTCAGTTCCTCCGTCCTCCCCCTCCTCCTTCCTTTGTGTATGGATAGAGTCAGCTGACTCTGTCTATTCACATAACTGAAACATTGTAATCTTCTGTGATTACGATGTGTCAGTTTATGAATGGAGAGAAGCTGCGGTCTTCTCTCCATTCATTGTCAGTGCAGCTGACGCTGCAGAGAAAGGGACTGGGGATTCTCTATCCTCTGTCTCTTTCTCTGTCTCAAGGGGGAGATATCAGAGGTCTGTTAAGACCCCTGATATCTCACCAAAGCCCCCCAAAAGGGCTGATTAAAAAAAAAAAAAAAAACAATAAAGAATAAAAGAAATATTATTGTAAAAAATAAAAATTGTAAAAAAAAAAAAATAACACACACATACAACGTTCACCCCCTCCCCCCCCCCCCCCCCCAAAAAAAAAAGCAAGCACTGTTAAAAAAAAAAAAAAAAAAAAATGAAAAAAAAAACACTGTCACGTGACATAAAAAAAAAAAGTATCGGTAATCGGTATCGGCGAGTACTTGAAAAAAAGTATCGGTACTTGTACTCGGTCCTAAAAAAGTGGTATCGGGACAACCCTAGTTTGTGCAATGCGTTTACAGATCCTGGGAGGTTACAATTTTCTGGTGCTGGACAATGTGTTGCTGAGGCTTCGTTCAGTCAGAGGAAGAGCAGTGGAGAAGGTGGCCGGCTGACCAATGCTTTAGACAATTTTTCAGTCCTCAGCGCCGAGGTCAGATTGGTTCAAGCAACCATCACCAGCGTCTGCATTACATGGAGCAGGAATATCTAGGGGCAAGAGCAGACTTGCAGACTGGAGACCTTTCCAACAGATCATACATTGGGTTACTGGGTCTTGAGGGTGGACCACTGGCCAGAACTTGCTAAATATGCAATTGATCTATTGGCCTGTCCTGCATCCAGCGTTCTCTCTGAACGCACATTGAGTGCTGCTGGAGGGTTTGTAATGGATCATAGAGTGCGCCTGTCCACAGACTCCATTGATAGGCTCACATTCATAAAAAAGAATCAGTCTTGGATCAGTAGCAGCTATCAAGCACCTGATACTGATGTAACTGATTGATTTTTCTATGGATGTGGGATCCCTTGAAGACTGCCTATGCTGAGTGACTATCCTATTCCTCCTCAATCTTGATGATGCTAGCTTCCAACAATATTTTTGGTTTAGGGCACCACCACCACTGCCTAAGTCCCAATTTTTCTGCCCCTGTTTAACAGTGGCATGTAATTACAATTTTTGATGAAATATTTCAGAGCAGGGCCCGTTCCTGCGCCCAACAAGAGTATCTGTGAGGGATTACAGTGTTTTGGCACCACCACCACCACTGCCGAAGGTCCAATTTTTCTGCCCGTTTAACGGGGGCATTTAATTACAATTCTTGATATAATATTTCATTGCAGGGCCCATTCCTGCTCCCAAGAAGAGTAACAGTGTGGGGTTACAGTGTTGTAGCACCACCACCACTGCCTAAGACCCAATTTTTCTGCCCCACAGGGGCGTGTAATTACAATTTTTGATCAAATATTTCTTAGCAGGGCCCACTCCTGCACCCAACAAGTGTAACTATGAGGGGTTACAGTGTTGTGGCACCATCACCACCACTACCTACGGCCCAATTTTTCTGCCCCTGTTTAACAGGGGCATGTAATTACAGTTTTTGATATAATATTAAACAGCAGGGCCCGTTCCTGCACCCAACAAGAAAATCTGTGAGGGGTTACAGTGCTGTGGCACCACCACTGCCTAAGGCCCAATTTTTCTGCCCCTGTTTAACAGGGGCATTTAATTACAATTCTTGATATAATATTTCATAGCAGGGCCCATTCCTATGCCCAACAAGCGTAACTGTGAGGGGTTACAGTGTTGTGGCACCACCACCACCACTGCCTAAGGCCCGATTTTTCTGCCCCTGTTTAACAGGGGCGTGTAATTAAAATTTTTGAAATAATAACAGCAGGGCCTGTTCCTGCGCACAAGAGTAACTGTGAGGGCTTAAAAATTTGGGTGCAGCGTTACCCTTAATATCCATACCAGACCCAAAGAGCTTGGTAGTGGGCTGGGGGGGGGGGGGACCCATGCCATTTTTCTCAATGATTTTCATCTATATTGCTGGGACCCAACAATACATTACAGCCGCAAGCAGTGATACATGACTTTTTTTCCTTTAGAAATGTCATTTTGCTGTGGTATTGTTCTAAACACAGGAAAACTGTGCCACTTTACAGGCATACTAAAGGGACCACCAGGCATGATATTTAAAGAAATATTTCATTTTTATTGTTTCACTTTAAGCACTATTAAAATCACTACTCCCGAAAAAACGTCCATTTTTAAAACTTTTTTTTGCATTGATACATGTCCCCAGGTGCAGAACCCGGGTCCCCAAACACTTTTTAGAGCAAAAACTTGCATATTAGCCTTTAAAATTAGCACTCTTGCTTTTTCACGTTCGTGTCCCATAGTCTCCCACCCAGAAAAATTTTGCAGCTGGGAAGCCAGGAAGTATAATCTAGCAGACAGGACAGCCAAACCTCCACCATCTTTGGGCAGTTGTAAAATAGGTAAGTGGATCCTAGGCTGCTTCTGTTTCCATATCAGAGTGTCTATCCTCTTAACCACTTGCCGACCACCCCATGTACATGTACTGTGGGGTGGCAGCTCTATTGCACAAAATCACATACAGGTATGTAATTTCATGCAATAAATGCAATTGATGAAGAAATTAGATTTTTTACATTTTTCCATTGGATGTTTTATAGCAGAAAGTAAAAAAATTTTATTTTTTTTCAAAATTGTCGCTCTTTTTTCGTGTATAGTGCAAAAAATAAAAACTGCAGAGGTGATCAAATACCACCAAAAGAAATCTCTATTTGTGGGGAAAAAAGGACATCAATTTTATGTGGGTACAGCGTCGCACAACCACGAAATTGTCAGTTAAAGTAATGCAGTTCTGTATCGAAAAAAAATGGCCTGGTCATGAAGGGGGGTAAATCTTCCGGAGGTGAAGCGTTTAAACAAAAAAAATAAAGTTACACCCAAGCATATAAAGTCCCCCCAAATAAAAAACTTTGAGGCCCCCCACTCCCACATATACACACGTATGAACAAAAACACAAGTGTCGGGGGAGCCTACACTTGAAAACATTCATTGCAATACACATGTTACATATCGCCGCGCATGCTGGAATGAGAGCAATAATTCTACACCAGACCTCCTCCGTAACACTAAACTGACGACCTATAGGGGGCTTCTAAGGCTTCACCTATAGAAAATATAGGGTACTGAAGTCTGTCACCATTTCACAGGCGCACACAAATTTAAGGTGTGATATGTTGGGTATCTATTTACTCGGTGCAACCTCGGCTTTTATATTTTACCAAAAAATTGTGTCATTTATTGTGTTTTTGTGCCCCCTGAAAATTAACTTTAGTGTGTTTTTTACTGAAATTTTGCTGTTGCTATTTTAAAAGCAATGGCAAGCCTGCTGATCTCACGGGTTTGCTAATCGGAAAGACGTTTGCTGCTTTTATAATTCAACATCTAAACATTTACACGGAAGTTCTAAATACTGTATTTCACTATATATACTCACTTTACTGTTAAAAAAAAAGTGTAAAATGCAAAATTCCGGTGGGTGTAACAAGATGTCCCCTTCTCACTGTATCCTTACTGTGGAGGAGTGCGGGGTGTAGCAAGATGGCGGTGACGAAACGCCACATGCATTACATATTCTGATGGGTTGCCTAATCTGACAGAACACAGGGTGACGCTATGGAAGACAGGAAGTGATGTCATGTACAAACAGGAAGTTCCAGGTGAGAGGTGAGTCGGGAGGAAGTAGAGAGAAGACATTGCTGGAAGAGGCAGCAGAGGAGGTAATAAGATCTTATTTTCCATTTACACCCAGTAACCCCCCGTCATGTCCGTCCTCTTCCTCCATAGTCACTGTGATGTCTTTTATCTCCAGCAGATGATGATACACACATATATAGGGTGGATATACGTAGAATAACCCCTTCAGGGAGGATCAGTTGATGATGAATAGTGATGAGCTCCGGTGTGTTGGAAACCCCACATTCCGGATCCCTCCAGGAAGCCGACACTTCACAGCGCTAATCACAGGCAGTGAGACATTTCCTGCTCCTCAGCTGCACAGATCGGGAAATGTCTCACTGCACCACATGTCCTGCACCCCATGTTCTGTAACTTTCACCTCATCATCTGCACTCTGCACCACTTGTTCTGCACCACATGTCCTGCACCCCATGTTCTGTAATGCCCCGTACACACGACCGGACTTTACGGCAGACTTTGTCCGGCGGACTTTCCGAATGAACGGACACGATCAACCAAAGTCTGACGGATTTGTACGTGATGACGTGCGACCGGACTAAAACAATGAAGTTCATAGCCAGTAGCCAATAGCTGCCCTAGTGTCGGTTTTTGTCCGTCGGACTAGCATACAGACGAGCGGACTTTTCGACCGGACTCAAGTCGGTCGGACAGATTTGAAACATGTTTCAAATCTAAGTCCGTCAAACTTTTGAGAAAAAAAAGTCAGCTGGAGCCCACACACGATCGAATTGTCCGACGGACTCCGGTATGCTGGACCAAGAAAGTCCGGTCGTGTGTGCGCGGCATAACTTTCACCTCATCATCTGCACTCTGCACCACATGTCCTGCACCCCATGTTCTGTAACTTTCACCTCATCATCTGCACTCTGCACCACTTGTTCTTCACCCCAAGTCCTGCGTTCTGCACCTCATCTTCTGCACTCTGCCCCACTTGTTCTTCACCCCATGTCCTGCGTTCTGCACCTCATCTTCTGCACTCTGCCCCACTTGTTCTTCACCCCAAGTCCTGCGTTCTGCACCTCATCTTCTGCACTCTGCCCCACTTGTTCTTCACCCCATGTCCTGCGTTCTGCACCTCATCTTCTGCACTCTGCCCCACTTGTTTTTCCCCCAAGTCCTGCGTTCTGCACCTCATCTTCTGCACTCTGCCCCACTTGTTCTTCACCCCAAGTCCTGCATTCTGCACCTCATCTTCTGCACTCTGCCCCACTTGTTCTTCACCCCAAGTCCTGCATTCTGCACCTCATCTTCTGCACTCTGCCCCACTTGTTCTTCACCCCATGTCCTGCGTTCTGCACCTCATCTTCTGCACCCTTTACCACTTGTTCTGCACCCTATGTCCTGTGTTCTGCACCCTGCACCACGTCCTGCACCCCATGTCTGGCATTCTGCACACTGCACCCTTCTCCTGCATCCCTTGTCCTGCGGTGACCTGCACCCTTCTCCACTACCTTGCACCCCATGTCCTGCATTCTGCACCTCACAAATGACTTGCCTTGCCCTGGGTGCTGACAACCAATGTTACACTAATAAAAAGGTTTTTACAAGGAGACATGAAATACATTTGAGATACGCATATTAGAAGGAAGGTCTAATGCGTAAGCCACTGAGTTAATCCTGCGAAGAATACGGAAAGGCCCAATAAACCATGGTGTGAACTTCAGAGAGGGAACACGAAGTCGGATTACTCTGCCGAAACAAATGAGTCAGGCAGCATGGAAGGTTGGAAACCATAGTTTGCCATAAATGGGGACAATCGGGAAGCAGAATTCAGGGCACTATTGTGAGCAAACTCTGCCAACGGTAAGAGGTCTGACCAGTTGTTATGATGGTCAGAAATATAACAACGTAGGAATTGCTCCAAGGACTGATTGGCTCGTTCTGCAGCCCCATTAGACTGTGGGTGATACGCAGAGGAGAAAGCAAGCTGAATTCCCAACTGTGCACAAAAGGCTCACCAGAACCGAGACACAAACTGACTACCCCTGTCCGAGACAATCACTTTGGGTAGCACATGTAAGCGGAAAATCTCCCGAGCAAAAATGGAAGCCAGTTCCTTAGAAGTGGGCAACTTCTTAACTGGAATACAATGAGACATTTTCGAGAACCGGTCAACCACCATAAGGGTAACTGAGTTGCCCTGGGAGTTGGGTAACTCCACAATGAAATCCATAGACAGGTGGGTCCAGGGCCTCTTTCTATTGGGTAAGGGTTGTAGGAGGCCCACTGGAAGGTGTAGTGGAGTCTTACTCTGAGCACACATGGAACAGGCAGCTACGAAGGCGGCTACATCGGCACATAAACTAAGCCACCAGAATTGTTGGGAAATGGCCCAAAAGAGTTGATTCTTCCCAGGGTGGCCAGCATCCTTGGGAGAATGGTAAGTCTGGAGCATGGCAGTACGGAGACTTTCTGGGACAAAGCAGCGGTCGCAAGGTTTCTCAGGAGGAGCATGGACCTGAGCAGCAAGAATTTTGTCACCCAAAGGAGAAGTGGGACTGGTGCGAACCGTAGCCAGAATACGATCAGGAGGAATCACAGGAACCAGAACCAACTCCATCTTGGAACTGGAGGAAAATTGTTGTGACAGTGTCAGCCCTTAAATTCTTAGTACCGGGTAAGAATAAGACAATGTAATTGAGACTAGACAAGAAAAGAGCCTACCACGCCCTTCTGGGAGAGAGGCGTTTAGCCTCAGACAAGAATGTGAGATTCTTGTCTTTCTGGTCATCAGTCAGGGGCTTGACCAGAGATGAGAAGTTACGAATAAACTTCTGATAATAGTTGGCAAAGCCAAGGAAATGCTGCAGAGGACGTAAATGGGTCATGCCACTGTAGGACTGCTGAAAGTTTCTCTGGGTCCATCAAAAAACCAGCAGTGGAAATGACATAACCCAGGAATTTAACCTGTTCACGATGGAATTCACACTTCTCCAATTTACAATAGAGATTGTTCTCTCTTAGTTTCTGAAGCACATGACAGACATCTGTGTGGTGGCTCTCCAGGGACTTGGAAAATATGAGGATATCGTCGAGATAAATCACCACACATAACTGCAACAAATCTCGGAGGACATTGTTAATAAATTCCTGGAAAACTACCGGGGTGTTACAAAGGCCAAAAGGCATTACGAGGTACTCATAATGGCCTGTTCTCTGTATTAAACGCAGTTTTCCACTCGTCGCCCTCCTTAATCCTTTACAATATTGTTTGCCCCTCTCAAATCAAGCTTCGTGAAAACCGTTGCTCCCTTGAGGCGGTCAAATAACTCCGTAATCAACGGAATTCAATAGGCATTCTTAATTGTGAAACGATTGAGACCCCTATAATCAATACAAGGTCTCAGTTCACAACTCGTCTTCTTCACAAAGAAGAAACCAGCACCAGCAGGAGACGAGGATTTGCAGATGAAACCTTCAGAAAGTGTGTCTGCAACATACTCCTCCATGGCCTTATCCTCCAAGATCGACAAAGGGTAAACCTGGCCACGAAGGGGTATGGCACCAGGTTGAAGGTCAATTGTGCAATCATACGACCGGGGTGGAGGCAAACTACCGGCTTGACCGTTGTCAAAGACATCGCTAAAATTGCGGTACTCCTCCGGCAGGGAGGAGAGTGAAGAGGTGCACTGGACCCTGGCTACCTTCTGGAAGCTACTCTCACTGCACTGTGGCGACCAGAACAGAACCTCAGCACGGAGCCAATCAAAAGAAGGGTTGTGCCTCTGTAACCAAGGATAACCAATAACCAGCGGAAACTTAGGTGAGGAAATAACTTGGAATTGGATTATCTCATGGTGAAGAGCCGCTATGGCCATGGACAATGGAACAGTCTCATGAGTCACATGGGCAGGCTGTGGAGGTCTCCCATCAAGAGCCTCAATGGCAAGTGGAGTGTCACGCAGTTGCAGCAGAATCGAGTGCTTCGATACAAAGGCAGCATCAATGAACAGGCCTGCAGCCCCAGAGTCGATTAGAGCCTGTATCTCGACAGACGACTCAGCCCAAGAAAGGGTGATCGAAACCAGGTGCTTATCCTTCTGGATAACTGGAGATGAAACAACGCCACCTAAGGTCTGTCCGTGACAGGACCTCAAGGTTCGGGCGTTCCCTGAATGGGTAGGACAAGACTTCAAAAAGTGACCTGCCTAGCCACAATAAAAGCACAATCTCTCCCTCCTCCAAAGGGTTCTCTCATCCACAGAGAGACACGTGAAGCCCAAGTGCAAGGGTTCACCTTCATTGACCGACTTGGTACCAGGAGGCATGGGAGGTGAGGGAGGCACGGGTGGGACTGCAAAGTTCGGAGGCAAACATACAGAAGGCTTCCGCAAGCATTCCTTAAAAGAGTCTTTCTCTGAGTCTGGAGTCAATGAGGATGGCAAACGTGATCAACTTCTCCAGCTCAGTGGGTATACCTCGGGCTGCTATCTCATCCTTGACGGTATCCGAGAGACCATGAGAAAAAGCAGCCACGAGGGCCTCATTGTCCCAAGCAACGGAATGTCAGAGTACGGAATTCAATGGCATAATTGGCAACAGTTCTTGTACTCTGATGTACATGAGGCACTTTGCAGCAGAAGCAGAGCATACGGGAACGTCAAATACCCTTTTAAAAGAAGCCACAAACTCAGAGTAACTCAAGACAACAGATTTTTGCATCTCCCATAGAGGGTTTGCCCAGGCCAAGGCTCTCTCAGAAAGCAGATATCACAAAATCTACTTTGCTTCTGTCAGTGGGAAACGCCTGGGGCAGCATCTCAAAGTATATTTCAACCTTGTTGAGAAACCCTCTGCATTGGACTGGATCACCCCCAAATCGCTAGGGAAGTGGAGCGGAACCAGACTTACCACTTATAAAGGTAATACTTAAGGCAGGTGCCTGCACAGAGACTGAAGCAGCAGCAGGGATGGTCTGCAACACAGGTTGTACCGGAGCTGCCACAGTGGGAGATTCCAAGTGAGCCGTGTGACTCAGGAGCGTTTGTAATGCTATGGCAAACTGATCCATGCGGTGATCCTGCTCATCCGATCTGAAAAAATATTTTCAACAAGTGGATTGACTGCATCTTCTGAATTCATGGCCTTCACCTCCTGTCAGAAACCATGAAATCAAACCGAGACAGAAGTACAGTTAAATCACACTTGTTTAATAATAATAATAAAACAATTTAAACAGAGTAAACATAGTCAAAACAGCCAGAGTTCTGGAACTGGAATAGATAGTCAGACAAGCCAAAAACGTCAGGGAGCCAGAGATGAGCGTAGTAGAACAGCAAGCAGGATCTGGAGCCAGAAGGAATGTCAGCCAAGCAAGTCTGTAACAGGAACACAGGAGAGCGACTCTAGAGATGTGACTAAGGTGAAGGCAGAGATCATCTGGACTGGACGGCTTAAGTAGGCAGCACTGACGAGCAGGATATCATCAATAGGTGAGTCACTGTGGAGAGATATGAGCTGACAATTAGCTGACAGCTGAGCGGCCAGCTCAGAGAAGGAAGGGCTGAGCCCAGCCCCGAAAATCTCCTCCTCATCTCTCCTCCATATCCTCCATATGTGGTGCAGAATGCAGGACATGGGGTGCAGGGTACCGGAGAAGGGTGCAGGTCACCGCAGGACATGGAATGCAGGAGAAGGGTGCAGAATGCTGGACATGTGGTGCAGGGAGCTTTTCTTCATACCTGCATTGACCCTGGGGGTGGAAACTTGGTACCAGCACGCAGCATAATCCATCCCCACCGTTGGGAGCTCTAGAGAAAATTGTCTGCTATTTACACTCCGTTCCTCCGCACATCACCTGATCACATGAGAGCTTACTTTCACAGATTCCTGAAAGATTTCTGTATGGTAAAGGTCAAAATTCACTCTTCAGTTTAGGAGAGGTAGGACACACCTAGGAACAATGATTTGGTTTGCACGGGAGCCTTATATAGAGGACCCCAAAAATCTCCCCATCCAAATGTCCCTCCATCCAGAGTCTATATGTCCTATGACATCACACTGACTTCACAGCTCCTCCTCCCAATGTTCCTCCATCTAGCTTTTTTTTACTGATGCTCTTAGGATGTGGGCGGACCTTTAGCATCCTCAAACAAAGTGGGACTGTTGGTCCTGCATTGTATGTAATGATGTCAGAATGCCTGCAACGAGCTTTGAACCTGCAGAGTGTGGGGGTTCTGTGTGGGTAAATTATATCTCAGTCTGAAGTGGGGCTTTAATAAAATGGAGACCTGAATGGTGAGGTGAGGAGGATTCTGGGATTATCATTTGATTTTACTATTTGTGTTCAGATCTAGAGTTTTCCTCCTGTGAAGTCTGGAGATCATATGACCATCACATTGCCTCCACCTCCCTCCCTGATAGAATAGAGAAATACAAAGAAGATTCTAGAAGTCACCAGAGAGATCATGGAGGAGAGGTGAGCGGTGCTGGGAATTCTGGGACATTATCCAGTAACAGACAAGGGATGTGTCTGGATGGTGACTGTATCATTGTGTGTGTCAGGTTCCTATAAGGTGTCAGGATGTCACTGTCTATTTCTCCATGGAGAAGTGGGAGTATTTAGAAGGACACAAGGATCTCTACAAGGACGTTATGATGGACAATCAGCCGCCCCTCACATCACCGGGTAAGAGGAGACTTTATTGTAAAGGAGGGAGCAGTACGGAGGGTCCTCCTAGATCCCCCATCATCTGATAAACACATAGAAACAATGTATTCAGTCAGTGTGTGTGTTTCCTACAGATGGATCGAGTAATGGGAACCCACCAGAGAGATGTCCCCGTCCTCTGTATTCCCAGGATTCCACACAGGAAGGTCACACCATCCCTCACCATCATCAGGTAGGTGAGGAACAATCACTGATAGTATCATTAGGATCTGTACATTATCTGCATTGTTACAATTTATGTCATTTTTATTATATATTCAGAGTGGAAACCTGAGAGATTCTAAAGTTGAGGTTAAAGAAGAGATAAAAGAGGAGGATGATGAGGATGGGGTGATGGAGGAGTCAGGGTATCGTAAAGAACACAAAGATCTGTACCAGGACACCATGGTGGAGTCATCCGACTACAGAAACCCACCAGAGAGATGTCCTCATCCTCTGTATTCCCGGGATTCCACACAGGAAGATCACACCATCCCTCACCATCATCAGGTAGATGATTGACAATTATTGAACTGATTTATGCACAACATGTTTGTCAGAATTCATGTTTTATTATATCTTTCAGAGTGGAATCCTCAGGGATTATAATATTGTTGTTAAAGAAGAGTATAAAGAGGAGGATGAGGAGTATGGAGTGATGGAGGAGTTTTCAGAAGGACACAAGGATATGATGGAGCCACCTAATACCAGGAACCCACCAGAGAGATGTCCCCGTCCTCTGTATTCCTGGGATTCCACACAGGAAGGTCACACCATCCCTCACCATCATCAGGTAGATGAGGAACAATCACTGATAGTATCATTAGGATCTGTACATTATCTACATTGTTGCCATTTATGTCATTTTTATTATATATTCAGAGTGGAAACCTGAGAGATTCTAAAGTTGAAGTGAAAGAAGAAGAGACTTATGTGAGGGATGATCAGCAGTCTATGGAGGAGGATGGAATAACGGGGACATTTATAGAGGAGGACATTCCTACAGAGATCAGCAAAGGTGGGTCATTAACACTAAATACATTCCTCCACCCATACTGCTCACTTATTGGTCCAGAGTAGAGTAGGGACTGGGTGATATCGGCCTGTAATACCCTGGTCACTTTCCTTAGCTGTGTTCCCCGTCCTGTATTCCTGTATTTCTCTCAGATAATCTTCCTTCTCTGTGCTGCAGACACAATTTATGTATCTAGACTGGATTTATGGAGATTCTGGGGTTCAGCTGTTCGTTTTCACCATAGGCGTTACTAGACCTAGACACCTGGGGTATGTGCTTTAGGTCTTCTGCCCCATACCCAGGTATGGCAAGATCTCTGACCGAACAATCCCCCCAGGATTACTTGCTCTGTTGTCTGCTGGCTGTGTCGGGTGGAGGGATATGTCTGTATAGTCTCAGACCCAAGTCACTGAGTGCAGTCTCAGGAGATGGGAGGCAGCGGTGTGGGACCTCTGCAACTTGTCTCATGTAAACATTTAATCTTCCACTGATTACTGAATACCAGTATTATGAGTCCTGACCCTTACACTGTATAATTTATATTGTACATTACATACTCCTGACCCCTGCACTATATACTCTATGTTGTACATTACATCATTCTGATACTATAAAATCCTAACTTTTGTATTTTATATAATAAGTTGTACATTACATAGTCCTGACTTATTTTGCACCCATTTGCTACCAGCTGGACATTTTATATCTGATGATTTGATTGGAGCACAAACTTCCAATCATCCTCAAACTTTGGAAGCTTAAAGGGGTTGTAAAGATAAATTAAAAAAAAAAAAAAAATAACAAACATGTTATACTTACCTTCACTGTGCAGCTCGTTCTGCACAGAGTGGCCCCGAACCTGGTCTTCTGGGGTCCCTCGGCGGCTGTTTCAGCTCCTCCCCGCAAGAACTAACCACCTTAATGCGAGCTCCCTCGCATGGTGGTTAGCTATTGCGGGCGCGCTCCCGTGATACAGCCGGCGGCTATAGCCGCTCACTGTATCACTCGGCCCCACCCCCCGGCGCGCCGCGTCATTGGATGTGATTGACAGCAGCACGAGCCAATGGCTGCGCTGCTTTCAATCAATCCACTGTAGCCAATCAGCGACCAGGTTGAGCTGCAATAGAGATGACGGGAACGAGCAGCGGAGATTCGAGGTGTCAGGTAAGTAAAACGGGGGGGCTGGGGGCGGCGGTATTGTCAAAAGTTTTTTCACCTTAATGCATATAATGCATTAAGGTGAAAACATTTTTACCTTTACAACCCCTTTAAACAGAAAGTGATGATGAGGGAGGAGTCAATAACCCAATGATGGTGGTCTTCAGGATCAGTCCAGTCTTCATCTTGGTTGTTCTCCCCCATCCTCACTCTCTGACCTCTGGTTGGGCTCAGCCCCGCTGTTATTCATGACTAAATCATGGACTAAATAAGGAAGTGCAGTACTTCTTGTGTTGAGAAGATGGCAATGAGTGATGGAGGGGGTGGGGGCACTCGTCCTATAATCCCCTCATCACTGTCACTCCTATAAAAGACAGTTCTTGTTGTTTCCTCACTCTCTGACTAAGGTCCATGAATAAAGAAATGACCTGGTAGGAGATCAGAGGACCCATTTACTAGTTACCTTGAGGGGGGAATTGTAAGATCCTCAGAGACAAAGCTGCCTGATGTGGGTGGAGTCCTGGTTTAGGGGAACCAATCTGCTCATGTCTAGTAATAATCTTTTTATTTCTATTTTAGTAGATGGACGGGAGATGAGGAAAACCTCAGAGGATTGTCTCACTTTGTCTCCAGACTGTAAAGTAGAAGATGAGGACATCACACAGTATAGTCCAGGAGAAAACCCGACTACCTCAAATGTCCATCCGGCACCACACAGTGTAGATGGACCATCGTATTCCTCTTATCCTGAGGAACCTCAGACTGTGAGGGACGGTGCCGTCCTTCCAACAGATAAGAGGTTTTCCTGTACTGATTGCGGGAAGTGTTTCCTTTCTAAATCCAAACTTAATAGGCATAAAAGAACTCACACGGGGGAGAAGCCGTATTCCTGTCCTGAGTGCGGCAAATGTTTTTCAGTGGAGTACAGTCTTTACACACATCAGAGAACTCACACGGGGGAGAAGCCGTTTTCCTGTCCTGAGTGCGGGAAATGTTTTTCACAGAAGTGCAATCTTTACACACATCAGAGATCTCACGCAGGAGAGAAGCCGTATTCCTGTCCTGAGTGCTGGAAATGTTTTTCACATAAGTCTCATCTTCAATTACATCAGAGATCTCACACGGGGGAGAAGCCGTATTCCTGTCCTGAGTGCGAGAAATGTTTTTCCGGCAAGTCCAGCCTTTATAGACATCAGAGATTTCACACAGGGGAGAAGTCACTTTCCTGTCCTGAGTGTGGGAAATGTTTTTCGGACAAGTCCAATCTTTACACACATCAGAGATCTCACACGGGGGAGAAACCGTATTTTTGTCCCGAGTGTGGGAAATGTTTTTCAGACAAGTCCAATTTTTACACACATCAGAGAATTCACACAGGAGAGAAGCCGTATTCTTGTCCCGAGTGCGGAAAATGTTTTTTAGTGAAGTCCCATCTTTACACACATCAGAGATCTCACACAGGGGAGAAGCCGTATTCCTGTCCTGAGTGCGGGAAATGTTTTTCAGTAAAGTCCAGTCTTTACACACATCTGAGATCTCACACAGGGGAGAAGCCGTATTCCTGTCCTGAGTGTGGGAAATGTTTTTCACTAAAGTCCCTTCTTTCCACACATCAGAGATCTCACACGGGGGAGAAGCCGTATTCCTGTCCTGAGTGTGGGAAATGTTTTTCAGATAAGTCCAATCTTTCCAGACATCAGAGATCTCACATGGGGGAGAAGCCACTTTTCTGTCCTGAGTGAGGGAATTGCTCCTCTCTGAAGTCCTGTCTTTCTGTACATCAGGGATCCCACACAACCCTCGAGGTGTATTAGTGCCTTGAGTGTGGGAAATGTCTTCTATATGAATGTTGCTGGACATCACAGCTCTCATGTGGGGAAGAAGCACACCCTGATATACACCTCAGATATACTCCATGGCTGATCTTCATCATGTAAGAAAAAGTTCATAAGGAGATCAGAGATCACCAAAGACATGGATGAAGTGTTGTACTGTGTTGGCCATTGATAGCAGTAGAAAAATAAAAATGGAGTCATTACCTTTCATTGGCTGAGTACATTTTGTGGTGTAAACTTTCACAAACACTTATGCCCCGTACACACGGTCGGATTTTCCGATGGAAAATGTCCGATCGGAGCGTGTTGTCGGAAATTCCGACTGTGTGTGGGCTCCATTGGACATTTTCCATCGGATTTTCTGACACACAAAGTTGGAGAGCAGGAGATAAAATTTTCCGACAACAAAATCCGTTGTCGGAAATTCCGATCGTGTGTACACAAACCTGACTGACAAAGTGCCACGCATGCTCAGAATAAATAAAGAGATGAAAGCTATTGGCCACTGCCCCGTTTATAGTCCTGACGTACGTGTTTTACGTCACCGCGTTTAGAACGATCGGATTTTCCGACAACTTTGTGTGACCGTGTGTATGCAAGACAAGTTTGAGCCAACATCCGTCTGAAAAAATCCTAGGATTTTGTTGTCGGAATGTCCGAACAAAGTCCGACCGTGTGTACGGGGCATTAAAGGTCTGTTTAAAAAAAAAATAGTTGAACGAATGTGAGCAGCATTCACCCAACTGTGATGAGTTTTTGTCATATTTTATTTTATACAGTGTTTTCTTTGACTCCATCTAGTGGCCATGATGTGGTATTGTGCAATTTTTACTGATTGAGGTAATTCAGGAAAAATACCCCATTATGTCCACTAGATGGCGCCGATCATCATAGGAAATCACTGTGTTAAATGATGGCCAGAATTTCTAATGGCTAGATGAACGATTGTCACAGTCGTCCAACATATTTTTTTATAAATAGACCCTTTTGTTTCCTTCATCAGACATTGCTTAATACTAATACCTGAGATCATACTCATACACTTATCAGTACAGTAGATATTGAAGAACATAAGTTAATTTAAGTGTTTGTAAACCTCAGACATGAAATATGAACAAAGCATATCCCTCTATAGCAGGGATATGCAATTAGCGGACCTCCAGCTGTTGCAGAACTACAAGTCCCATGAGGCATAGCAAGACTCTGACAGCCACAAGCATGACACCCAGAGGCAGAGGCATGATGGGACTTGTAGTTTTGCAACAGCTGGAGGTCCGCTAATTGCATATCCCTGCTCTATAGTGTGTACTTGTCTCAGTCAAGAGCACTAAGTGTCATTTTTGTCTGTTGCCTCCTTCCTCTGTATGAGTCACTTCTGACAGGTTTTCCTAACACCAAGTGAAAGAAGGTGACAGGGGAGGCACCTCCAGCTGATTGACAGCCTCATCTCTGTTCCTGTGTGAAGGGGGTGTGTCCTTTCCCTCCAATCAGCTCTCACAGCTCTCCTCTGTGAGTTTTGCAGAGTGTAACTTGAGCTCTCCGCCCCTTTTTTTCTGAACGTTCAGACAAGCTTTATAAATTCTGGACTTTGAACAGCTGTAGAGAAGAGAGGGCTGCAGATTAACAGTACAACTGAAGTAGGGGGATATGTATAATGTTGGTGTATCTCCTGAGGCCAGTCACTACAATGGGTATATGGAAGGGTTTACAACCATTGATTGAACGTGGAAAATGCTGCATTTGGCCTTTAGATTGCGTTAAGTATCAAAGAAATTATCATCATCTCATAGCCATAGGTGTTATTTTCTGTTTTAAATCAATGGAAACCATTCAAACTGCTCAGCAAAGAGTCTACTAACATGCATTCCCCCATCCCATTCACACAGAAGGAATGTACATGCATTGTCACCGGGCAGATTGCTATGTAAATTATTTATGAATAGACCCCTAAATGTCAGGAGACGTTTATATAGAGATGGGAAGTATGTAGCAGATAAATGAATAGACCTCCTAGCAATGTTATTACCAGGCTGCAGCTTCTAGCTCACATTAACCCTTTCACTGCCAGAGCTGATTTTGTATTATTTTTGCACACATGGTAAAATGAAGATTTTGGGCCTGAAGATTAGGTAAAACCCCCAAACATATATTTTCTGAAAGCAGAGGTCCTGGAGAATAAAATGGTGGTAATTGTTAAGGTGTTCCTCGTACACAAATGTCACCTTCATATCCGGGTTTATTTTCTACTGTCCCCCATTTTCTATGGTGTGATCTTTTCTACAATACTCTGTTATAATAATGTAACACGTTGTGTATTGTATTGTACACAAATTAATAACGACTCCACATTCCAGACAAGTCATTGTCCTGACCAATTGGATTTCTTCCTTTACTATTCCCTGATTCTATGACTGCAATCTTGTTAAAAGTAAAATTATAATAAAAAGTTTATTGAACAAATTAAAAAAATAAAGTGTTGTGACTGATGACACACTTTCCAGGTCATCAGTTTATTAAAGGAGAAGTATGAAGAAAGCTCATTTGTCTGAACTTCTCTAATGGATCACAGAAGTGAAGTTCGTTCTGTACTCTCGTTACCTGTTTTTAGCCGTCAGCAGGTGAAAGAGGCCAAGACAGAAGTACAGTTAAATCACACTTGTTTAATAATAAAAGTAAAAAAAACAAACGTAGTCAAAACATAGCCAGAGTTCAGTAACCGGAATGGATAGTCAGCCAAGCCAGAAGTCAGGGATCAATGTAGTGGAACAGCAAGCAGGATCTGGAGCCAGAAGGAATGTCAGCAAAGCAGGTCTTGAACAGGATTGCAGGAGATAAGTTCTGTGATGTGACCAAGGCGAAGGCAGAGCTCTTCTAGACTGGACAGCTTAATTAGGCAGGAGTGACGAGCAGGATATCATCAACAGCTGAGTAACTGTGGAGAGATAGGAGCTGGCAATTAGCCGACAGCTGAGCAGCCAGCTTAGAGAAGGAAGGGCTGAACCCAGCCCTGACACTCAGCCGGTCCAGGCTGGGGAAAGATCCACATGTCTGGATTGGCAGCTGCTCTGCAAGAGACTGAGCCAGCCGCTCGCTCCCCAGCTCTTTACTTCAGTGAGTGCTGGAGGGGAGAGCAGAGAGCCAATGACTGACAGTCACCATTCCCGGCTCAGAGTGGAGGGGAGAAATGAGCAATCGGCAGTGTTTGATCTCTCAGTTCTCACCTCAGAGGCAGCAGCGGGGAGATGCAGCATCAGATTGATACCGCATCCACCTAGGGGAATATAAGGTTTGTTTTAAACAACAACAAAAAACATACTTCTGTTTTAATAATGGTCCAGAATGCAGTGGTCATGTGTGCCTTCTGTGATTGGCCTGAGCAGGAGCAAGGAGGGGAGGAGTGTGTTTGCTCCCAGCTGTGTTCGGGGTTATTGATGATGTCACATGATGATCTCACATGGTCTACCTAGCCCCTTTCCTTTTGGCTTGTGTAGACTTTTTGGCAGGAGGTAAGGATATGGATTATTGGTCGTTTTGCTCTTCTTTATGATGATGACCTGCAGTTCACATCTTGGCCTGGAGCCGGTAAGTCAACACTACACTAGGGTACAGGGCCAGAACAAGGGGGTGGGTGAGCATCCAGGAGGAGCAGCTACCCTATGCACAGTGTTTTAATGTGGTGGGTGGCAGCCACCTCTAAATGCAGCCTGGGACGTGACCTGTCACATGACCATGTGGGTGATTGCAGAGAGGAGGATGAGGGCGCTGGAGAGGTGACATTCTTCATCTGATGTCACAGACTCCTCCCCGTCCTGGGAGTCTATGATGCCTTCTGCAGCTGTACAGGAGCTACCACTGGAGATGAGAGGAGGGAACTCGCCAGCAGATGGTGGACTGTGGGACTCACCAGCAATGCCATGCCAAGGTCTGGTGAATACAATTCAGGGAAAGGGGATTTTGTGCTGGGGGTGGTTTTGTCATGGAGGTTGGGGATTGGATTTGGAACTAAACCTCTTTAAGCCCCTCCCATTGTTAGCACATCTTGGTCACACCCAACATTTTGTGTAGTGTGCTTCATGGGCCACTATTTTCCCCGCCGCCTGCCCTGCAGCTGCCCCAACTCGAATAAAAGTGCACATGGTCAGTAGGGTGTCCCCAAATTTTATTTTGAAAATATGGTCACCTTTCTGTACCGCTCTCTCCTTGACATATCGTAGAATGAAGCCGCATTGCTCTTTCAGTGTCATCCCATATTCTGTCCATTTCCACACTGATAGATCCTCCAACATCCTGCTGTATTTGTTGTCTTACCATGTTTCAAATGATGGAGATCCACAGATTGACCAGAGTTTTCTTCTCCATGTCACCAGACCACCTCTTCCTCTTCTATTGGGGTGCTGGGCCTTTCTATGACTACTCAGGGCCCCAACCTCTTCTATAGGATTGTGAAGATTTTTATCCTATTTACTAAGAAGAGAAAGAAGCTGAAGAAAATGTCCTTGCTGTAGATGAGGGTTACATATAGTATAAACAGCATCACCCTTCACTCTGTAACCAAGACCTAGTCTGGCAACGCGGAGGATGATACCAATTAGTCTCTGACCAATCTCACGGTTTGGATGGACTTTCTCCTTTGGATTATTTCCAGGTGAACATGAATTAGAGTTCCAATATCTCCCCTGCTTTCTGCAGACAGATATACATTTCCCGGTGCCTTATGTTGTACAGATTTCTCAAGTTACCTGATATGAGCTCATACATTGGACATTCAACTTTCCAACTAGGAGTGAATGGACATGGAAAGCTACTCTACCCATGTGGAGGACATGTGGCCTGGTATGATTCAGGAGGTGGGTGAAGTGCATGCATATCCCCCCATTTCATGGCCAAGCAGGGTGCAGGCTTAGATATGGGTCTAGGACGGATTTTGTGGGGACCCTATACTTTTTTTCTTGTTTTCTAGGGTCCCCTTTGAAAACCAAACTAAATCTGAAAGGCCTTTCAATCCCAAATCCCATCAGAGTCAATGGAACCAAATTTAAAACTGCCCATTTTCTTGGATAATAGGCAAATAGATGTTAAAATTAGCATCCCCCGTGAGGCATTTGAATTTGCCCTGAAACAACTACCCCTGGTGTTATTACCTCTAAATATTATTATCCAGTTCTATTATGTACATTTATGAATGCATCAAGGCCTTTATTTTAAAACAATCTACTCAGCTGACCAGAACCGGATCTTGAGGGAGTCTATACCACATTTTCACAGCTCTTACTGTGAAGAAGCCCTTCAGTATTTGGAGGTTAAATCTTTTTTCCTCCAAACTTAAAGGGGTTGTAAAGGTTTGCGTATGACAATACCGGCCCCCCAGCCCCCGTTTTACTTACCTGAGCCCCTTCACCTGCTGCACTTGCCCCCGATGTCCTCTTCGCCGCTCAGCCTGGCCGTTGATTGGCTAGAGTGGATGGGTTGAAAGCAGCGCAGCCATTGGCTCGTGCTGCTGTCAGTCACATCCAATGATGCGGCGCGCTGGGGGGCGGGGCCGAATGATACAGTGAGTGGCTATAGCCGCCTGCAGTATCATGGGTAGAGCGCCCGCAAGAACTAACCACCATGCGAGAGAGCTCGCATGAAGGTGGTTATTTCTTGCGGGGAGGAGCTGAGACAGCCGCCGAGGGACCCCAGAAGACCAGGTTCGGGGCCACTCTGTGCAAACGAGCTGCACAGTGGAGGTAAGTATAACATGTTTGTTATTTTTTTTTTTTAAATTGCCTTTACAACCCCTTTAAAGAGTGGTCCCTTGTCCTGTGTGATGACCTTAAAGTGAATAACTCAACACCAAGTTCACTATATGGACCACTTATGTATTTATACCTGTTGATCATTCAACATACTATTAATATATCTGAAGAATTTTGGGGGTTTTGTCCTACT
This sequence comes from Aquarana catesbeiana, assembly GCF_042186555.1. NCBI lineage: Eukaryota > Metazoa > Chordata > Amphibia > Anura > Ranidae > Aquarana > Aquarana catesbeiana. The sequence continues at coordinate 249,433 of NW_027362662.1, read as the reverse complement.
CTCTATGGCAACTTGATGTTCTTTGAATTTTTATGGCCTTCATTTTCTTTTTACATGTTACTGTATGTAAAAAGGAACACTTAAATGATGATAGTGTTCCTTCATTTTTATATTTTTTTAAAAGCTCTACTATTATTTATATTGTTTTTAACTTTGACAGTGAGCCATATACAGTAGGTTTTATTTTTAGCCTTTTAACTCCTTCACTGCCAGGTCCGTACAACATATAGACCTACAGCACTGCTTCCAGCTGGCCAGGTCTGTACGGACCTCATTCTTCCGTCTGCTAAAAGGTCATGGTCACCTCAGTGACCATAAACTTATAGCAGAATTGTTAAGCAGACTCTTCTGAACAACCATATAAATCTGATCAGCAGGTTACAATCCGCTGATCAGAGTTACTCAGCTCAAATGTGACCCGTCCCCCATGCCGCCCCTTCCCTGTTATCAGCTTCTCCACCTCCCACCACTCCCCTTCCTCTTAAATGGCTCCCCCCACTCTTCATTGTATCTCCTTCATCCCCCTTCTTCCTCCCCAGCACTGATTTCCTTCCTCACACCTGGTCCAACCCCCCCCTCACAAACCTGATCCCCTGCAGCTACTCCCTACTTCCCTCCTCTGCCAGCTTCAGGTGCTGCAGGGGTTTGGAGGGGATCACACTATGTCCCCCTACATCACTCACTTCTCTGATCCTCTGCTCTGAGCGGCATCCCTCCTTCCCCTCCCGCCACCTGCAGCTACTGCTCTGGCAAGCATTTAGGATGGAGAGTGGGGCAGTGGTGGATGAGGTTGGGGGGGGTTGATAAACCTATGTTTACCAGCCCCCTCCCTTTACTACAATTGACAGTCAGCTCCTGTGTCCATTGATAACTGAGCATAGTAAACCATGTTTACTATGTGTCAGTTTATGTGTCAGTTTATGAATGAATGAATAGGAGTCTCTATACAGACTCCTTATTCATTCATGTATTGTACACCTCATGCTGCTGTCACTTTCTGTCTCAAAAAAGGGATATTAGAGGTCTGTTTAGACCTCCGATATCTCACCAAAGACCAAAAAAACATACAAAATATAATTGTAAAAAAATTAAAAAATATAAAAAAACAAACAAACATAGTAAGGCCCCTTTCACATGGAGCGCACTCTGCTGATGCAGAGCGGACACAGGCACAGCCTGCTGTTCTCTATGGCCGCCTGTCCATTTCCATCTGATTCTCATCATATCTGATCTGCTAGATGAATAGGGAATGGGATCCCCATCCGTTTTTAGCAGACCGGATCAGATCGGATGCAGGTGTGTGTAAACGGACACATGTCCATTTACATCAGCCTCTCCATAGAGAACAATGGGTGGTCTGATTGGGCCCGCCTGAAAAATTTACAGGTGGACCCAATCAGTCTGCTTGTGTGAAAGGGGCCTAAGGTCTTGTTCACACAGGGCATACACAGAGTACATCCCTGTAAGGCCGTGTTTACCTGTACAGGGATGCACAGGTGTTCCATGCATCCCTGTCCAGGCAGTCCCATTAATGTAATTTGGAATGTAGCAACTGCGCAAACAGAGTAGTTTCTCCTAATTTGACATCCATGTTGGTCCGGGTGCATGTCCCTGAGCTCACACTGTCTGCGTTCGGGGGTTGTGTACCCACACACACACACGAATATCAGATTGGGAACAGCGGCTATGCCTGTGCAGCTATTGCATCCCAATTGATATAAATGGGACTGCCTGCATGGGGATGCGTGGAACACCTGTGCGGGTAAACATGGCCCTCCACTTTTAGTATGCCACATGTGAATGATGCTTTAGTTGTAATTTTACAGGTGTTTTGTAAGTTATGTTGTGTTTATGTGCACTAACAATTAGTGTATTTTTGTGAAAATAGCGATTTGATGATCATTTGCGCAATTATTGCAGTGCCCAAAAAATCAGTAGCACATTTTTTTTGTTCTGTAGGTCAGGTGCTTTCAGAAAATTTAAGGTTTAGGGGGGTCTGTTCGAATTCTGAAAGCTGTAAGTGAAAAATGGTAACCTCCGGATTCTTGGACCATTTCTCCAAAAGGTTTTTACCATTTCACAAAAAGGTGCAATTTAGAATGTACAAATATTTGTTATTTATTAACTCAATACAGTTTTAACTTTTACATTTAGCAGGAATTTTGTAAATGTTGGCATGTATTTTTTAAATCAAATACTTTTTATTGAAAAATAAAAATTCTTCATTTTACATTTTATGCGTCACAAGGAAAGCAATAAAGAATACAATCCCCCCTTTCCAACCCCCAAGTCCCCACCTCACCCCCTCCCCCCCTTCACCCCCCACCTATTCCCTTCTCACACGGACCCACGAACCAAAATTTTAAAAAACATTGCATGCGGGTCCCCCCAAAATCCATACCAGGCCCTTCAGGTCTGATATGGAAATTAAGGGGAACCCTGCGCCAAATTTTTTTTAAAAATAGCGTAGGGCCCCCCCAAAATCCATACCAGACCCTTATCCGAGCACGCAACCTGGTAGGCCACAGGAAAACAGGGGGGGGGGACGAGAGAGTGTCCACCCCGAACCGTACCAGGCCACATGCCCTCAACATGGGGATGGTGCTTTGGAGTAGCAAGGGCAAGGGTCTCATCCCCACAACCCTTGCCTGGTGGTTGTGGGGGTATGCGAGCGGGGGGCTTATCGGAACCTGGAAGCCCCCTTTAACAAGGGGACCCCCAGATCCCGGCCTCCCCCCTATATGAATTGGTAACGGGTACATTGTACCTCTGCCATTTCACAAAAAAAAGTGTCAAAAATGGTAAAAAAGACAAGAGACAGCTTGGGACAAGTCCTTTATTAAAAAATAAAAATGTCCCACGATGTAAATTCACGCCGCCCGACGGACCAAAAAAAAACCCTGCAACCATTCCGACTCCATGGGAGGCTACTGCCGAATGAACGCTTCTTCTGGGTGACAGTTCTTATATAGCTCAGGGCGGGGCCACCCGGTGACGTAAACGGGTGACCCCGCCCACTCTGATGCCACGGGGGCTTCCCCATGGCTTCCCTGAGGCATAAGAGGGGGCGGGGCCACCCGGTGACGTAAACGGGTGACCCCGCCCCCTCTGACACCACGGGGAAGCCCCTGTGGCATCAACGGGGGGCGGGGTCACCCGTTTACGTCACCAGGTGGCCCCGCCCTCAGCTATATAAGAACTGTCACCTAGAAGAAGCGTCATTCGGCAGGAGCCTCCCATGGAGGCGGAACGGTTGCAACTTTTTTTTTTCTTTTTTGGTCCGTTGGGCGGCGTGAACTTACATCGCATTTTTATTTTTTTATTTTTTAATAAAGGACTTGTCCGAAGCTGTCTCGTCTTTTTTACCATATTTGACACTTTTTTTTGTGAAATGGTAGGGGTACAATGTACCCGTTATCAATTCACATAGAGGGGAGGCTGGGATCTGGGGGTCCCCTTGTTAAATGGGGCTTCCAGTTTCCGATATGCTCCCCGCCAGCATACCCCCACAACCACTGGGCAAGGGTTGTGGGGATGAGGCCCTTGTCCCCATCAACATGGGGACAAGGTGCTTTGGGGGGCTACTCCAAAGCACCCTCCCCATGTTGAGGGCATGTGGCCTGGTATGGTTCAGGAGGGGGGGCGCTCTCTCGTCCCCTCCTCTTTTCCTGTGGCCTGCCAGGTTGCATGCTCGGATAAGGGTCTGGTATGAATTTTGGGGGGACCCCTACGCCATTTTTTTAAAATTTGGCGCAGGGTTCCCCTTAATATTCATACCAGACCCAAAGGGCCTGGTAATGGACTTGGGGGGACCCCATGCCGTTTTTTTTCGATGCGTTTCATCTATATTGCCGAGACCCTACAATTCATTACAGCCGCGATAAGGTTTTGAATGACAATTTTTCCTTTAGAAATGTCATTTTGCTGCAGTACTGTTGTAAACACGGGAAAACTGCGCCACTTTACAAGCATACTATAGACACCCCCCAGGCATGATATTTAAAGGAATATTTCATTCTATTGTTTCACTTTAAGCATTAAAAAAATCACTACTCCCGAAAAAACGTCCGTTTTTAAAACTTTTTTTTGCATTGATACATGTCCCCTGGGGCAGGACCCAGGTCCCCAAACACTATTTAGGACAATCACTTGCATATTAACCTTTAAAATTCACACTTTTGTTTTTTCATGTTAATGTCCCATAGACTTTAACGGTGTTCGTGTGTTCGTCCTAATTTTTTGCCTGTTCGGTATGTTCTGGTGCGAACCGAACCGTGGGGGGGGTTGTTCAGCTCATCCCTATTGATGACCATGTCACGGAGTTGGTGGATTGGTTGATTTGCCCCCACACACTGATCAGTGATGGAGTTGTTGCTATTAGTGATGAGGTGAGATGCCCTGGGTTCGGGTGGAATGGAGTTTATGAAACTTTAAAGAATTTTGGATGCCGAATTTGGATCCCAATGAAATTAAGAAATCAATGGAAGACGAATCTGTCAAATTACAAATACCCGTTTCCTGGGATAATAGGCAAGGAGGTGACAGAAAATAGCATGGGGGATGCGCACTGCCCTGGGGAACATAAAAAAAAAAAACAATGAACCAAAAAAATTAAAAAAATCCATTCAGCCAGGAGCAGGGATTTTTTTCTAGATACTTAAAGTGAAACATTCAGCTAGCCTGCAACACACGGAACTGACCGCGTCTAACAGATCACATTAAGGCCAGGGGGGGGATTACACATTGCACACATTTACTAATACATGTGTAAGCTGCAGCGACCACGTCACCCCCCACCCCACATCTCACTATTATCTGCATTCCGAACTCTATACATTTTGATGCAGGCTGGCTGGTAAGTGAGCTGGGAAGTTTTGTTTGTGTGCGTTTACATTTATATTTCATTTTTTTACACTTAATTTTTTTTTTCTTTAACTTCATTGATCTCACAAGGTGTGAACAATACATCTCATGATAGCTCTGGACAATGACAGTACTCTTTATGGAGACTCCAAGGGTCTATTAGACCCCTGATGTCTCCGGTGCCCTTCATAGCAGCTAATGAAGGTCAGATAGTGTTTGATGAGATGGTTCCCCGGCTGTACTGAACAACACTAATGCCCCGTACACACGGTCGGATTTTCAGACGGAAAATGTGTGATAGGACCTTGTTGTCGGAAGTTCCGACCGTGTGTGGGCTCCATCATACATTTTCCATCGGAATTTCCGACACACAAAGTTTGAGAGCAGGTTATAAAATTTTCCGACAACAAAATCCGTTTGCATAAATTCCGACCGTGTATGGACAATTCCAATGCACAAAGTGCCACGCATGCTCAGAATAAATTAAGAGACGAAAGCTATTGGCTAGTGCCCCGTTTATAGTCCCGACATACGTGTTTTACGTCACCGCGTTCAGAACAATCGGATTTTCCGACAACTTTGTGTGACCGTGTGTATGGAAGACAAGTTTGAGCCAACATCCGTTGGAAAAAATCCATGGATTTTGTTGTTGGAATGTCCGATCAATGTCTGACCGTGTGTACATGGCATTACACTGGAGGAGAGGAAACCCTCCCCACTTCATTCCTCATAGAGGAGATCGGGGAACGGATGTTCCTTCATCTCTTCTGTGTACAGCTGACCAAAGTGCTTACTATGGGGGGATATGTGATCTGTGTGTGGAGGGGGGTATGTGATCTGTGTGTGGAGGATCTGTGTGTGGAGGGGGGGCATGTGATCTGTGTGTGGAGGGGGGTATGTGATCTGCGTGTGGAGGGGGTATGTGATCTGCGCGTGGAGTGGGGTATGTGATCTGCATGCGGAGGGGGTATGTGATCTGCGTGTGGAGGGGGTATGTGATCTGTGTGTGGAGGGAGGTATGTGATCTGTGTGTGGAGGGGGGTATGTGATCTGTGTGTGGAGGGAGGTATGTGATCTGTGTGTGGAGGGGGGTATGTGATCTGCGTGTGGAGGGGTGGTGTGATCTGTGTGTGGAGGGGGGTATAGGATCTGTGTGTGGAGGGGTGGTGTGATCTGTGTGTGGAGGGGGGTATAGGATATGTGTGTGAAGGGAGGGTATGTGATCTGTGTGTGAAGGAGGGGTGTATGTGATCTGTGTGTGAAGGAGGGGAGTATGTGATCTGTGTGTGAAGGAGGGGAGTATGTGATCTGTGTGTGGAGGGGGGTATGTGATCTGTGTGTGGAGGGAGATATGTGATCTGTGTGTGGAGGGAGATATGTGATCTGTGTGTGGAGGGGAGGATGTGATCTGTGTGTGGAGGGAGGTATGTGATCTGTGTGTGGAGGGGGGAATGTGATCTGTGTGTGGAGGGAGATATGTGATCTGTGTGTGGAGGGGGTATGTGATCTGTGTGTGGAGGGGGGATGTGATCTGTGTGTGGAGGGGGGGTATGTGATCTGTGAGTGGAGGGGGGGTATGTGATCTGCGTGTGGAGGGGGGTATGTGATCTGCGTGTGGAGGGGGGTATGTGATCTGCGTGTGGAGGGAGGTAAGTGATCTGCGTGTGGAGGGGTGGTGTGATCTGTGTGTGGAGGGGGGTATAGGATCTGTGTGTGAAGGGAGGGTATGTGATCTGTGTGGAGGGGGGGTATGTGATCTGTGTGTGGAGGGGGTATGTGATCTGTGTGTGGAGGGGGGTATGTGATCTGTGTGTGGAGGGGGTATGTGATCTGTGTGTGGAGGGGGGTATGTGATCTGCGTGTGAAGGGGGGGTATGTGATCTGTGTGTGGAGGGGGGTATGTGATCTGTGTGTGGAGGGGGTATGTGATCTGTGTGTGGAGGGGGTATGTGATCTGTGTGTGGAGGGGGGTATGTGATCTGTGTGTGGAGGGGGTATGTGATCTGTGTGTGGAGGGGGGTATGTGATCTGCGTGTGGAGGGGGTATGTGATCTGTGTGTGGAGGGGTGGTGTGATCTGTGTGTGGAGGGGGGGTATGTGATCTGTGTGTGGAGGGAGATATGTGATCTGTGTGTGGAGGGGGGGGATGTGATCTGTGTGTGGAGGGGGGTTATGTGATCTGTGTGTGGAGGGGGGTATGTGATCTGTGTGTGGAGGGGGGGTATATGATCTGTGTGTGGAGGGGGGGTATATGATCTGTGTGTGGAGGGAGGTATGTGATCTGTGTGTGGAGGGGGGTATGTGATCTGTGTGTGGAGGGGGGTATGTGATCTGTGTGTGGAGGGGGGTATGTGATCTGTGTGTGGAGGGAGGTATGTGATCTGTGTGTGGAGGGGGGGTATGTGATCTGTGTGTGGAGGGAGGTATGTGATCTGTGTGTGGAGGGAGGTATGTGATCTGTGTGTGGAGGGGGGTATGTGATCTGTGTGCGAAGGAGGGGGGTATGTGACCTGTGTGTGGTCCATGGTCCCCCATCCCAGTGTCCCCTCTGTACTCCCTTCCATGGTCCCCCATCCCAGTGTCCACCCTGTACTCCCCTCCATGGTCCTTCATCCCAGTGTCCCCCTGTACTCCCCTCCATGGTCCCCATCCCAGTGTCCCCCTGTACTCCCCTCCATGGTCCCCCATCCCAGTGTCCCCCTGCACTCCCTCCATGGTCCCCCATCACAGTTTCCCCCGTATTCCCCTCCATGGTCCCCATCCCAGTGTTCCCCCTGTACTCCCCTCGATAGTCCCCTATGCCAGTGTCCCCCCTGTACTCCCCTCCATGGTCACTCATCCCAGTGTCCCCCCTGTACTCCCCTCCATGGTCACTCATCCCAGTGCCCCCCCTGCACTCCCCTCCTTCCCAATGTTCTCCCTGCACTCCCCTCTATGGTCCCCCATCCCAGTGTCCCCCCTGCACTCCCCTCCATGGTCTCCCATCCCAGTGTCCTCCCTGCACTCCCCTCTATGGTCCCCTATCCCAGTGTCCCCCCCTGCACTCCCCTCCATGGTCTCCCATCCCAGTGTCCTCCCTGCACTCCCCTCTATGGTCCCCCATCCCAGTGTCCCCCCTGCACTCCCCTCCATGGTCTCCCATCCCAGTGTCCTCCCTGCACTCCCCTCTATGGTCCCCTATCCCAGTGTCCTCCCTACACTCCCCTCCATGGCCCCCCATCCCAGTGTCCTCCCTGCACTCCCCTCCATGGTCCCCCATCCCAGTGCCCCCCCCCGTACTACCCTGCATGTTCCCCAATCCCAGTGTCCTCCCTGTACTCCACTCCATGGTCCCCCATCCCTGTGTCCCCCCCTGTAATCCCCTCCATTGTCACCCACCCCAGTGTCCCCCCCTGTACTCCCCTCCATGATCCCCCATCCCAGTGTCCCCCTGTCCCCCCCATGGTCCCCCATCCCAGTGTCCCCCCTGTACTCCCCTCCATGGTCTCCCATACCAGTGTCCTCCCTGTACCCCCCTCCATGGTCCTGCATCCCAGTGTCACCCCTGTACTCCCCTCCATGGTCCCTCATCCAAGTGTCCCCCCTGCACACCCCTCCATGGTCCCCCATCCCGGTGTCCTCCCTGTACTCCCCTCCATTATCCCTCATCCCGGTGTCCCCCCTGTACTAATTCCCCTCCTTGGCCCCCCATCCCAGTGTCCCCCCTGTACTCCACTCCATGGTCCTCCATCCCAGTGTCCTCCCTGTACTCCCCTCCATGGTCCTCCATCCCAGTGTCACCCTTGTACTCCCCTCCATGGTCCCCCATCGCAGTGTCCCTCCCCTGTACCCCCCTCCATGGTCCCCCATCCCAGTTTCCCCCTGTACTCCCCTCCATCCCAAAATCCCCTCTGCAGTTTAGAGAGGGGGAGGAGTGTCCTCCATTTTCTTGAAGCTCAGAGAAGGGGGCGGGGTATCCTCCATTTTCTTGTAGCTCAGAGAGGGGGAGGGGTGTCCTCCATTTTCTTGTAGCTCAGAGAGGGGGAGGAGTGTCCTCCATTTTCTTGTAGCTCAGATAGTGGGAGGGGTGTCCTCCATTTTCTTGTAGCTCAGAGAGGGGGAGGAGTGTCCTCCATTTTCTTGTAGCTCAGATAGTGGGCGGGGTATCCTCCATTTTCTTGTAGCTCAGAGAGGGGAGGGGTGTCCTCCATTTTTCTTGTAGCTCATAGAGGGGGAGGTGTGTCCTCCATTTTCTTGTAACTCAGGGATTCGATCTTCCTGTATTGACACAATGACTTCTCATTGTTTAAAAGAAATGTGTCCATTGATAAAGATCTTCCTCCTTTATATACAATGTATCCACGAGGAGGGTGGTGTCCTCCATTTTCTTCTAGATCAAAGAGAAGAGAGGTGATATCCTCCATTTTCTTGTAGCTTACAAACGGGGGATGGATGTCTTCCATTTTCTTGTAGCTCAGAAAAGAGGGGTAGTGTCCTCATTTTCTTGTAGCTAAAAGAGAGGGAGGGGTGTCCTCCATTTCCTTGAAGTTCAGAGGGGGGGTGTCCTGCATTTTGTTGTAGCTCAATGATGGGGGTGTCATCCATTTTCTTGTAGCTCAGTGAGGAGGGGGGGGGGGTTCTCCATTTTCTTGTAGCTCAGTGAGGGGGTGGCCTCCATTTTCTTGTAGCTCAGTGAGGGGGTGTCCTCCATTTTCTTGTAGCTCAGTGAGGGGGTGTCCTCCATTTTCTTGTAGCTCAGTGAGGGGGGGGGGGGGTTCCAGGAGGAGTAGTACAGAAGAGTGTCTATTGGTTATAGCCATTAGTAGGTAATTTGTGAGTTTGAGGAGAGCAGTTTCTGTGGAGTGTTGAAGGCAAAAAGAAGAATGAAGGGGATCAATAAGTTCTCAGTCAGATCTGTCAGTTGTAGACCAGACGTTTGGAGGAAAAGAAGAGTAAGGAGTTGTGGCGTAGGTTGTTAAGATTGGTGGGGTCCAGTGAGGGCTTTTTAAGTATGGGTCTAACTAGTGCATGTTTTAAAGAGTTGGAGAAGATGACAGAAAAGAGGGAGAGATTGAATTGAACATGTGGGTTAGAGTGTAGAATGGAGCCAGAGGGTGACCATTGCATTTATGAGGAAGCAGTATCCAGGGGACAGGTGGTTAGGTGGGCGTTAGACAAAAGTTTAGCAACCTCATCAATAGTAGCAGGGTCGAATGAGGGAAGTAATGTTTGTACCTGTGGACTTGGTATGGAGAAGGTATCTGCGCATTGGAGATCTCCTCACGAATTGAATCAATCTTATGTTTGAAGTGATTGATGATGTCCTGGGCAGTGAGTGAGTTAGTGGGTGGAGGACAAAGTAAAGAGTTAAAGGTAGAGAAGGGTTGATAGGGATGGAATGAGAAGCTTTTAATGAGAGTGATAAAATAGGTTTGGCAGTGTGAAGGCAAGAATTGTATTTTTGGAGGCCAGATTTATATTGGTTGAAGACTTTGTGAGACTTTGTTTATGCCACAGATGCTCAAGAGCGCAGCTGCATTTTTTGAGACTTTTGGTGTCATTTCTTTCCAGGGTTGTAGTGGTCGGGCCTGATTCTGTGTGGTGAGGCGAGCTCGTCCAAGGAGGAAGACAGTGAAGTGTTGTAGACAGAAGTGGCTAGGTTGGGGGCAGGATAGGGGTGAGATTTTGTCATAGAGGTGGTCAGCAGAAGAATAGAGAAGGGTTGAAGTGGTGAAGAATTCTATTGGTAATTTGTTTGGTGGTTGGAGTGAGAGGTGGTGGAAGAAAGGGAAGGAGTGAAACTAATAGGGTGGTGATCAGAGAGAGGAAAAGGATAGTTGGAGAGGTTGCACAGAGTGCATAGGTGGGAGAAAACAAAGTAAAGGGTGTTACCATTAGTGATAAGCTCGGGCGCGTTCGAAACCCCCACGTGCCTGATCCCGCCAGGCAGCCAACACTGCACAGCGCTAATCACAGGCAGTGAGACATTTCCTGATCTGTGCAGTTGCGGACCATGAAATGTCTCACTGCTAAGGATGAGCTAGATGCTTGAATCGAACATAAGGTTGACTCAAACATTGGGCTTTTGACGAACAGTGAATATTATGGGGCATTCGTGGAAAATTTGAGCGCCACGGAACACCCCATAATACACTGCGAGATCACCTGACCTGCATGCTTTGGCCAATCACAGCATGCTCTGCTGGCTGCCTTTGGCCAATCATGGCTTAGGGGGCTAAGTCCACGCCCCACACTATATAAGTCTGCTCACATAGTGGCCGTGTATAGTGTGTGGACGGAGATAGATTGAGCTAGATTAGGCAGGCAGGATAGTTAGTGACAGTGTATTTGATATATATATTTGTACTCGGAGTCTCTTGCGGATAATCAAGGAAATGTAATAGAGGAGCGCAGGAAACTGACCTGCGGTGTGGTCAGTATGCCTAAAAGGGGGCATACCCAAGAAGTAATTGGAAATAAAGAAGAAGTAAAAATAAAGGGAATGGGTGGGTGGGATAACGGAAACAGAAGTGCTGACAGAAAGGGAAGGAATGGGGGCCGATATTTATGGCCGCGCCTCCTCCTACAAATTCTGGCTGGCCTGCGGCCAGCCTTCCCATTTGTACTCGGGGGCTCTTGCAGATAATCAAGGAAATGTAATAGAGGAACGCGGGAAAGTGACCTGGGGTGTGCCGTGGTCAGGTGGTCAGTATGCCTAAAAAGGGGCAAAAATAAAGTCAGTAGGATGAGCATGAAAAGGAGAATTACTTGAAACAACTGCACAACAGATTAATCAGCCAAGTGTGCAAATGCATGGGACATCTTGATGAGCAGATCTGAACTATACTTGGAGTAGCATGATGATTCCCACCTATCTAACTTCTTGATGATGTGAGTGGGAACCCCCCTGGTAAGAGGCCGCTGAAACAGCCCCTATCCTGAAACATGACCTGAGTATGACTTAGGGTCCAACCCTAAGTTCATCAGAAGGGTGTGGTAATGTTCAATGAAGAGCACTGTGGTAAGGCCGTGGTAGGAGGGTCACCCAAACTGGATATCTTTAAGAATGGCCCTACTGGAATGTGCCGAGAATAGGGATGAGCTTCGTGTTCAAGTCGAACCCGCGTTCGACTCGAACATCGTCTGTTCGATCGTTCGTTGAATTGCGAACGATATGGGCCGTTCGTGCCAAATTCGTGTGGGGCGTCACAGCCCATAATTCACTGCGGCATCGCAGTGCATTGCTGGCTGATGATTGGCCAAGCATGTACTATGACCCGCATGCTTGGCCAATCACAGCGCCGTTGGTAGAGAGAGCTGTAATTGACCAAAGCCAGGGTGGCTTTGGCCAATTATGGCTCAGGGGATTTAGAACACGCCCCACACTATATAAGGCCGCTTGCACGGCGGCCCTGTGTAGTGTGTTCCGGCGTGCTTAGAGAGAGAGAGAGACAGTGTCATTTCATTTGAGTTATCTAGATTGGGCAGGACAGTCAGTGAGTTAGCTGCACTTACAGTGTATTGTGTATATATATGCATCCCAGGTGTTGTATATATATATATATACACTGTATTCAGTTTAGCTAGATCCGTTCCTGTTATCTTCCTACTGACAGGCAGGCTTGTCTTGTTACAGTATTTACAGCTACCTGAAGAAAATTGCTGGTGTTCTTTTGATCCTATTAGTACCACAGTCAGGCAGCTAGACTATTTACAGTTAGTGTAGTGCGTCCTCCTCACAGTGTTCAGTTAAAGCTACAAGTTAGTTTAGTGTAACCTCTGCACAGTGTTCAGCTAAAACTACAAGTTAGTGTAGTGCACAGTGTTCGGCTAAAGCTACAAATTAGTTTAGTGTGACCTCTGCACAGTGTTCAGCTAAAGCTACAAGTTATGGTAGTGCGTCCTCCTCACAGTGTTCAGCTAAAACTACAAGTTAGTGTAGTGAGACCTCTGCACAGTGTTCAGCTAAAGCTACAAGTTAGTGTAGTGCGTCCTCCTCACAGTGCTCAGCAAAAGCTACAATTTAGTTTAGTGTGACCTCTGCACAGTGTTCAGCTAAAGCTACAAGTTAGTTTAGTGTGACCTTTGCACAGTGTTCAGCTAAAGCTACAAGTTAGGGTAGTGCGTCCTCCTCACAGTGTTCAGCTAAAACTACAAGTTATTGTAGTGCGACCTCTGCACAGTGTTCAGCTAAAGCTACAAGTTAGTGTAGTGCATTCTCCTCACAGTGTTCAGCTAAAACTACAAGTTAGTGTAGTGAGACCTCTGCACAGTGTTCAGCTAAAGCTACAAGTTAGTGTTGTGCGTCCTCCTCACAGTGTTCAGCTAAAACTACAAGTTAGTGTAGTGTGACCTCTGCACAGTGTTCAGCTAAAGCTACAAGTTAGTGTAGTGCGTCCTCCTCACAGTGCTCAGCAAAAGCTACAAGTTAGTTTATGGTTCAATAAGTTTTTATTGGAGTTTTTTCAAGAATATAAAGAATTTAAACATCGAAATAAGAAAATAAAGAAAAAAAAAAAGGCAGAATAAAGGAGTGTAAACATTGTCAGTTACCTGACATTTAGTCTCCTAATAAACAATTGTATCTATTAAATATTGAAATAGTGCAAACATTTACAGGTATCTGGGTTGTTATAGGTGAAGTAGTACTTTAAACCTGTGTAACATGTGTGTGTTAACATATAAGTTTTAATTACTCCATGCTGGGGTGCCCCTTTGGGAGCCTGCTGCACCCCTAGGCATAGGTAGTCTCAAGTAAGCAACGTGTGCATAGGTTACATCGATATGGTTATTATCAAAGATTTGGATCTCTGTTTCCGTGGGAGATCCTATATTTTTATTGCATCTAAAACTATTATATCGGAGGTCTAGAAAAGGGGGAAAAGTATGAGAGACAGAGTAGGAAAAGGGAGGATAGATATAGAATAGAAGAAAGAGTTAGTGAGGGGAGGGGGGTGAGGGGGGTAAGGAGACAGCGAGCTTCCGTCTATATATATATATATAGGGTCCTCATTATACATAAATAGTGTAATGAGTATGGGTCGTTTAGACCTTATGAGGGATTGTTTGCTGAGAGTCTTTGTTTGAGTTTGTCTGAGGTAGAGTAACTCCTCCATATACTCCAGACAAAAGAGAATTTGGCGTACTTGTCTAAGGCTTGGGCCTGCATTTCTTCCATTAGCATATAGTTGTTTACTTCTCTGACCCATTCTATTAGGGAGGGGGGGGTAGTGGTTTTCCAGTGTCTGGGTATGAGTTGTCTACCAGCACTAACAAAAAATTTCAGTAGGCCGTTTTTTTGTGATTTGATTGTCCCTGGAAGGATGGATAAAAGGGCTATAGAAGGTGATGGTAATAGTGGCTTGTTATAGATTTCAGAGTAAATTTGAAAAATTTGAGTCCAGAATTGGAGAATACCATCACATTCCCACCAGATGTGTATATAAGTACCTTCCGTTGTGTTGCATCTCCAGCATCTGTCTGAGTTAGATGGGAACATGATCCTGAGAGTGGTTGGGACCCGATACCATCTCGACATCAATTTGTAGTTTTTCTCTTGAGTATAACTTGATATGGAGGTTTTGTTTGTGAAGAGGAAGGCTTTCCCCCATTCCGCCTCGGTTATATCTTTCCCGACCTCCGCTGACCATTTTGTAGTATAGTTAGGTAGAGCATCATGGGTATGGTCCATAATAGATTTATATATCAATGATAAAGTGTGTCGTGGAGTTTCGGGGAGGGTACATAGTTGTTCAAAACCTGTCAAGGGTCTGTGTGTTTGTCTGGAATCATGTAGGGTCTTACAATATGAGTTTAGGTGTCCGTGAGTGAGCCATGTTATCTTGGAGTAGACGTTCGTGGGGGTGGATAGGAAGGTGCCTAAGGTGCGGTCGACAAATTGGCGGGCAGTGGGCCATGAATCTCTATTATATACGTCTAAAGAGTGGGTTGAGTGTCCTTCAGGGAGGCTTGGGTTGTCAAACAATGGGGTAAGGGGGCTAGGTTCCGAGGATAATGAGAGTGTGTCTCTTTTGCGGTACCAGATTGTCAGTGCATCCCTAGTAAGTGGGGATAGTGTCGATAAGGATTTATATATCTTTTCATAGCCCCAAAGAAGCGCTCGTAGGTCATATGTTGATAGGTCCTGTTCTACCGTTGTGGCTGCTTTAGTCATAGGGCGAGGGAACCACTCAAGGATACGGGATAGGACTGCGGACGTATGATACATTTCAAAGTCAGGTAGGCCCAAACCCCCTTTGGTAATAGGAGAGCATAAGAGTTTATGTTTCAGTCTTGGGTGGTTGCCTTTCCAGATGAATCTGGTAGCCATAGCACGGAGGGTGCGAAGGTACATAGAGGGAAGAGCGATGGGTAGGGCTTGGAATAGGTATAGTAACTTGGGGAGTATGTCCATTTTTAATGTATTGATACGTCCTATCCAGGACAAAGGTAGGTCTGTCCGTTCTTCGGTCAACTTTCTCAGTTTTTGGAGTAAGGGGCTGAAGTTCAGGGAATATATGTCAGAAGTTTGTTTGGGTATAGCTGTGCCTAAATAAGAAATGGAATTAGGTCGCCATTGAAACGAAAAGTTAGATTTGAGGGAGGCGAGGGTGGCATGTGATAGTGAGAGGTTTAGGGCTTCCGTTTTAGAGATGTTTAGTTTATAATTACTAAGACTACCAAATCTGTCTATTTCGGCTAATATGGAGGGTATGCTGATGTGGGGTTGTGTAACGTAGAGAAGGAGATCGTCGGCATATAAGGAGAGTTTACAGTGTGACGAAGGGGTTTGTATCCCTTGTATATTAGGGTTAGATCTTATGGCCTGTGCTAGGTGCTCAATTACTAGGGCGAACAGGAGGGGGGAGAGAGGACAGCCCTGTCTGGTGCCGTTAGATATCATGAATTTTTCTGATTGGATGCCGTTTACTAATACTGTTGCGGAAGGTGCGGAATAAAGGGACATGATACGTGTCAACATTTTCGGGCCTAGACCCAGTTGGGAAAGAGTAGCTCGGAGGAAAGACCAGCTGACCCTATCGAAGGCCTTCTCTGCGTCGCAGGCGAGAAGGCAAGCAGATATATGGTGACGGTGAGCATATGTGATCAGGTGTATGGTCTTGGTGGTGTTGTCCCTGGCTTCACGGCCAGGAACAAAGCCCACCTGATCTTTATGTATAGTTTGTGGTAGTAGAGGGGAGAGGCGATTTGCAAGGATCTTAGCATACAATTTTAGGTCAACATTTAGAAGGGATATTGGTCTATAATTGGGGCAAATGGAGGGGTCTTTTCCGGGTTTGGGGATGACGACTATCTGGGCTTGGAGTATGGATGGGGACAGGACAATGTTTTCATCAATGGCATTAAATGCTTTTGCTAGTAGTGGGGATAGTTGCGGGGCAAACGTTTTGTAGAAGCGGGGAGAGAATCCGTCTGGTCCAGGACTCTTGCCGTTCTTAAGATTTTTAATAGCGAATAGAAATTCCTCCTCGGATAGGGAGGTCTCGAGGTCCTCCGCATCCGAAAGAGGGAGAGATGGGAGTGCTGTCTCTTGGATATAGGAGGACAAGTCCTGTGGGGTAGGCCTAATACGTGGATTTTGGGGGGTGAGATTATAGAGTGCGGAATAGTATGTGCGAAATTCCTCAGCAATTGCTGAGTTCCTCATGATTTTACCTTTAACGGGGGAGTTTATTAACGGTATAGGTCGTCTGGCTTGGCGTGGTTGGAGGGTGTGCGCTAGGTGTCTACCACATTTATTGGCTTGTGAGTAATGGTTGAATCTTCCCTTATCTCGGGCGATAAGAGACTTTTCTGCGAAAATAAGTAGGAGGTCTCTTCTCGCGTTGGTGAGTTCTAGGAGAGATGAGCTGGTCAGATCTGTTTTGTGTAATTCTTCTAGTTTGGCAATGGTGGAGAGAAGTCGTGCTATATCCGCTGTGCGGGCATGTTTCAGTCGGGCTCCATGTTGGATTAATTTGCCCCTGAGTACGCATTTAAGCGCCTCCCATTTAGTAAGCGAGTTAGTGGAGTCTTGGGCATGGTCCGCGATAAAATGTCTGATAGTCTGTTTAATATCCTGTGAGCATACTGAGTCGAATAATAAATTATCGTTAAGTCTCCAAGAGGAGCTCTGTTTGCGTGATGGAATATGTCCTAGGTTCAGATGTATGGGGGCGTGGTCTGACCAAAGGGTGAGACCAATAGAGGCTGAGGGTGAGTAATCTAATAAAGATTGGGAAACGAAAAGGTAGTCCAGTCTACTGTAGGAATTATGTGCGGGAGAAAAAAATGTGTAGTCTTTGGTATTAGGATGTAACATCCTCCAGACGTCTACTAAGGATAAGTCAGATAGTAGTGTTCTGATATTGGTCAGGGAGGTCGGAGAGATCGAGGACTTACCGGTGGATGAATCAAGACGAGGTATCAGGGCTGCGTTGAGGTCCCCTCCCAGGATCATGTTGACCGTGCAGAATCTTTTCAGACGGGAGATCATTGATGAGAGGAATTGTTGTTGATTCTGGTTGGGAGAGTATATATTAATGATAGTGTAAATGGTATTCAGATAAGACAATTTAAGAAAAATATATCTTCCCAGGGGGTCAACATATGTATCAAGGACATCTGGAGTGAAGGATGCGTGAAATGCTATTGAAACCCCTTTAGATTTTGCGGAGGGATTGGTACTATGGAACCAGACAGGATATTGTTTATGGAGAAATTGTGGACACTTGTCTGTTCTAAAGTGAGTTTCCTGTAGGAGGAGAATTTGGGTTTTAATTTTATGAAAATGATACAATATTTGTCGTCTCTTCTCCGGGACATTGAGACCTCTGCAATTAAGCGAGGAGATCTTTAGGGAGGGTTGTACTGCCATGTAAGAATGAATTTACTGTGTGTGTGATAATAAAGACCATGGAAGCTCACTGTCTCAAAAGTATGGGAAGTGGGGGCGAAAGAAGGAGAGGGGAGACCTCTAGTGGCGAGGCTAGAGAAGAGAGTTAAGTGGAGAAATAAGAAAAGAAGTGCAGACGAAAAGGGAGGAAAACGAGGCCAAAAAAGCCTCACTAGTAATGTTGTTAACAACATTTCAGCTAATACCGCTGTGGGCGCTGAAGGGCCTAAGTGGGGGGTACAGCGGGTTATGCACAGAGGAGCCCGCACACGCCGGGCAACATTTATCAAAAATTCAGAATAAAAGAACTATAAACATAACTTCTCAGGACTCTGTGCTGCTACGTAAATACTGAATAGGTAATTATCTCTGCTAAGGAGGACCTATCTCAAAGAACAGTTCAACTTATAAGCAGCCCAGAGGGCTTCCGTATCCAGCTATAAAATATTAACAGTTTTTATAAGGGATATATGAGATATATGAGGGGAGGGGGGAGGAGAGGGATGAGAGGGGGGGAAAGGAGAGGGATGGGGGGGGAGGGGTGGGGGGGGATGGGGAGAGGGGAGGGATGGGGAGGGGGATGGTAAGGGTGGAGGTGATTAAAGACTGGGGAGGTATGTGGACTGATATCACAAATAATCTCCCCTCACGGGGAGTAAGGGGGATGGAACTTTAACATAAAACCTATGTTTTAAGGAGAAAGAAAATGGGTTAATAATAAAGTGTTCCAACAGTAACTGCAGACAGAAATGTCTGCACCGGTCTGGGACCTGTGAAAATCTATGGAAATAAGTCAGACATCATTAAACTGAGTTCAGCCGTCTGTCGCAGTGGAGAAGTCCGGTTTGGATCTCTTGCTTTTCTTCGTGCGTGTTTGCCATCCTGGTGCAGTTTGGAAGCCAGGGGTGGCTGCGTGAAGTGGCCAGTCTGGGATGGAGATCTGAGGTAGTTCAAAAGTTCCGAGGAACTTGGGGAGATCCCCCAGCGTGCGAAAAATCGCAGATTTCCCTTCATGTGATGCAAACAGATTAAAGGGGAAACCCCAGCGGTACTTGATTTGTTTTGCTTGCAGGGCTCCAGTCAGGGGTTTTAAGGCGCGTCGCATGTCCAGAGTGAGTTTAGATATATCAGGGAGCAGGGACACAGCGGTGCCATTAAAGTGTAGTGCGCTTTGAGAGCGTGCAGCCTGCATGATGGCGTCTTTAACAGCATAAAAGTGAACTCTGCAGATCACATCTCTTGGGTGCTCTAAATTCGGATTCTTGGGGCCGAGGGCCCTGTGGATTCGATCAAGTTCCAGAGGAGCGTCCTTGTCTTTCTGAAGTAGCTCATTGAACATGGCGATTACTGCAGGGGCTAAGTCCTTAGTTTCAACCGATTCGGGTAGGCCGCGTATGCGTATGTTGTTACGTCTGGCCCTATTCTCCTGGTCGTCTTGATGGTACATCAGTTGTTGGATTTGGATGGTATGTTCATGCAGGATAGTGTCATGCGCATGCAGGGTGGATGTATTTTTTTCTGTATTGTGTTCCACTTCCTCAATTCTATTGGTGAAATCTCTGCGTAGTTCAGACATTTCTTGCTTGTATGAACGTTCCATTCGTTGCACACAGGCCTCAAAATCGTGTCTGGTGGGAAGTGCTTTAATGTATGCCTCCATGTCCCATCCATAGGATCTGTGGGATTCAGGGGAGTGCTCTGTAGAGCGGACTGAGCCTATCTCTGAGTCAGGGGGAGACCTGGCACGTTGCCTGGTCTTCATATGGGGTGTGGAGCGCTGTGACACCGCTCCCTGTGAGGCCGCATGTGTGCCTGGGGTCCGGGCCGGCGCCATCTTGGACGGGGGGGGGTCGGAGCGATTATGACCCAAATGGGTGAAAAAGCGGTCGCTATCACCTGCAAGATGTGGATCGGAGGAACGTTGGATGTCTCCCCCTCCTCTCCTCCCCATATCAGGCCTGGATGGGTGCGCTGGGAAGCGATGAGAGCCTCTGTGTGTGCGGCGTGTGCGGGAGCTCCAGGAACAAGCGTCCTACTTCCTCATGTGCCAAGCCACGCCCCCTACAAGTTAGTTTAGTGTGACCTCTGCACAGTGTTCAGCTAAAACTACAAGTTAGGGTAGTGCGTCCTCCTCACAGTGTTCAGCTAAAACTACAAGTTAGTGTAGTGCACAGTGTTCAGCTAAAGCTACAAGTTAGGGTAGTGCGTCCTCCTCACAGTGTTCAGCTAACGCTACAAGTTAGTTTAGTGTGACCTCTGCACAGTGTTCAGCTAAAGCTAAAAGTTAGGGTAGTGCGTCCTCCTCACAGTGTTCAGCTAAAAGTACAAGTTATTGTAGTGCGACCTCTGCACAGTGTTCAGCTAAAGCTACAAGTTAGTGTAGTGCGTTCTCCTCACAGTGTTCAGATAAAACTACAAGTTAGTGTAGTGAGACCTCTGCACAGTGTTCAGCTAAAGCTACAAGTTAGTGTAGTGCGTCCTCCTCACAGTGCTCAGCAAAAGCTACAAGTTAGTTTAGTGTGACCTCTGCACAGTGTTCAGCTAAAGCTACAAGTTAGGGTAGTGTGTCCTCCTCACAGTGTTCAGCTAAAACTACAAGTTAGTGTAGTGCACAGTGTTCAGCTAAAGCTACAAGTTAGGGTAGTGCGTCCTCCTCACAGTGTTCAGCTAAAGCTACAAGTTAGTTTAGTGTGACCTTTGCACAGTGTTCAGCTAAAGCTACAAGTTAGGGTAGTGCGTCCTCCTCACAGTGTTCAGCTAAAACTACAAGTTATTGTAGTGCGACCTCTGCACAATGTTCAGCTAAAGCTACAAGTTAGTGTAGTGCATTCTCCTCACAGTGTTCAGCTAAAACTACAAGTTAGTGTAGTGAGACCTCTGCACAGTGTTCAGCTAAAGCTACAAGTTAGTGTAGTGCGTCCTCCTCACAGTGTTCAGCTAAAACTACAAGTTAGTGTAGTGAGACCTCTGCACAGTGTTCAGCTAAAGCTACAAGTTAGTGTAGTGCGTCCTCCTCACAGTGCTCAGCAAAAGCTACAAGTTAGTTTAGTGTGACCTCTGCACAGTGTTCAGCTAAAGCTACAAGTTAGGGTAGTGCGTCCTCCTCACAGTGTTCAGCTAAAACTACAAGTTAGTGTAGTGCACAGTGTTCAGCTAAAGCTACAAGTTAGTGTAGTGCGTCCTCCTCACAATGTTCAGCTAAAACTACAAGTTATGCCCCGTACACACGGTCGGATTTTCAGATGGAAAATGTCCGATCGGAGCGTGTTGTCGGAAATTCCGACCGCGTGTGGGCTCCATCGGACATTTTCCATCGGATTTTCCGACACACAAAGTTGGAGAGCAGGAGATAAAATTTTCCGACAACAAAATCCGATCGCGTCAATTCCGACCGTGTGTGGCCTGTTCCGACGCACAAAGTGCCACGCATGCTCAGAAGAAATTCCAAGACGGAACAGCTCGTTCTGGTAAACTTAGCGTTCGCAATGGATACAGCACTTTCGTCACGCTGCAATGTTAAAAATGGTTTAATACAGCGCACTCTCTTCTTCTTTATAATGTGACAAGAATATATTAGTTTTGCTGCTCATATTCACACACACTTCTCACAAACTTACTTCTTTACTATTTATCGTGATTCCCTCAATATATTTTGATTTCTCACAACATATTTTTGTATATTTTTTGTATATTTTTTGGCTTTAATGTAGATTTTTTTTTGTGTTTGTATTTTATTTTTATTTTTTTTGCGATTTTGATTTGTACTCCCGAAAATTTTTGTGTGTGTTTTTTGTGTCAAGTTCCCACAACACCATTGATATGTTGTTCTATTTAATCTGTAGGAGATTGTTTGGTGTTGTTGTCCCTTGTTAATTTCACATTTTATGTTAGAAATGTACCTGAATCGTCACCAACAAACTGTCCTTTTTGGATGAAAACACACACAGGAGAGTAGAATTTATCTAAAAAATTTTATTAAGGGGTCACAACTAAACAAAGAGGGAGGCAACGCTGGAGAAACTGCAGAAGTGGGTGAAGCCTTGGACCCCCAGGGCAGACATCAACTTTTTTTAAGCAAAATTGGTGGCCTGAGGAGTCCATATCTAAGGGAGGGCAGTCTGGTCCAGAAGTCCCAGAGATCCGGAAAGCAGCAGATGACATCTGTGTCCCACAGGCTGTGGTCATACGAGAGACTGCATCTTCTGTCAGACCAGACTGAACCCAGGGCCATCACTCTTTGGTCTTCCTTCCACGCTTCCTTCCACGCTGTGGCTCTGGTGGTGGAGTTGTGGCAGCAGGAGGAGGAGGAGGATCGTCCATCTCAATGACATCCGTCTTGGGTGTTAGTTCCCCACTCGCCCCTTACGTAGGACTTTGTACAGAAGGTCCTCACAGAGCCTGCGTTGACCCTCCTGCATGCCCTGCAGTTTGGTGGCAGCCATGCAGGCAAAGGCCTCTTCAGTAGTTGGTAATGCTCTGAGGGACGCAGAAGCCTCCTGGATCAGCCGGAACGCTGAATCCTGCACGGGATTTGGAGTGGCCTTCCTGGCTCGTTTATATGGTAGGCGGAGGGGAGGGACCTGAGACTCAGTCAGGCTGCGACTGGTCCCTGGCTTCTCTTGGCTGACACTTAGCCCCGCCTCCTCCTGGCTGCCACTAATCCCCGCCTCCTCCTGACTGCCACATTCCACAACCTCCTCCTGGCTGAGGTCTTCCTGTGTATGAAAAAGGGACATAGTTTTAGTATTTTTTCTATCAATCACACACAATTTTCACCTCCTGACTGTTGCAAATTGAATGTTAACAAATATAACAGACTATCCTTCTGAGCCCAGCATTTTTCATTTGTGTCCCAATTTTGGGTGCCCACTACTGTCTATTGATATGTAAAACACTTTTTTTATCAGCAATTAGCGATCAATAATAACATCTAGTAAACATCATTTATTTATTGACCAGAAATCTGTAGAACAATGCTATACCTGACTCCAGCTGGGCTCCTCCACTTCTTCCTGGCTGGAAGGCCCAGGTTGGACATCGGAAGCCTCAGCTGGGGTGGAAGGAAGCGTGGAAGGAAGAGTAGAGAGGGATTCCCTGACTTCAGTGTGGTCTGACAGAAATCACAGTCTCTCATAGTACCACAGCCTGGGGACATAAATGTCATCTGCTGCAGTTCCGGACCTCTGGGAATCTGTGACCTTCTTGCGCTCCCTAAGATAATTGCTCCTCAGGCCACCAATTTTAGCTTTTAAATAGGGGATGTTTGCTGTGGGGACCACCGGCTTCACCAACTCCAGCAGTTTCTCCAGCGCTGCCTGCCTCTTCTGTTTGTGGTTATAATGGGGTGTCTCACTTGCCACAGACAGGGCAGCTCCCTGTACTTGTCTATGAACAGGGGCAGGAAATTGTGGTCGTTGAACCCATCCATTTTCTCTGCAAGACACAACACAAGACAAACCCTAATGTCAGGCCAAACTCTCCTAATCTTGTTACAATATAGGCTTCCATTTCAAAGCAGTATAGGCGCAAGTTTAGATCTTACCTTCGTTATCACGATTGGCGTCTCCGATGCTCCTCCCTCCGCTCACAGATCGTACGTAATACGCACGTGTGTTACGCTTTATACACACTGCGCATGCGTATAACTCCGCCCGCCACTGACGTTCTTTCTAGTCTATTCCCCGCCCCTTTTCGTTCGGCGCAGTGGGGGAAGAGCACATGGCGGATAGACAGCAGGTGCGTGCTAATTGTAGCAACGAGGAGGAGGAGGAGGAGGAAAGGCCGGAGCCTGAAACGTCCCGATCCAGAAGGAGATTTAAGGACTCAAATATGTCCTTTGGGGAGATGTTGGAAATGGTGGACATCCTGAAGAACTCCGACTATGATGGAAAGTATGGGCCTTACCCCAACCCCAATGTCCGAAAGGCCAAGATCATGGCGAAAGTGGTCAGGAGTCTGCACCGGAATTTCGGGGTACGACGATCGAAAGATCAGCTCAGGAAGCGGTGGTCGGACCTGAAATTACGAGAACATGAGCAGTACAGAAAGATCCGGAGAGTGCTGCAAAAAAGTAAGTAGTTGTGCTGTGTTCCTATTCTTTTTGTGTTTATTACGTTCGTGCTGCTTCATGTGCTTTTAGGAACTGTTGTACAGTTTAAAATGGCAACTTTCATGTTCATGGGCACATTATTCGTTCGGATCCAACATTTTTCGTTCCAACTATAAAATACCATTGTTTAGCCCATATGCATTTGGCCACCATTTTGACGCCCTATACTTGTCTTCAAAGAATTGGGTTGTGTAGATGGCTTTGTTACTAGAATGAAATGCAAACTAGATTGTGTGTAAGGAGAGGACACTGAGCAGCTGTTTTCACATCTGGACGCTGGAGCACTAGTGTGGGACACAAGAACACCATTTTTATTAGGGGGGCCACACAGGTGCTCCAGTGTATACTATAGGAGGGTCTCCATCTGTGAAGCTTGTACTAAACAGGTAAAGTATTGCATGTTGACAAAGGACACTAAAAATGCTACATCTTGGAACTCTGCTAAAATTGACAATTGTACCCCACTTCCAAGCAATGTTTCCTATTTATAGTTCTGACATTAAATATCTGTGTGCTAATTATACTATTTTTGGTTTACATAGGGGAGAAAAGACTCGGAAGACACCCCTTATCCGAGGAGACCAGAGCCCCCCCCCCTCTGGAAGAAGGGGAAATCCCCCCAACACAAGCTGAGCAGGAGGAAGAAGACGTGGTGGAACTAGTCACCACAACTGGTAGGTGTCTGCAACCACAGGCTCAGATAAGAGATGGATGGCGGCATATTTTTTTAGACCTAATTTTTTTTGGGGTTCCTCTCTTTTTAGGTGATCGTGAGGTTGTGGATCCAGATCCTTTCACATCCGAAAGTGCCCAGATCCTGATCGGGGAGATCATGGGGTGTAATTTACAATTGGAAATCATCAAGCAAAACATCAATGATGTTATTCCAAAATATAAAAACATCATTGATGTTTTGGGGCGAGTTTAAAACCCCTCCAAATCACTTTCTTCTTTTGTGTGCTACAATGTGCTAAATGTTTTTGTGATTTTTCCCAAAGCCAAATTTGGAGGATGCACACAGTGTGTCAACATGTGCTATCTGCCATCACGGGAGATTAATGGACGCGTTTTGGGGGTACAACCCCTTCCTCAATTATAAAGTAGCTAAGAGGAAGGGCTTGCTCCCCCAAAACACATCCCTTGATCCCCCGTGATGGCAGCTAGCACATGTTGACATTGTGAAATTTGTGTGCATCTTCCAAATTTGGCTTTTCCAGGGGTGATTTCCCCCCATCTGAACGCTATATCAAACACAGTTCCTAAATACTCATGTCTGATATTGCCTTCAAGTTCGACCAAATGTGACGTTTGTAAGTTCAAGATTTGTGTCTTTTCTTGTTGGTTTTACACATGCCTGTTTTCTATAAAATGGACATTTTGATTTTGGATAATGCCACCACAAAAATTGTTATACAACAAACATGTTGGTTTGTTTGAAAAACATTTGGTAAATGCACACGTGATTGTGCAGGTATTAAAAAGATTTTTAATCAAGAATGTGTGGATTATTGTCTCAACGCTACAACACTTTTGGGGTGATGTAATTGTTGTTTTCTGAGAAAATGTGGGTTATTTCCTAAGGGCAAATCCTCTTGGCACTACAAGTGCAGTTTCAGTGCAGTTGCAAGTGCACTTGTAGTGAAATGTGTTTTTGCATTTAGGAAATAACAGCCAACAGTGCTTTGTCTAAGGTTACACAATCACGCCATTTTCTGCACTCAACACATTTCTGTCGGGGTCAGCTAAAACAAACACAAGCAGTAAATGTCCACAAAGAATTTTTTTGTTTTTTTTATTATAAAAAGGCTTCACAGATTGTTTGGCATATTGATAGCCCCCCCTACCCGCAAAGAACTCCAGGTAGCGTAACCAGACATCACGGGCACTCAGGGAGGGCAAGCCAGGACGGCCACTTTCAAGCGCCGTCAGTGTGGTTTGATGTATGATTCCGGCCTCAGGCCCAACTGAGCCAGCATAGTTGGCCGAATGTTTCCTTAAAAAGTTATGGAGAACACAGCACGCAAGTATAATATGGTTCAGTTTATACTCCGCCATATGGATGGGTGTCATAAATAGGCGGAACCGGCTGGCCAGGATTCCAAATGTGTTCTCCACCACTCTTCGGGCTCTGGCCAGCCGGTAATTAAAAACCCTCTGTTCCGGGGTGAGGGTCCTCATTGGGAATGGCCGCATCAGGTGGTCCCCCAGCGCAAATGCTTCATCAGCAACGAACACAAATGGGAGTCCTTCAACATTTTCCTCTGGAGCTGGCAAGTCCAAGCTGCCATTCTGGAGACGCCTGTAGAACTCCGTCTAGGTGATGACTCCACCATCGGACATCCGGCCATTCTTCCCCACATCCAAATACAAGAAGTCGTAATTAGCCGACACCACCGCCAACATCACTATACTATTGAACCCCTTGTAATTATAATAGTACGACCCCGAGTTGGGTGGTGGGATGATGTGGACGTGTTTCCCATCAATTGCCCCTCCGCAGTTAGGAAAGTCCCACCGCTGGGCAAAGTGGGAGGCCACAGTCTGCCATTCCTGTGGCGTGGAAGGAAACTGTTGAGGAAAAAACAATAAACATTACTATTTTTACTCTGAAACATGGCAAGCAGATTAGACACAAACATTATGGGGCAACCTCCAGATAGCATTTATTAAGGGGAAATTAACAACGCCAAAGTATAAGGTACACCTATCATATTCCCCCCCCCCTCTCATGGGCCATTTGTAACATTATAGGGGGTGTGTGGAAATCTTGGACAGGTAACCCTCTTCACTTCATTGAGAGATGAATGCCTAAATAATGGGTATTACTTGGAACAGACCCTCCTTAGTTACACTATTGGCAGCCCACTGGACAGGTAAGAAGTGTCATAATACAAAGATATAAATACACACTGTACACATTTGAGGACATTTGGACATTCTGCTATTACCTATCAAGATAATAATAGGATACAAAAACTTTAAACAGTACCATTGGAAAGTATACAGGCAGGCCCTTGCACTACATGCTTTCAGGAATTCATCCATAAATCTGACCAGTAAAGAGATGGGTATAGTGTGTATGGGTTTGGCAAAGTCAGCAGATAGATGATTGAGGATAGAGAATTGGGATCAGCTGACTTAGCAGTTGGGGGAGGGAGGGTTACTAAAAATGATTTGGGGACACCACAAAAAAAAGCCTCTGACACTCTGCCTGAATTTAAAGCTAAAATAACATTTCCAAACATTTTAGGGGGTGTTTGGGGTAAAGCACTACTATTGAGCTGATAAAATACATTGTTAAGTGACTACATGAGGTGAATATAGGGCAGGAGACACCATGCTGGGGAGGTTAGTGAAGGGCAAATATGTATGAAGGACCTAAAATAATAATTACATAAAAATCCAGCATGCATGAGGACAAAGGGGACATTCACAGCATATTACAATCATGGTAATTAGGGAATGAGGAAAGAAATACAATACATTATCAAACATTCAATACAATAAAATGTGATATTAAAGGATTGAGCTGATAAAATACATTGTTAAGCGACTACATGAGGTGAATATAGGGCAGGAGACACCATGCTGGGGAGGTTAGTGAAGGGCAAATATGTATGAAGGACCTAAAATAATAATTACATAAAAATCCAGCATGCATGAGGACAAAGGGGACATTCACAGCATATTGCAATCATGGTAATTAGGGAATGAGGAAAGAAATACAATACATTATCAAACATTCAATACAATAAAATGTGATATTAAAGGATAAAAATCTTACCTTCATATACTCATTCTGCAGGACCTGGATGATGGCAGAACAGGTCTCTGGGATGATGATACCCAGAGCCTGGGGGGAGATGCCTGTCGAGAACTTCAAGTCCTGCAGACTTCTCCCTGTCGCCAAATACTGCAGGGTAGCGACCAACCTCTGCTCCGGAGTGATGGCTTGCCTCATGCAGGTATCCTGCCTGCTAATATAGGGGGTCAGCGAAGCCAACAAACGGTGAAACACGGGGTCCGTCATCCTGAGAAAGTTCCTGAAATCATCAGGTTTATTCTCACGGATCTCACGGAGCAAAGGCATATGAGAGAACTGGTCACGCTGAAGCAACCAATTCTTGGTCCATGAACTCCTCCCCACCCTGTTCATGGACTGGACTTATGTCAAGGTCAGGACCCCAACACCAAGCCCCCGCACAGCACGAACTCTACGAGGAGTACGCATACGAAACATGGCTAGAAAACGGTCGGCTGCTCAGAACGAAGTAACAGAAGTCACTGAAGAACAGCAAGGCCTGTGAAGAGCGACCTGAAAAACAGCAACGAGCGGGCAAGATCGCACAGAAAACTCCGATACGAACTGACTGCACGCACTGAAGAGCAGATACAAACCCACAAGCACAAACTGAACGGCAGAAAACGATCTGAAAGCCACGAGTCTGAAAAAGCGCGAATCGTCTCTCACCAAACTTTTACTAACACGAGATTAGCAAAAGGAGCCCAAAGGGTGCCGCGCTTGGTTCTGAACCGGCCTTTTCTAGTCTCGTCGTACGTGGTGTACGTGACCGCGTGGTTGGCGATCGGAAATTCCGACAACTTTGTGCGACCGTGTGTAGACAAAACAAGTTTGAGCCAACACCCGTCGGAAAAAATCCTAGGATTTTGTTGTCGGAATGTCCGAACAAAGTCCGACCGTGTGTACGCCCTATTAGTGTAGTGAGACCTCTGAACAGTGTTCAGCTAAAGCTACAAGTTAGTGTAGTGCGTCCTCCTCACAGTGTTCAGCTAAAACTACAAGTTAGTGTAGTGCGACCTCTACACAGTGTTCAGCCTAAGCTACAAGTTAGTGTAGTGCGTCCTCCTCACAGTGCTCAGCAAAAGCTACAAGTTAGTTTAGTGTGACCTCTGCACAGTGTTCAGCTAAAGCTACAGGTTAGGGTAGTGCGTCCTCCTCACAGTGTTCAGCTAAAACTACAAGTTAGTGTAGTGCACAGTGTTCAGCTAAAGCTACAAGTTAGGGTAGTGCGTCCTCCTCACAGTGTTCAGCTAAAGCTACAAGTTAGTTTAGTGTGACCTCTGCACAGTGTTCAGCTAAAGCTACAAGTTAGGGTAGTGCGTCCTCCTCACAGTGTTCAGATAAAACTACAAGTTATTGTAGTGCAACCTCTGCACAGTGTTCAGCTAAAGCTACAAGTTAGTGTAGTGCGTCCTCCTCACAGTGTTCAGATAAAACTACAAGTTATTGTAGTGCAACCTCTGCACAGTGTTCAGCTAAAGCTACAAGTTAGTGTAGTGCGTCCTCCTCACAGTGTTCAGCTAAAACTACAAGTTAGTGTAGTGAGACCTCTGCACAGTGTTCAGCTAAAGCTACAAGTTAGTGTAGTGCGTCCTCCTCACAGTGTTCAGCTAAAACTACAAGTTAGTGTAGTGCAACCTCTGCACAGTGTTCAGCTAAAGCTACAAGTTAGTGTAGTGCGTCCTCCTCACAGTGCTCAGCAAAAGCTACAACTTAGTTTAGTGTGACCTCTGCACAGTGTTCAGCTATAGCTACAAGTTAGGGTAGTGCGTCCTCCTCACAGTGTTCAGCTAAAACTACAAGTTATTGTAGTGCGACCTCTGCACAGTGTTCAGCTAAAACTACAAGTTAGTGTAGTGAGACCTCTGAACAGTGTTCAGCTAAAGCTACAAGTTAGTGTAGTGCGTCCTCCTCACAGTGTTCAGATAAAACTACAAGTTAGTGTAGTGCGACCTCTGCACAGTGTTCAGCTAAAGCTACAAGTTAGTGTAGTGCGTCCTCCTCACAGTGCTCAGCAAAAGCTACAAGTTAGTTTAGTGTGACCTCTGCACAGTGTTCAGCTAAAGCTACAAGTTAGGGTAGTGCGTCCTCCTCACAGTGTTCAGCCGAAACTACAAGTTAGTGTAGTGCGACCTCTGCACAGTGTTCAGCTAAAGCTACAAGTTAGTGCGACCTCTGCACAGTGTTCAGCTAAAGCTACAAGCTGGTGTAGTGTGTCCTCCTCACAGTGTTCAGCGAAAACTACAAGTTAGTGTAGTGCGACCTCTGCACAGTGTTCAGCTAAAGCTACAAGTTAGTGCAGTGCGTCCTCCTCACAGTGTTCAGCTAAAACTACAAGTTAGTGTAGTGTGACCTCTGCACAGTGTTCAGCTAAAGCTACAAGTTAGTGTAGTGTGTCCTCCTCACAGTGTTCAGCTAAACCTACAAGTTATTTTTTTGCGAGCTCTGCACAGTGTTCACCTAAAGCTACCTGTAGAAGGTTGGTGGTGTTTTCCTGATCCTTTCACTACCGCAAGAAGCTACAAGTTAGTGTAGTGCGAGCTTTGCTCCAGTGATGAGGAGGGAGGGGATGATGAGGTCACTGACTCAACGTGGGTGCCTGATAGGAGAGAGGAGGAGGAGGAGACACATCACCAACGAGGCAGGATACCCTCCAGGGGCCAGCCTAAGGGCAGCACACTGACTGCATCACACCCCAAAGCTCCGCATGTGCAGGGCGCTGCAGTCTCTGCGCGTTATTCAAAAAAGTTCTTTGGTGTGGGCCTTTTTTGAGACGAGTGCATCAGATCGCACCACTGCTATTTGCACCATATGTCTCAAGCGTATCTCGCGTGGCCAAAACATCTCCCGCTTGGGCACCACATGCTTGACCAGACATATGTTGAACTGCCATGCAGTTCGTTGGCAAGCGTATCTAAAAGTCCCACACCAAAGAACAAAGAGGACCTCTCCTTGCTCCTCATCAGCTGAGATCTCCAACCCCACTATACCTGCAGTCCTCTCTGAGACCTGCACTGGAATAAAGGTGTAGAATTAGGTGTGTCACAGCCAAGTACTTGTGGGCAATCTGCTTTCGGTACACCGACGTCAGATTGTACCAGGCACATTTCCCTGCCCCAGCTGCTGCACCGCCTAAAGAAGAAGTTCGCTCCCAGCCATCCACATGCCCAGTGGTTGAATGCTAGCTTGGCCAAATTGCTAGCACTTCAACTGCTGCCTTTTCAGTTGGTAGACTCTGCCCCCTTCCGTGAGTTTGTGGAATGTGCGGTTCCTCAGTGGCAGGTACCCAAACTTTTTCTCACGGAAGGCGATTCCGGCTCTCTACCGGCATGTGGAAGGCAATGTCCATGCCTCGCTGGACAGGGCAGTCAGCGGTAAGGTGCATATTACCGCTGACTCATGGTCCAGCAGGCATGGACAGGGACGTTACCTAAGTTTCACGGCGCATTGGGTGACTCTGCTGGCAGCTGGGAAGGATGCAGGACAAGGTGCAGTAGTGTTGGAGGTTATTCCGCCACCACGCCTCCAAAATGCCACTACTAATGATTGTGACACACCTCTCTCCTCCACCCCCTCCTCTTCTTCTTCCTCCATGGCCTCTTCCTGTGCTTTGTCCTCGGAACCAGTGGTGCTCCGTAGGCGTTCAAGGGGCTACGCAAGTAGCAGGCCAAAAGATGCCATGCGGTGCTTGAGCTGGTGTGCTTGGGGGACAGGGGCCACTCTGGGGCAGAGATTCTGTCAGCTCTGCAGGGGCAGGTTCAGAGGTGGTTGACGCCACGCCAACTTAAGGCAGGAATGGTGGTTTGCGACAATGGCACCAACCTCCTGTCGGCCCTCCGACAGGGACAAATGACCCATGTGCCCATGTTTGGCTCACGTCCTTAACTTGGTGGTACAGCGGTTCTTGGGCAGGTACCCGGGCTTACAGGATGTTCTGAGGCAGGCCAGGAAAGTCTGTGTGCATTTCCGCCGGTCATATAATGCCAGTGCTCGGCTGGCGGACCTCCAAATGGAGTTTAACCTGCCCAAGAACCGCCTAATCTGTGACATGCCCACCAGGTGGAACTCAATGTTGGCCATGCTGCAGCGGCTGCACACGCAGCAGAGGGCCATCAATGAGTACCTGTGCGACTATGGCACCAGGACAGGGTCAGGGGAGCTTGTTTTTTTTTCCCCACGCCAGTGGGCCATGATCAGGGATGCATGCACTGTCCTGTCACCATTTGAGGAGGCCATGAGGATGTTGAGCAGTGACAGTGCATGCATCAGTGACACTGTCCCCCTTGTCCACCTGTTGGAGCACACGCTGCATGGAATAATGGACAGGGCACTTGAGGCAGAACAGAGGCAGGAAGAGGAGGACTTCCTTAGCTCTCAAGGCCCCCCTTTATCCAGACAGTGTTCCTGCGTGCCCGCCGATCACACAGTAAGAGGACGAGGAGGAGGATTGTGTCAGTATGGAGGTGGAGCCTGACACTCAGCATCAGCAGCAGTCTTTAAGGGATCAGTCCCAAGAAACACATGGACTTGTACGTGGCTGGGAGGAGGTGGCTGCAGACCATGTCGTCCTTAGTGACCCAGAGGACTCCGGACCGAATGCCTCAGCAAACCTACGCTCCATGGCCTCCCTGATCCTGCAAAGCCTGCGTAAGGATCCTCGTATTCGTGGTATCAAGGAGAAGGACCAATACTGGCTGGCAACCCTCCTTGATCCACGTTACAAGGGTAAGGTTGCGGACCTTATCTTGCCGTCGCAGAGGATGAAACATCTTCAGGAGGCCTTGCAGAAAGGTCTGTGCAACGCGTTCCCAGAGACTGGGAGGTTACAAACTCCTGTTTCTGGACAACGTGTTGCTGAGGCTTCGGTCAGTCAAAGAAGGAGCGGTGGAGAAGGTGGCCGTCTGACCGATGCGTTCAGACAATTTTTTAGTCCGCAGCCCCAAGGTATGATCGGTTCCAGCAACCATCGCCAGCGTCTGTTTTACATGGTGCAGGAATACCTAGGGGCAAGATCTGACTTGGACACCTTTCCCACCGAAAATCCTCTGGGTTACTGGGTCTTGAGGATGGATCACTGGCCAGAGCTTGCACAGTATGCAATTGAGCTACTGGCCTGTCCTGCATCCAGCGTTCTTTCGGAACGCACATTCAGTGCTGCTGGAGGCTTTGTAACCGATCACAGGGTGCGTCTGTCCACCGACTCGGTCGATCGACTGACCTTCATAAAAATGAATCAGTCTTGGATCACCACCAGCTACCAAGCACCTGATGCTGATGTAACCAAATAATTTTTTTTTAAATCTCAGATCCCTTCAAAGACTGTCTATGCTGATGCTGAGTGACTATCCTGAGTAATTATCCTCTTCCTCCTCAATGATCACGCTGATAGCTTGTAAGAACATTTTTGGTTCTGGGCGCCATCACCAGTGCCTAAGGCCCAATTTTCAGCCCCTGTTTAACAGGGGTGTGTAATTACAATTTTTGATGCAATACTTTGCAGCAGGGCTCGTTCCTGTGTTCCAACTAGAGTTTCTGCGAGGGGTTGCAGTGTTGTGGCACCAGCACCAGTGCCTAAGGCCCAATTTTTCAGCCCCTGTTCAACAGGGGCATGTAATTACAATTCTTGATCTAATATTTCACAGCAGGGCCCGTTTCTGCGCCCACCAAGAGTGAGTGAGGACTTACAGTGTTGTGGCACCAGCACCACCACCACCACCAAAGGCCCAATTTTTCTGCCCCTGTTCAACAGGGGCATGTAATTACAATTCTTGATGCTCCGCCTCTTCATACACACTCAGAGATCCGCCTCTTCATACACACACTCAGAGCTCCACCTCTTCATACAGGCTCAGAGCTCCGCCTCTTCATACACATTCAGGGCTCCACCTCTTCATACACACTCAGAGCTCCGCCTCTTCATACACACTCAGAGCTCTGCCTCTTCATACACACTCAGGGCTCCGCCTCTTCATACATACTCAGAGCTTCGCCTCTTCATGCACACTCAGAGCTCCGCCTCTTCATACACACTCAGAGCTCTGCCTCTTCAAACACACTCAGAGCTCCGCCTCTTCATACACACTCAGAGCTCCGCCTCTTCATACACACTAAGGGCTCCACCTCTTCATACACACTCAGAGCTCCGCCTCTTCATACACACTCAGAGCTCCGCCTCTTCATACACTCTCAGGGCTCCGCCTCTTCATACACACTCAGAGCTCCGCCTCTTCATACACACTCAGGGCTCCGCCTCTTCATACACTCTCAGGGCTCCGTCTCTTAATATGCACACAGGGAGGCGAGAAAGGGGAAGGATATACAGCAGCAGTCTGGTATAAGTTATTTTTGTAGGTATTTGAGTTGTTACCAGGGGCCTTGCTAGGTCTACAAAGATCTGGGGCTAGAGCCCATAGCACAGTAGTAAAGAAAGTCATACGCTTGGGCATACACATGTATATATAGTAATATACGGCGTGTGTATATATCCTCAGAGAGACCCCTACTTACATCAGGGTCCCCAGAGAGCCCCCCTTACATCAAGGTCCCCAGAGAGCCCCCCCTTACATCAGGGTCCCCCGAGCCTCCTCCTTACATCAGAGTCCCCAGAGAGCCTCCCCCTTGCATCAGGGTTCCCAGAGAGCCCCCTTTACATTAGGGTCCCCAGAGAGCCTTCCCCTTAAAATCAGGGTCCCCAGAGAGCCTCCCCCTTAAAATCAGGGTCCCCAGAGTGCCTCCCCCTTGCATCAGGGTCCCCAGAGAGCCCCCCTACTTACATCAGGGTCCCCAAAGAGCCTCCCCTCCCCTTGGGGACCCCTGCAGAGACTCAGGGCTCTGGGCCCCAGATTCGGGGCTTTAGCCCCAAAGCCACCCCCTAGCGACGCCACTGGTTTTTATACATAGCGCAGGTTTTATTCTATTTATATTGGTGACATAATTGCCCAAATCTGGGGATCAGGAGCCATTTCCACCCTTTACTCTCGGCTGGGGTTCTTTGTATCCATATAACAGATGTTCTACATGACTAAATCTGCCATCAATTTTACTGCAAAATCAAAGGGGCCAAAATGTCTCCCCCCCCGAGCAGTAATATATTTCTATCCCCCTTGGTGGGAGTGGAGATGACCCATCTATAAGGATATACAGGACATACACACACAGCACAAGGCCGTGTTCACGCTACGAGATATTTCTCTGGGCTGCAGTTCCTCTGAGCTCCACAAGATGGTGATCTCACCTCTACCCAGACAGGAAGTCTCTATGGAATAAAGACAGGAAGTGATGTTAGGTACTGATAGACATTCCATTTTATAGGACTTAGAGAGAAGACACTGAAGGAGTTGGCGACAGAGGAGACATTGCTGAATCTGAGGAGGTAATATGTAGATTAACCCCTTCAGGGAGATCAGTTGATGATTAATATATTTTGCTTCCAAAGCTGGCCATACATGGTTCAGTTTTATCGTTCATCCAGCGGGATGAGAGGAAAAGCTGAACTGATCCCCCCATCCACACATTGGAGGGGGATGGGGGAATCCTCCCCGCTGCACTATTGTATTCTGACAATGGGGGGCGCTCCTCCGCTCTCAGAATACACAGATCAGTGATGAAGCTATTGGCTCGAGTGACTTTTATACGGCAGTGATCACACATGGATGGAAATGTGACCGATCCCTGCTGAACCAGCTGAATTTCCATGTCTCTATGGTCACCATAAGTGACTTCCTCCCCTCCCCCTCATCTCCTTCATTATGTAAGTCATGCTGAGATCATCTCCCATTGGCTGAGCAATATTCTCATTTGTCTCTGAGCTCCTTCTTGCTATTCCTCGTCCTGCCTGTTGTTTCCTTGGATTGATTTTCTGTGTAGTGACCCCGGCTTCATCTCTTGGATGCGCTCGTCTGTTGCTTGTCCTGACCTTTATCCTGATTCTTGGATCTCCTCCTCATCTCTCCTCCATATCCTCTTACACAGCTTTTCTCCACACCTGCAGTGATCCTAGGGGGTGGAAACTTGGCACCAGCACTCAGCAAAATCCATCCCCACCGTTAGGAGCTCTGGAGAAAATTGTCTGCTATTTACACTCCATTCCTCCGCACATCACCTGATCACATGAGAGCTTACTTTCACAGATTCCTGACAGATTTCTGTATGGTAAAGGTCAAAGTTCTCATTCCGTTTAGGAGAGGTAGGACGCACGGGAGCCTTATATAGAGGACCCATCAAATCTCTACATCCAAACGTCCCTCCATCCAAAGTCAATATGTCCTATGACAGTGATGGTGAACCTTGGCACTCCAGATGTTTTGGAACTACATTTCCCACGATGCTCATGCACTCTGCAGTGTAGCTGAGCATCATGGGAAATGTAGTTCCAAAACATCTGGGGTGCCAAGGTTCGCCATCACTGTCCTATGACATCACAATGACCCTTCACTGACCTCACATCTCCTCCTATCACTGTTCCTCCATCCAGAGTCTATATGTCCTATGACATCATACTGACCTCACATCTCCTCCTCCTCCTCCCAATGTCCCACCTTTTTTTTTTTTTTTCTGATGCTCTTAGGATGTGGGTGGACTTTTGGTATCCTCACTAGCAAAGTATGACGGTTTGTCCTGTGTTGTGCGCAATGACACCAGAATTGCTTACGTCAGGCTTTAACCTACAGAGTGGGAGGCCCTGTGTAGGTAAATTATACCTCAGTCTGATTAGGGGCTTTAATAAATAGACATGGACTATGGAAGGTCACATGACATCATTCTTATCTCTATTAATAAAACACACACCTGACAGGAGGGGTGAGGAGGATTCTGGGAATATCATTTGATTTTACTATTTGTGTTCAGATCTAGAGTTTTCCTCCTGTGAAGTCTGGAGATCATATGACCATCACATTGCCTCCACCTCCCTCCCTGATAGAATAGAGAAATACAAAGAAGATTCTAGAAGTCACCAGAGAGATTATGGAGGAGAGGTGAGCGGTGC
This sequence comes from Aquarana catesbeiana, assembly GCF_042186555.1. NCBI lineage: Eukaryota > Metazoa > Chordata > Amphibia > Anura > Ranidae > Aquarana > Aquarana catesbeiana. The sequence continues at coordinate 212,799 of NW_027362662.1, read as the reverse complement.
TGGGAATTCTGGGACATTATCCAGTAACAGACAAAGGATGTGTCTGGATGGTGACTGTATCATTGTGTGTGTCAGGTTCCTATAAGGTGTCAGGATGTCACTGTCTATTTCTCCATGAAGGAGTGGGAGTATTTAGAAGGACACAAGGATCTCTACAAGGACATCATGATGGACAATCAGCCGCCCCTCACATCACCGGGTAAGAGGAGACTTTATTGTAAAGGAGAGAGCAGTACGGAGGCTCCACCTAGATCCCCCATCATCTGATAAACACATAGAAACAATGTATTCAGTCAGTGTGTGTGTTTCCTACAGATGGATCCAGTAATGGGAACCCACCAGAGAGATGTCCCCGTCCTCTGTATTCCCGGGATTCCACACAGGAAGGTCACACCATCCCTCACCATCATCAGGTAGATGAGGAACAATCACTGATAGTATCATTAGGATCTGTACATTATCTGCATTGTAATGCCCCATACACACGGTCAGATTTTCCATCGAAAAATGTGTGATAGGACCTTGTTGTCGGAAATTCCGACCGTGTGTGGACTCCATCACACATTTTCCATCGGAATTTCCGACACACAAAGTTTGAGAACTTGCTATAAAATTTTCCGACAACAAAATCCGTTTTACGATCGTGTGTACACAAATCCAACGCACAAAGTACCACACATGCTCAGAATAAATTAAATTAAGAGACGAAAGCTATTGGCTACTGCCCCGTTTATAGTCCCGACGTACGTGTTTTACGTCACCGCGTTCAGAACGATCGGATTTTCTGACAACTTCGTGTGACCGTGTGTATGCAAGACAAGTTTGAGCCAACATCCGTCGGGAAAAATCTATGGATTTTATTGTCGGAATGTCCGATTAATGTCCGACTGTGTGTACGGGGCATAACTCAAATAACCACTTGTTAGACCCAAGGTATGCAGAATACCATCTCTGAACACACGACACCGTGTGTTCGGGGCATTACAATTTATGTCATTTTTACTCTATAATCAGAGTGGAAACCTGAGAGGGTCTAAAATTGAAGTTAAAGAAGAGATAAAAGAGGAGAATGATGATGACTGGGTGATAGAGGAGTCAGAGTCTCTAAAAGTTCGCAAAAATCTGTACCAGGACAACATGGTGGAGTCATCCAACTACAGAAACCCGCCAGAGAGATGTCCCCGTCCTCTGTATTCCCGGGATTCCACACAGGAAGGTCACACCATCCCTCACCATCATCAGGTAGATGATTGATAGTTATGATTTATATACAGTATAGTTGTTACAATTATTGTTTTTATTATATATTCAGAGTGGAAACCTCGGGGATTATATTATTGTTGTTAAAGAAGAGTATAAAGAGGAGGATGAGGAGTATGGAGTGATGGAGGAGTTTTCAGAAGGACACAAGGATATGATGGAGCCACCTAATACCAGGAACCCATCAGAGAGATGTCCCCGTCCTCTGTATTCCCGGGATTCCACACAGGAAGGTGACACCACCCCTCACCATTACAAGGTTGGTGGGATGGAGTATCTAGAACATGGACTCATGGAGATGATATTTGGATTTTCTATGTGACCTTATAGTTTTCGGATTATATTTTCTCTCATTTTCTTGCTTTAGAGTGGAGATCCAATCGATATAGATTTTGGGGGTAAAGCAGAAGAAGAAGAGAGGTATGTGAGGGATGATCAGCAGTCTATGGAGGAGGATGGAATAACGGGGACATTTATAGAGAAGGACACTCCTACAGAGATCAGTACAGGTGGGTCATTAACACTAATTACATTCCTCCACCCATACTGCTCACTGATTGGTCCAGAGTAGGGCAAGGACTGGGTGATATCAGCCTGTAATCCCCTGGTCACTTTCCTGAGCTGTGTTCCCCGTCCTGTATTACTGTATTTCTCTCCGATAATCTTCCTTCTCTGTGCTGCAGACACTATTTATGTATCTAGACTGGATTTATGGAGATTCTGGGGTTCAAAATGTTGATTTTCACCATTGGTGTTACTAGACTTAGGCACCTAGGGTGTGTACTGTGAGTCTTCTGCCCCATACCTGGGTCTAGGAAGATCTCTGACAGAACAATTCTCCCAGAGTTACTTGTTCTGTTGTCTGCTGGCTGTTCCGGGTGGAGGGATATGTCTGTATAGTCTCAGACCCAAGTCACTGAGTGCAGTCTCAGGAGATGGGAGGCAGCGGTGTGGGACCTCTGCAGCTTGTCTCATGTAACATTTAATCTTCCACTGAATACCAATATTATGATTCCTGACCCTTACACTGTATAATTTATATTGTACGTTACATACTCCTGACCCCTGCACCATATACTTTATGTTGCATATTACATACTTCTAACCCCTACACTATATACTCTATGTTGTACATTACATAATTCTGAAACATATAGTCTTTACTTTTGTATTGTATATAATAAAGTGTACATTACATTCCTGACTTCTTTTGCACCCATTTCCTACCAGCTGGACATTTTATATCTGATGATATGATTGGAGCTCAGACTTTTACATGTATTCATTTAAAACTACTTGCGGCTATTAATGAATTGCCGGTCCGACAATACACATAAAAGTTCATGTGTATTCATGTGTAAATGGCATGGGAATTCCCCACAGGGGAACCCCGAACCAAAATTTAAAAAAAAAAATGACGTGGGGGGGTCCCCCTAAATTCCATACCAGGCCCTTCAGGTCTGGCATGGATATTAAGGGGAACCCCGGCCAAAATTAAAAAAAAAAAAACCCCCTTACCATTTCACACAGGGGGGAGGGCCGGGATCTGGGGGTCCCCTTGTTCAAGGGGGCTTCCAGTTTCCGATAAGCCCCCCGCCCGCAGACCCCACAACCACCGGGCAAGGGTTGTGGGGATGAGGCCCTTGTCCCCATCAACATGGGGACAAGGTGTTTTGGGGGGCTACCCCAAAGCACCCTCCCAATGTTGAGGGCATGTGGCCTGGTATAGTTCAGGAGGGGGGGCGCTCTCTCGTCCCCCCCCTCTTTTCCTGCGGCCTGCCAGGTTGCGTGCTTGGATAAGGGTCTGGTATAGATTTTGAGGGGGACCCCACATCATTTTTTTTTTTTTTTAATTTTGGTTCGGGGGTTCCCCTGTGGGGGAATTCCCATGCCGTTTTTATCAATTAACTTTTATGTGTATTGTCCGACCGGCAATTCATTAATAGCCGCGAGTAGTTTTAAATGACTTTTTCTCTTTTTAAATGTCATTTTGCTGTCAGACTGTTCTAAACACGGGAAACATGCGCCCCTTTACAGGCATACTATAGACACCCCCCCAGGTACGAAATTTAAAGGGATATTACACTTTTATTGTTTTACTTTAAGCATTATTAAAATCACTGCTCCCGAAAAAACGTCCGTTTCTAAAACTTTTTTTGCATTGATCCATGTCCCCTGGGGCAGGACCCAGGTCCCCAAACACTTTTTATGACAATACAATGAATATAAGCCTTTAAAATTAGCACTTTTGATTTCTCCCATAGACTTTTAAAGGGTGTTCCGCGGCATTCGAATGTGCCGCGAACACCCCAAATTGTTCACTGTTCGGCGAACAGCTGATGTTCGAGTCGAACATGAGTTCGACTCGAAGCTCATCCCTAGTCTTCAGGATCAGTCCAGTCTTCATCTTGGTTGTTCTCCCCCCATCCTAACTCTCTGACCTCTGGTGGGGCTCAGCCCCGCTGTTATTCATGACCAAATCATTTATCTATCTATATCATCTATTACACGCACACAAATATAGATAAAATGTGTGCGGCTGCAACTAGCAACAAAAGTCAAAATCCATATTTCTCTATTTACATTAAGGTCAGGTAATATAACTGAGCCAGCACAGAGTTCCCCCTTACATCAGAGTCTGCAGGATTCCTCCTTACAATGCAAGGGGACCTTTGCTGTAAAGGGAAATGCTGCAGACTTTCTTGTAAATGTTAACTATGATGTAAGGGGGGCTCTGGTGATCAGAGATCACCTTATACTAGAGTGCCCCTTTACATCAGGGTCTGCAGAGTGCCAACAGGAACTATGATGTGGCGGGGGGGGGGCTCTGGTGACCACATGCCATCTTCCACAGAGTTGATGCACCAAGGTAAGGGGGGTCAAAAGTGACCCCCCTCAGACTGGCCTTGCAGCGCTGTCACTGACCTTGTTCAGTGTGCAGGGCTCAGTCAGAGGGTGCTCTCTGGTCTCCAGCTTGGTGGCTCTGGTTTCATCCTATACTCTCCTCACCCCCCCCCCCCCCCCCAGAGACTACATACATGATACAAGACATGGAGAGAGACTGTGTGGACATAATACAAGAGATGGTCAGAGACTGTGCAGACATGATACAGGAGACGGTCAAAGCCTGTGCAGACATGATACAGGAGACGGTCAAAGCCTGTGCAGACATGATACAGGAGACGGTCAGAGACTGTGCAGACATGATACAGGAGATGGTCAGAGACTGTGCAGACATGATACAGGAGATGGTCAGAGACTGTGCAGACATGACTCTCCCACTGTACTTATACTCGCCTTTCCTTCATATGTGGGTAAGTAGAGGGTCCTTTGCCCTGCAGAAACTCTTAACGTGAGCTGGAGCTTGCACATTTTTTTTTCATCACTGTGGCAAGTAAATGGTGTGGTGGGGGGGTCCAAACTGTTCATAACTCTCCATGACCACATACTGTAGCTAATAGATGAGAGAGCAGTAAGTTGAAGTGCCCACCCCATATCCACACTTCAGGTGTGTCCTAATACAGATTGAGTCTGCCCCCAGCACACACTATACAGCTCCCATAGACAATGCTGTACAGAGCCACTATGATAATGAGCAGCAATGGCACAGCTCACCTGTGTCCAGTCCTAGGCACACCACCCCCATCATCTCTGGCCTCCTCCCGACATCTTCATTCTCCTCTGAGCACTCGCCGCATACACAGTACGGGGAGCCAGGCACACGTGGTGGGTGAGGAGGAAGATGTCGGCAGCGCCCTCATTGGATACAGGGCTGCAAAGCTCTGTTGTAATGTAATCTCTGATTGGCAGAATGTGTGGTGGGCGGGGCACTGTGTTTAAGCAGCCGTACACAGTGAGTGAAAGGGGAGCTCAGGAGAAGGCAGCTCTTGTTAGGAAATGCGGCCCCAGCGTCCCCTACAGCCAGTCTGGCCTGGGGACACTGACCAGGGAACATTCCCTTCCACTCCCACACATGGTGGTCAAATTAGGTGGCTGTGAGGCCACTGTAAGTGTGGGCCTTAGACGACCGCCTAATTAGAGAGCTCCCTCTGTAAATAAGGAAGTGCAGGACTTCTTGTGTTGGGAAGATGGCAATGAGTTAAAGAGGGGGTGGGGACACTCGTCCTATAATTCCCTCATCACTGTCACTCCTATAAAAGACAGTTCTCATTGTTTCCTCACTCTCTGACTAAGGTCCATGAATAAAGAAATGAACTGGAAGGAGATCAGAGGACCCATTTACTAGTTACCTTGAGGGTGGAATTATAAGATCCTCAGAGACAAAGCTGCCTGATGTGGGCGGAGTCCTGGTTTAGGGGAACCAATCTGCTCATGTCTAGTAATAATCTTTTTATTTCTATTTTAGTAGATGGACGGGAGATGAGGAAAACCTCAGAGGATTGTCTCACTTTGTCTCCAGACTGTAAAGTAGAAGATGAGGACATCACACAGTATAGTCCAGGAGAAAACCCGACTACCTCAAATGTCCATCTGGCACCACACAGTGTAGATGGACCATCGTATTCCTCTTATCCTGAGGAACCTCAGACTGTGAGGGACGGAGCCGTCCTTCCAACAGAGAAGAGGTTTTCCTGTACTGAGTGTGGGAAGTGTTTTAGTTCTAAATTCAATCTTAATGTTCATAAAAGATCTCACACAGGAGAGAAGCCATATTGCTGTCCTGAGTGTGGGAAATGTTTTGCACAAAAGTCACATCTTGCCACACATCAAAGACTTCACACGGGGGAAAAACCGTATTCCTGCTCTGAGTGCGGGAAATGTTTTTCGGACAAGTCCTTTTATCACACACATCAAAGGCTGCACAAAGGTGAGAAGCCATATTCCTGTCCTGAGTGCGGGAAATGTTTTGTATTAAAATCAAAACTTGTCACACATCAGAGATTGCACACAGGGGAGAAGCCGTATTCCTGTCCTGAGTGTGGGAAATGTTTTTCAGATAAGTCCAATCTTTACAAACATAAGAAATCTCACACAGGGGATAAGCCATATTCCTGTCCTGAGTGTGGGAAATGTTTTTCACAGAAGTCTGATCTTTACAGACATCAGAGATTGCACGCAGGGGAGAAGCCACTTTCCTGTCCTGAGTGAGGGAATTGTTCCTCACTGAAGTCCTGTCTTCCTGTACACCAGGGACCCCCAACAACCCTTGAGTTGTATTAGTGCCTTGAGTGCGGGAAATGTCTTCTATATGAATGTTGCTGGACATCACAGGTCTCATGTGGGGAAGAAGCGCACCCTGATATACACCTCAGATATACTCCATGGCTGATCTTCATCATGTAAGAAACAGTTCATAAGGAGATCAGAGATCACCAAAGACATGGATGAAGTGTTGTACGGTGTTGGCCATTGATAGCAGTAGAAAAATAAAAATGGAGTCATTACCTTTCATTGGCTGAGTACATTTTGTGGTGTAAGATTTCACAAACACTTAGAGGTCTATTTCAAAAGAAAGATAGTTTAACAATTATGACCAGTATTCACCCAGCTGTGATGAATATTGGCCGTATTTTATTTCATACAGTGATGATGAGAAGTATCTCAGGAATTAGTTCCATCTAGTAGCTGAAGACATTATTTTTCATTTTAATCATTAGAAACTATTGGTCCAGCTCAGCAAATAGAATAATAGCATTTTTTTTTTTACCCCCATTCACAGAACACGGCCTATCACTGTGTGCATTGCTATGCAAATCTTTTATGAATAGTGGACCCATAAGTGTCAGGAAATATTTATTTAACCGCTTGTCACCTGCCCCCCTGTACATCTACTGAGGACAGGTGGTACAGCCAGGCTAGATAACATTCCTGTACATCACTTAAGGCGCACTAGCGCTCCCCCATGACTGCTTTGTCCGGTGGACAGTGATTATGGTTCTTGGTACCCAGTCACTGTGAGCACCAGTCATAGTGATCACATGATATAATATTCAAAGAAAAAGGGGTTCCCCTAAGTGGATTTTTCCGGCACTTGCACAACAGTTGTATGAAGTGGAAGAGTACAAACTCATGTAAAGAATAAAACAATATTTGTATTTATTTAAAGATTCTCATGTATTAAAAACCTTGTAAACATTACAAACAACGAAAACATATTGTATGGTGAACACAATTCAGTAGAATTTTTTTGTCTGTTTCTATTAGACAATGACACTTGTAAGATGGGACTCTTTTCAAGCCCAACGCGTTTCGGAGTACATTATATTTCAGTCCTTCTTCAGAGGCATAACTGAAAAGAGGAATTCATCTGTTGTGTTATCTTTGATTTCTTTGGAGCAAATAGTAAAAACCATAAGGAAAAGCAAGAGATGCTTACGAGTAGAATGGCAGTTGGGTATAATTTACAGGTGCGAAATGCTGTTCTCTGGATACTCTACCTCTGTACAGTAGTTCCCCGCATGGGGGTATATAACATTTCACCTACCCTGCCCCTCCCGGATACGTGCCGGCCAAAGCGGTGTACTGGAGCAAAGAAGGACAATCCTTAGATCAGGAAATATTTGTGATTAGCCAGCCACACATCCCAGCATCTGGCAGGTACGACGCCTTTATTATTATTTTTTTCTAACCACTTGCCGACCAGCCGCAGCGGTTATACTGCAGCAGGTCGGCTCTATTGCGTGAAACACCGTAGCTGTACGACGCTTCGTGCAAAAGATACAGTGGGCTCGCGCACGGCGCCAGAGTCCCACGCCGATGCGTGTGGCCGGCGGCCGCAATGTCCACCGGCCAACCCGCGATCGGTCCACAGAGAGCCAGAACGGGGATCTGTCAATGTAAGCAAACAGATCTCCATTCTGTCAGGGGAGTTCAGAGTGATCGTCTGTTCCTAGCCATCAGAAACAGCAATCTCTCTGACCTCCCAGTCAGTCCCCTCCCCCCCACAGTTAGAAACCCTTCCCAGGGAACACATTCTACCCCTTTATCGCCTCTTAGTGTTAATCCCTTCACTGCCAGTGTCATTTATACAGTAATCAGTGCATTTTTATAGCTCTGATCACTGTATAAATGTCACTGGTCCAAAAAAAGTGTCTGATCTGTCCGCCGCAATGTCGCAGTCCCGCAAATAATTGCTGATCACCGCCATTACTAGTAAAAAAAAAAAATAACAATAAAAATGCCATAAATCTATTCCCTGTTTTGTAGACGCTATAACTTTTGCGCAAACCAATCAATATACGTTTATCGTGTTTTTACCAAAAATATATAGAAGAATACACATTGGCCTAAACTGATGAAGAAATTTGTTTTTTTTTTTAATTTTTTTTTTTTTGGATATTTATTATAGAAAAAAGTAAAAAATATTGTTTGGCTTTTTTTTCAAAATTGTCGGTATTTTTTTTGTTTATAGCGCAAAAAATAAAAACCGCAGAGGTGATCAAATACCACCAAAAGAAATCTCTATTTGTGGGGGGAAAAAAGGACGTCAATTTTGTTTGAGTACAACATAGCACGACTGCGCAATTGTCAGTTAAAGCGATGCAGTGCCGTATCGCAAAAAATGGCCTGGTCATTAAGGGAGTAAATACTTCTGGTTCTTAAGTGGTTAATATAATGTTACCAGTCAGTGTCCTTGATCACCACCACACCCGTTTATATGATGACGCTGTACTGCACTGGTGACAGTATGCAAAAAAAATTGTGTAAAAAAAAATAAATTAATAAAATTTTCCAAAAAATTGTGACAAAGAATTACAACATATAAAAAATGTCCATGTCTCTTACTAAATACCTCAGCCTGTCTTCTTTCCATAAAGGGGTAATTTGGGGGGTATTTGTACTGTCCTGGCATTTTAGGGTCTGGAGAAATGAGATTGGTCGTCAGTACATCAGGATTGATCAATTTTTAGATATATACCATACAGTAGTTTGTAGATTGTATAGCTTTCCTACTTTTTTTTGCAAAACTTTCAATCTTTTATTTATTTAGAAAAAACACCCAGTTGTGATAAAAAAAACACCAAAAGAAAGCTCTATTTATGTGAAAAAAATATATAAATTTAATTTGGGTACAGTGTTGCATGACCGCACAATTGCCAGTTAAAATAGTGCTGTGGCGCATAGTTAAAAAATGGCCTGGTCATGAAGGGGTAAAATCTTCCAGAGGTCATATGGGGTTGGGAAGTATGTAGCAGCTAAATGAATAGTCCTCCTAGTATTGTAATAACCAGACTGAAGCCAGGGGGAGCTATAATGTTTAGAGCAGGGTTGGGCAATTCATTTTCCCAAGAGACCACATGAGAATCTGGGACTGTTGTGGAGGACCAAACTTAATTCTGGCCAATTGTAATTTTGGATAGGGATGAGCCGAACACCCCCCGGTTCGGTTTGCACCATAACTTGTGAACAGGCAAAAAAATTCACGCAAACACCGTTAAAGTCTATGGGACACGAACATGAAAAATCAAAAGTGCTCATTTTTTTTAGGCTTATATTCAAGTTATTGCCATAAAAAGTGTTTGGGGACCCGGGTCCTGCCCCAGGGGACATGTATCAATGGAAAAAAAGTTTTAAAAACGTCAGTTTTTTCGGGAGCAGTGATTTTAACCAGTTCAGAACCGCGCTATTGCCGAATGATGGCAACAGCGTGGACCTGCTTTCCCGGGACAACGTCTATTGACGTTGTCCAGTGCACGAGCAGCCTGCGCGCCCTCTGCAGGGCGCGCTCGGTGATCAGCGAGTCTATGAGACTCGCTTGATCACAGATCAGAGTAAGGGGTCAGTCCTGACCCCTTACCACGTGATGAGCTGTCAGCCAATGACAGCTGATCAGGTGATGTAAACAGAGCCAGTAATCAGCTATTTTTTCTCCTCGCGCTGACAGCGTGAGGAGGAAAAAAAAGCCGATCACCGGTGGCCGTGAGAGGGACATCAGTCCCGATGACGGCGATCATCTGTGCCCCCTGCCAGTGACACCTAGCAATAGGCGGCAGTGCTGCCTACCAGTGCCCACAGTGCCAACCATCAGTGCCCACAGTGCCACCCATCAGCGCCCACATGCCCACCCATCAGCGTCCACAATCAGTGCCACAACAACAGTGCTGCACATCAGTGCCACCTATCAGTGCCCATCAGTGTCACCTACCAGTGCCCCCCATCAGTGCCGCCCATCAGTGGTACCCATCCGTGCCACCCTATCTGTGCCCATCAGTGCCGCCTTATCTGTGCCTATCAGTGCCGCCTTAACTGTGCCTATCCGTGCCCATCAGTGCAGCCTATCAGTACCCACCGGAACAGCCTCATCAGCGCATACCAATGAAGGAGAAAAATTACTTGTTTGCAAAATTTTATAACAAACTATGAAACATGATTTTTTTTTTCTAAATTTTCCATCTTTTTTTGTTTGTTTACCAAAAAATAAAAATCCCAGCTGTGATTAAATACCACCAAAAGAAAGCCCTATTTGTGGGAAAAAAAATGATAAAAACTTCATTTGGGTACAGTCTTGTATGACCGCGCAATTGTCATTCAAAGTGCGACAGCGCTGAAAGCTGAAAATTGGTCTGGGCAGGAGGGGGGTTTAAGTGCCCAGTAAGCAAGTGGTTAGAACGGTACCACAGCAAAATGACATTTCTAAAGGAAAAAAAGGCATTTAAAATTGCTTGCGGCTGTAATGTATTGTCGGGTCCCAGCAATATACATAAAAATCATTGAAAAAAACGACATGGGTCCCCCCCAAGTCCATTACCAGGCCCTTTGGGTCTTGTATGAATATTAAGGGGAACCCCGCACCAAAAAAAAAAATAGCGTGGGGGTCCCCCCAAAATCCATACCCGGCCCTACAGGTCTGGTATGGATATTAAGGGAAACCCTGCACCAAAATGTAAAAAAAAATGGTGCGGGGGTTCCCCCAAAATCCTTACCAGGCCCTTCAAGTCTGGTATGGATTTTAAGGGGAACCCCTTGCCAAAATTTAAAAAATGGCATGAGGGCCCCCCAAAATACAGACCCTTATCCGAGCACGCAACCTGGCAGGCCGCAGGAAAAGGGGGAGACGAGAGAATGCCCCCCTCAAACCATACCAGGCCACATGCCCTCCATATGGGGAGGGTGCTTTGGGGTCACCCCAAAGCACCTTGTCCCCACATTGATGGGGACAAGGGCCTCATCCCCACAACCCTTGCACGGTGGTTGTGGGGGTCTGTGGGTGGGGGGCTTATCGGAATCTGGAAGCCCCCTTTAACAAGGGGACCCCCAGATCCCGACTCCCTCCATGTGAACAGGTATCGGGTGACCCCGCCCCCTCTGATGTTACATGACATCAGAGGGGGCAGGGTCACCCGTTTACTTCAGAAGTGGCCCCGCCCTCAGCTATATAACAGCTGTCAATGCAGAAAGACTGAAGGCAGCGGGAGCCTCCTATGGAGGCAGAGTTTTTTCCTTTCTTATTTTTCTCGGTCTGTCGAACGCAGTGATCGAAGATAAATGGACATAGCAGGACTTTTTTTTAAATAAAGGACTTGTCCTAAATTGTCTGCTGTCATTTTTACCATTTTTACACTTTTTTTGTTGAATGTGTAGGGGTACAATGTACCCGATACCCATTCACATAGGGGGGGCTGGGAACTGGGGGTCCCCTTGTTACAGGTGGCTTCCAGATTCCGATAAGCCCCCCACCCGCAGATCCCCACAACCACTGGGCATGGTTTGTGGGGATGAGGCCCTTGTCCCCATCAACATGGGGACAAGGTGTTTTGAGGGGAACCCCAAAGCTCTCTCCCCATGTTGAGGGCATGTGCCCTGGTACGGTTCAGGAGGGGGAGGGCGCTCTCTCGTTCCCCACTTTTCCTGTGGCCTGCCAGGTTTGGTGCTCAGATAAGGGTCTGGTATGGATTTTGGGGGGGCCCCCAAGCCATTTTTTTAAATATTGGAGCGGGGTTCCCCATAATATTCACACCAGACCCAAACGGCCTGGTAATGGACTGGGGGAACTCACGCCATTTTGTTCAATGATGTGCTACTTTACAGGCAGACTAAGGAGACCCCCCAGGCACAATATTTAATAGTAATTGTTTCACTTTAAGCGTTATTAAAATTACTGCTCCTAAAAAAAAGTCCCAGAATCCCTGCCCTGTGTGTTAAGGACTTAACCCCTTGTCTGCCTGGATCTCTGCCCTGTGTGCTGAGGACTTTAACGCCCTGTACCCTGCTCTGTGGACTACCTCCCCCTTACTGTCCCATATTGCCATCCTGAGAATCATTCTTCATTGCTGTGTCTTCTGTTGTTCTGTGGACTAGTTTCCCTACTGTCTGTACCCCAAGGCTCCCCAACAAACGCCTGCGTTTCGGGTTTCGTGTGATCTGCCTCCATGTGCTTATAGTCACAAAAAATTTCAACCTAGGAACTTAAGATGACTTGGAGAATTTAATTTTCATTCAGAAGGTACCATCTCCATGGTCTCATAATACAAGCAGTTGTACTATACCAGAAGACAACAAGGTCCACCCAATCAGACCTTCCCCTCAGTTTATGTCTTTGGAAATCAGCTCTCCAAGGATCTTTCATTTTGACTTGTGATACTAAGTTCATCAGAAGTTCACTCTGCATATCTCATTAAGAATCCATATTATTTATAATTTCATATAAAAAAATCCTGATAACGTTTTTAGTATGTATGGCATGGGCTACCCAGCTGATTCCTACAGCTGTCTTGCCTGACATCCTTTTGTAGCCATTTGGTTCTATTGTGCCAAAGCCTGGTGGTCCAGACACCCACTCTGAATTCCATAACGACTCTTGTTCTAACAGCTTCTCTAGTAGAGATCCGCTGGGGAAGAGTAGAGTTCCATATGAACACTCCCTGATCCAGGCATAATCCCTACAACTCCTGGTGTGTTAGGGCACCTGGATGGGTAAATATTACCTTGGAAAGATCTGGATGAGTGCTAAAATGCAAAGCAGTTTCTAGCAACCAAACTAGTAACTAAGACATGGAATGCCAAGTTACAATTGGACACCTTGGTGTCAGGGTACTTGTACAGGTTAAAGACTCTAGTGTTGAACCTTTGGATAGCCAATGGGATCCCAGCATTGGGATGTAGCACTGAGCACCTACTATAAAGATTTGATCGGTGGGACACCCAGCCATTTTCCAGACCTCGGCAGCAGGGCACCCAGCCAGTTTCCAGACCCTGTCAGTGGGGTATCCTGCAGGTTGAAGGACTATAGCCTTAGGATATTGGGGAAGTCTTCAGACACTGATGCCGGGTAAGGATGAGCCGAATACCCCCCCCCCCGTTCAGTTCACGACAGAACATCCGAACAGGCAAAATATTTGGAAGAACACATGAACACCGTTAAAGTCTATGGGACACGAACATGAAAAATCAAAAGCGCTCATTTAAAAGGCTTATATGCAAGTTATTGTCATAAAAAGTGTTTGGGGACCCGGGTCCTGCCCCAGGGGACATGTATCAATGCAAAAAAAAGTTTTAAAAATGGATGTTTTTTTGGGAGCAGTGATTTTATTAATGCTTAAAGTGAAACAATAAAAATGAAATATTCCTTTAACCGCTTCCCGAACGCCTCACGCAGATATACTGCGGCAGAAGGGCACGTACAGGCAGAATCCTGTACCTGTAAGTTGCCCTTTAAGAGGCAGCTTGCGGGCGCGCCCGCCCGCCGGGAGCTTCGTGAGCGTGATCGCGGGTCCCACGGACTCGATGTCCACGGGGATACCCGCGATCGTCTCACGGGGAGGAAGAATGGGGAAATCCTAATGTAAACAAGCACTTCCCCGTTCTGCCTAGGGACACTGTCACTGATCACAGCTCCTTGTAATCTGGAGTGGTGATCAGTGTTGTGTCACACACAGCCCCCCCCCACAGTTAGAATCACTTCCTAGGACACACTTAACCCCTACAGCGCCACCTAGTGGTTAACCCCTTCACTGCCAGTCACATTTACACAGTAATCAATGCATTTTTAATTGCACTGATAGCTGTAAAAAATGTGAATGGTCCCAAAAGTGTCCGCTCTGTCTGCCATAATGTCGCAGTCACGATAAAAATCGCTGATCGCCGCCATTACTAATAAAAAAAAATTATAATAAAAATGCCATAAAACTATCCTCTATTTTGTTAACGGTGCAACATTTGCGCAAACCAATAAATAAACGCTTATTGTGATTTTTTTTTTACCAAAAATATGTAGAAGAATACGTATGGGCCTAAAATGTGGGAAAAAAAAAATGTGGAGCGAGGTTCCCGATAATATTCACACCAGACCCAAACGGCCTGGTAATGGACTGGGGGAACTCACGCTGTTTTGTTCAATGATGTGCTACTTTACAGGCAGACTAAGGAGACCCCCCAGGCACAATATTTAAAGGAATATTTAATTTTTATTGTTTCACTTTAAGCATTATTAAAATTACTGCTCCTGAAAAAAGACCCAGAATTCCTGCCCTGTGTGTTAAGGACTTAACCCCTTGTCTGCCCGGATCTCTGCCCTGTGTGCTAGAGACTTACCACCTGCTGTTCCAACCCCGCTCTGTGTGCCTATGAATTAACGCCCTGTACCCTGCTCTGTGGACTACCTCCCTTTGCTGTCTCAACTTGTCCTAAGAACCACTTTTCATTGCTGTGTCTTCTGTTTGCCCTGTGGATTACCTCCCCTTTGCTGTCCCATACACAGAGGCCGAGACCACTGCACTCTGGGCTGTAAATGTCAGGTTCCACACTTACCAGACAGATGAGTCCACGTGGGCAGAGGGTAGGCTCCCTTACGTGTCCGATTCGGGGCCCCTGGTAGAGCAGACAGGAGGCCCGCCAGTGCGGAGTGGTATGAGAGCCTGAAGTAAAGTCCTGGAGCACAGTGGTCTGGCAAGCAACCGGTAGAGCTTGAGACTTGATGGAGCAGATGCTGAGCAGGAGTTAATCAGACTTGGTCACACACAGGCAGAGGTCGGCAACGGGCTGGCGGCAACGGTACAAGGGAGAAGGCAGAAGCGAAGTCAGACAAGCCGGGGTCGGGTTCAGGCAGCAGTCAAGGAAGGTCCAAAGGTAGCCGGGTCACAACGGGAAAACACTACGGAGATACAGGAACACAGGATGATCACGGGACAAGACACAGAGCTGTTTGATCAGGCAGCACCCGTTCAGTGCAGAGGCAGGCTTCAAATAGGCTGATTGGCGCCAAAACGCCGCGCACATGCGCGCGCCGATTCGCCAAGGCGCGTCGCGCGCCCGAGCGCGCCCCCGACACCAGCACGCACGCCCACACCGCCGGGCACGACAAAGGCAGCGCCCACAGGCAGACGCGCGCTAACGCGGACGCGCGTTAGCGCGAACGCGCGCACGCACAAACGCCCGGACGCCACCCCGCACGCCACGGCCGGTCAGCCCAGGCGCGCCGATGCCCACAGGGACACGCGCCCCAGCACGCACAGGAACACGAACGCCAACGCGCCCCGGCGCGCACCGGCGCCGAACCAGGTAACCTCTCTGACAGTGCCCCCTCCTCAAGGGTAGACTCCGGATGCCCAGTTGGGCCATCTTCGAGGCATGAGAGGTTTTAAAGGACTGCAGGAGTTCTCTGGCGTGTAAATTGCTTTCCGGCTCCCACGAATTATCTTCGGGTCCATAGCCCTTCCATTTTACCAGATATTGCACCTAATTGTGCCTTCTTCTACAATCTAGAATTGCTTCCACTTCGAATTCCTCTTCGCCATTAACCACAATAGGTTTGGGTGGACCAATATTGCGACCAGAGAAGAAGTTAGGAGTGACTGGCTTCAGAAGAGACACGTGGAATACTGGATGTATCCTTAGAGAATTAGGAAGGTCCAGTTCGTAGGCCACATTGTTGATTTTCCTCTTGATCCGGAAGGGACCCAGATATTTGGGGCCCAGTTTTTTGGATGGGCAGGCCAACTTGAGATTAGTGGTAGACAGCCAGACAGAATTGCCGGGTTCGAGGACAAGTTCCCCCCGTCTCTTCCTGTCAAAGATTTTTTTGTAATCTTCCTGGGCCTTGGTCATGGTCTCCTGCAGCAATTTATTGTTGTTAGAGAAGAAGTCCAAAGTTTGGGATACTGCAGGAACAGGACATTCGGAGAATGATCCGGGCAAGAAGGATGGGTGGAAACCGTAATTGGCAAAAAACAGAGACTGGTTCGTAGCTGAATGTAGAGAATTATTGTAGGAGAACTCTGCGATGGGAAGCAGGGAGGCCCAGTCATCCTGAGAAAAAGCAGAAAAACAGCGGATGTATTGCTCCAAAGTCTGGTTCGTCCTCTCGGTTTGCCCATTTGACTGAGGGTGGTAAGCTGAAGAGAAAGACAACTCGATCTCAAGCGCGCCACAAAGGGCCTTCCAGAATCTGGAAGTGAACTGGACGCCCCTGTCCGAGACTATATTGGTCGGGACTCCATGCAGCCTGACAATCTCCTTAATGAAGATGGAAGCAGTCTCCTTGGCAGAAGGGGTGCCCTTCATGGGGAGGAAGTGGGCCATTTTAGACAGCCTGTCAACCACAACGAAAATGGACGAAAAACCTTCTGATGGTGGAAGCTCAACAATAAAGTCCATTGATATCATGGTCCAAGGTCTCTCAGGAACTGGCAATGGTCTCAACAGGCCCCATGCTCTTGTTCTGCTAGTCTTGTTTCTGGCACACGTGTTACAGGACTCCACATAGTCCTTGCAATCCTTAGTAAGACACGGCCACCAAAAGGTGCGTTGGACGAGGTCGATTGTTTTCCGAGTGCCGAAGTGGCCAGCCAGTTTGTGGTCATGACATAAACTTAACACCTCTACCTTTAACTCCTCAGGGACCACAATCTTATTCTTGAACCAGAACAGTCCATCCTTGGTACAGGACTCAACAGGTGGAGACATCCCCATAGAGGCGCGTCTGATTCGGGAAATTAGATCCTCCTGAAGGACTAAGAAATTTCCAGAGGGAAGGATGGTATCTGGGGACACGGTTCTTTCAGAATCGAGAAACATCCGGGAGAGGGCATCAGGTTTAACATTCTTGGATCCGGGTCTGAACGTAATATGAAAAATAAATCGGGAAAAAAAAAGTGCCCATCTGGCCTGCCGGGGTCTCAATCTCTTGGCTGTCCTTAAATATTCCAAGTTCTTATGGTCTGTGTAGATCAAAATGGGGTGTGCTGCGCCTTCCAGAAGGTAACGCCATTCCTCCAGAGCCGTTTTAATGGCTAAAAGCTCCCGATCACCCACGTCGTAGTTTTTCTCGGACGGAGAAAGTTTGCGTGAGAAGAATCCCACAGGGTACAGAAGTGCTTGGGCACCCTGTCTCTGTGAAAGTACAGCTCCGACTGCAACCTCAGACGCATCTACCTCTAGGACGAAAGGCAAGGCAGGGTTGGGGTGCTTGAGGATAGTGGCTGAGGTGAACAGCGCCTTAAGTTTTTCAAAGGCCTCTTGAGCCGCAGGGGTCCAATGGAAACGACATCCTTGTTTGGTAAGCTCTGTGATGGGAGTTATAATTGAAGAAAATCCTTTAATAAATTTTCTATAGAAATTGGCAAAGCCAATAAAGCGTTGTACTCCTTTTTTGTCAGTTGGTGCAGGCCAATCCAGAATAGCGGATACTTTCTGTGGATCCATTTTAATGCCATCGGGGGAAATAATCAAGCCCAGGAACTGGATAGATTGGAGATCGAATTCACATTTTTCAAGTTTGGCGTACAGTCCGTGTTGTCTGAGCCGGGAAAGTACATTTCGTACATGCTTACGATGTTCCATCAGGGAGGCCGAGAAAACTAAGATATCGTCCAAGTAAACGATGACATATAAATCCAGTAAGTCATGGAAGACATCGTTGATGAAATGCTGGAACGTTGCCGGTGCATTGCACAGACCAAAAGGCATGACGAGATATTCGTAATGTCCAAATCGAGTACGAAAGGCCGTCTTCCACTCATCTCCTTCTCTTATGCGGATCAAGTTATAGGCTCCACGGAGGTCTAGCTTGGTAAAGACGGTAGCCGATCCCAATCTCTGAAATAGCTCGGGAACCAGGGGTAGCGGGTATCTGTTTTTAATAGTAATTTTATTGAGCTCCCGATAGTCAATACAAGGACGTAAGGAGTGATCCTTTTTTTCCACGAAGAAGATACCTGCCCCAGCTGGAGACGTGGAAGGACGGATGAACCCTTTCTTTAGGTTCTCGTCTATATACGTTTTCAGAGTGCCCAACTCCTGCTCAGTTAGAGGGAAGATCCTTCCAAAGGGGACTTCGGTGCCTGGTAAGAGTTCTATTGGGCAATCATAGGGTCGATGTACTGGAAGGGTTTCTGCTCCTTTTTTGCTAAACACATCCAGGAAATCCCGGTAAGGTTCAGGAAGATCTTGGCAGGGCTTGGCTTCAGAGTCTATGCGCAGGCATTGGGAGGAAGTTAATGGGGTCCCCCGTAAGCAGTGTTGTCTGCAATATTCTGAGGAAAACTGAATCTTGCCTGTGGACCAGTTGATACTGGGATTGTGGGCCTGTAGCCAAGGCATTCCTAGGATGACTGGGAAGAGAGGAGAGAAAATTATATCTAGGCGTAAAAGTTCCTGGTGTTCCGGGCCAATGGTGGCCAACAGAGGAACCGTTTCTTGAGTGACGGGTCCGGAGCGGAGGGTGGAGCCATCCGCTAGAAAAACTGCCAGTCCTTGAGCTTTAGTCTGAGTGGGAATATGGTGGGTTTCGACGAAGGTCCGGTCAATGAAACCACTACAAGCTCCGGAGTCAATGATGACCGGTACTGGGATGCTCCTTCCAGGTAACTGTAATACAATGGAGAAAGTTAAATGGTTACCAGTACTAGGTAGGACAGGTGCACACAATGAAGAAGACGACAGACACTTACGTCTTTTGTTTGGGCATGCTCTTGCAAAATGACCAGACTCCCCACAGTACAGGCATAGATTGAGTGTGCGCCTACGTGTCTTCTCCTCAGAAGTCAGAGAGGGACGGAGCAATCCCAACTGCATGGGCTCCGGGGCCTCCGGGCCAGGGGTAGAAGAGACCAGTGGAGCTTGGTTTGAGGCACTAGGGGCCCTGGGCAACATCCAGGTAAGGCGTGGGTGACTGACAGACCTCTCAGAGCGTCTCTCCCTGAGACGGCGGTCGATCTGGATGGACAGATTAATTAACTCTTCCAGTGTCTGAGGTATTCCCACTCGTGCCAATTCGTCCTTTAGAGGATCTGACAACCCCAGCCGATATTGGTGACGCAAGGCTGCGTCATTCCAATCCGTATCCAAGCTCCAACGCCTAAACTCCACGGCGTAGTCTTCAGCAGCTCTGCGACCTTGTTGAAGGGCATGTAAAGCGGCCTCTGCCGTGGCTGTTAGCTGGGGGTCCTCATACAACTGAGCCATAGCTAGGAAGAAGGCATCTAGGGAATCAAGAGATTGGGCCTTTTGCTCCAATAAGCGGTGGGCCCAGGTTTGAGGCTCTCCGGTCAACAGGGATATGACGAACCCCACTTTAGTAACTTCCAGGGAG
Source organism: Aquarana catesbeiana (assembly GCF_042186555.1). Taxonomy (NCBI): domain Eukaryota; kingdom Metazoa; phylum Chordata; class Amphibia; order Anura; family Ranidae; genus Aquarana; species Aquarana catesbeiana. The sequence goes on along the minus strand of NW_027362662.1, from coordinate 193,052 downwards.
AATGTTCGGGGCTGCAAAGCGAAGTAGAGCTCGCATGCGTTGCGAAACGCTCGGAACTTACTGCGTTCTCCGGAGAATTTTTCGGGTGTAGGCACCCTGGGTTCTGGAGGGAGCATCACTACAGCGGGTGCTGAAACAGGGTTGGCAGGAACTGCCCCAGGAGGAGAGGCTGCGAGGGCCTGAACCTGTCCTTCCAATCTGGTGTAGCCTTCCTGTAGGCTTTTAACGGCTTGAGTAAGGCCCGCTAGGTGCCTGCACAGTTCATCCATGGGGGAGGCCCCCTGCCCGGACTCAGTCATGGCTGCCTGATACTGTCAGGTTCCACACTTACCAGACAGATGAGTCCACGTGGGCAGAGGGTAGGCTCCCTTACGTGTCCGATTCGGGGCCCCTGGTAGAGCAGACAGGAGGCCCGCGAGTGCGGAGTGGTATGAGAGCCTGAAGTAAAGTCCTGGAGCACAGTGGTCTGGCAAGCAACCGGTAGAGCTTGAGACTTGATGGAGCAGATGCTGAGCAGGAGTTAATCAGACTTGGTCACACACAGGCAGAGGTCGGCAACGGGCTGGCGGCAACGGTACAAGGGAGAAGGCAGAAGCGAAGTCAGACAAGCCGGGGTCGGGTTCAGGCAGCAGTCAAGGAAGGTCCAAAGGTAGCCGGGTCACAACGGGAAAACACTACGGAGATACAGGAACACAGGATGATCACGGGACAAGACACAGAGCTGTTTGATCAGGCAGCACCCGTTCAGTGCAGAGGCAGGCTTCAAATAGGCTGATTGGCGCCAAAACGCCGCGCACATGCGCGCGCCGATTCGCCAAGGTGCGTCGCACGCCCGCGCGCCCGAGCGCGCCCCCGACACCAGCACGCACGCCCACGCCGCCGGGCACGACAAAGGCAGCGCCCACAGGCGGACGCGCGCTAACGCGGACGCGCGTTAGCGTGAACGCGCGCACGCACAAACGCCCGGACGCCACCCCGCACGCCACGGCCGGTCAGCCCAGGCGCGCCGGTGCCCACAGGGACACGCGCCCCAGCACGCACAGGAACACGAACGCCAACGCGCCCCGGCGCCCAACCAGGTAACCTCTCTGACAGTAAATGCCTGACCAATGCATTCCATACACAGGGCTGTATATGACATGTTCCTGATCTCTGCACTCTATACACAGGGCTGTATATGACATGTCCCTGACCACTGCACTCTATACACAGGGCTGTATATGACATGTTCCTGACTAGGGATGAGCTTCGAGTTCCAGTCGAACTCATGTTCGACTCGAACATTGGCTGTTCGCCCGTTCGCCGAACAGCGAACAATTTGGGGTGTTCGCGGCAAATTCGAAAGCCGTGGAACACCCTTTAAAAGTCTATGGGAGAAATCAAAAGTGCTAATTTTAAAGGCTTATGTGCAAGTTATTGTCATAAAAAGTGTTTGAGGACCTGGGTCCTGCCCCAGGGGACAAGGATCAATGCAAAAAAAAGTTCGGGAGCAGTGATTTTAATAATGCTTAAAGTGAAACAATAAAAGTGTAATATTCCTTTAAATTTCGTACCTGGGGGTGTCTATAGTATGCCTGTAAAGGGACGCATGTTTCCCGTGTTTAGAATAGTCTGACAGCAAAATGACATTTCAAAGGAAAGAAAGCCATTTAAAACTACTCGCAGCTATTAATTGCCGGTCCGACAATACACATAAAAGTTCATTGATAAAAACGGCATGGGAATTCCCCACAGGGGAACCCTGAACCAAAATTTTAAAAAAAATGACGTGGGGGGTCCCCCTAAATTCCATACCAGGCCCTTCAGGTCTGGTATGGATAGTAAGGGGAACCCCGGCCAAAATAAATTTTAAAAAAAAATGGCGTGGGGTCCCCCTCAAAATCTATACCAGACCCTTCAGGTCTGGTATGGATTTTAAGGGGAACCCCGCGCCAAAATTTTTTAAAAAATGGCGTGGGGTCCCCCCAAAAATCCATGCCAGACCCTTATACAAGCACGCAACCTGGCAGGCCGCAGGACAAGAGGGGGGATGAGAGAGCGCCCCCCCCTCCTGAACCGTACCAGGCCACATGCCCTCAACAGTGGGAGGGTGCTTTGGGGTAGCCCCCAAAACACCTTGTCCCCATGTTGATGGGGACAAGGGCCTCATCCCCACAACCCTTGCCCGGTGGTTGTGGGGGTCTGTGGGCGGGGGGCTTATGGGAATCTGGAAGCCCCCTTTAACAAGAGGACCCCCAGATCCCAGCCCTCCCCCTGTGTGAAATGGCTGCCATTTCACACAAAAAATGTTGAAAATGACAAGAGACAGTTTTTGACAATTCCTTTATTTAAATGCTTCTTCTTTCTTCTACCTTCTAGCTGCCTTCGGTTTCTTCCTCTATCTTCTTCTTCTGGTTCTTCCTCCGGTGTTCTCTTCCTGCATCTTCATCCGCGGCGCCTTCTTCCCTTCTTCTCCTTAGGCCGCTCCTCATTCGAAAAAGGGAAAAAGACACCGCGGATGAAGATGCAGGACGAGAACACTGGAGGAAGAATCAGAAGAAGAAGAAGATGCAGGAAGTAACCGAAGGAAGATAGAAGAAAGAAGATAGAAGAAGCATTTAAATAAAGGAATTGTCAAAAAACTGTCTCGTCATTTTTAACATTTTTGTGAAATGGTAGGGGTACTTTTGTACCCCCTTACCATTTCACACAGGGGGGTGGGCCAGGATCTGGGGGTCCTCTTGTTAAAGGGGGCTTTCAGATTCCGATAAGCCCCCCACCCGCAGACCCCCACAACCACCAGGCAAGGGTTGTGGGGATGAGGCCCTTGTCCCCATCAACATGGGGCCAAGGTGTTTTGGGGGCTACCCCAAAGCACCCTCCCACTGTTGAGGGCATGTGATCTGGTACAGTTCAGGACGGGGGGCGCTCTCTCATCCCCCCCCCTCTTTTCCTGCGGCCTGCCAGGTTGCGTGCTCGGATAAGGGTTTGGTATGGATTTTTGGGGGGGACCCCACGCCATTTCTTTTTTAATTTTGGTGTGGGGTTCCCCTTAAAATCCATTCCAGACCTGAAGGGTCTGGTATAGATTTTGAGGGGGACCCCATGCCTTTTTTTTTAATTGTGGCCGGGGTTCCCCTTAATATCCATACCAGACCTGAAGGGCCTGGTATGGAATTTAGGGGGACCCCCACATCATTTTTTTTTTTATTTTGGTTCGGGGTTCCCCTGTGGGGAATTCCCATGCCGTTTTTTATCAATGAACTTTTATGTGTATTGTCGGACTGGCAATACATTAATAGCCGCGAGTAGTTTTAAATGACTTTTTTTCCTTTGAAATGTCATTTTGCTTTACAGGCATACTATAGACACCCTCCAGGTACGAAATTTAAAGGAATATTACACTTTTATTGTTTCACTTTAAGCATTATTAAAATCGCTGCTCCCGAAAAAACGACTGTTTTTAAAACTTTTTTTTGCATTGATCCATGTCCCCTGGGGCAGGACCCAGGTCCCCAAACACTTTTTATGACAATAACTTGCATATAAGCCTTTAAAATTAGCACTTTTGATTATTTATGTTCGTGTTCCATAGACTTTAACGGTGTTCGAACAAATTTTTTGCCTGTTCGCAAGTTCTGGTGTGAACCGAACAGGGGGGTGTTCGGCTCATCCCTATTCCTGACCCCTGCACTCTATACACAGGACTGTATATGACATGTTCCTGACCACCACACTCTATACACAGGGCTGTATATGACATGTTCCTGACTAATGCACTCTATACACAGGACTGTATATGACATGTTCCTGACCACCGCACTCTATACACAGGACTGTATATGACATGTTCCTGACCACCGCACTCTATACACAGGACTGTATATGACATGTTCCTGACCACCGCACTCTATACACTGGACTGTATATGACATGTTCCTGAGCACTGCACTCTATACACAGGGCTGTATATGGCATGTTCCTGACCACTTCACGCTGTATTATGAGAGTTTAGTTTGGATTTTGCGCAGAGTGGAAACATCAAGATTATCTTAGAACTCATAAGTCCATGAGTATGATCTCAGTCATCAGTATGAAACCATGCCTAAGGGATCTATATATATAGAGAATTTGTTGAATGAATGTTACGAGCATTTGCCCAGCTGTGATATATTTGGGCCATAATTTAATTAACATAGTGATTTTCTTTGATCGTCAGCTCCATCAAGTGGTCATAATGAGGGATATTTCTTGAAATGCCTCCATCAGTAAAAAGAGCATCATACAGCATTATGGCCAATTATACAAAATACGTCTGATATTTGTCATGGCTGGGCAAATGCTTGTCCCATTCATTCAATGTTTTTGTTCTTCAAAATAGAACTTCAAGCATTTGTGAAATCTTACACCACAATGAAAGGTAATGACTCAATTTTTATTTTTCTATTTCTATCTATGGCCAACACAGTACAACACTTCATCCATGTCTTTGGTGATCTCTGATCTCCTTATCAACTGTTTCTTACATGATGAAGATCAGCCATGGAGTACAGCCGTGGTCAAAAGTTTTTAAAAAGACACAAATATTAATTTTCACAAAGGCTGTTGCTTCAGTGTTTTTAGATGTTTCTGTCAGATGTTACTATGGGATACTGAAGTATAATACGTGTCAAAGTCTTTTATTGACAATTACATAAAGTTTATACAGAGTCAATATTTGAAGTGATAACCCTTCTTTTTCAAGACCTCTCCAATTTCCCCTGGCATGCTGTCACTCAACTTCTGGGCCACATCCTGACTGATGGCCGTCTCCCCCCGCCCCATTCTTGCATAAGCAATGCTTGCAGTTTGTCAGAATTTGTGGCAATTTTTTATTCACCTGCCTCTTGAGGGTTAACCACAAGTTCTCAATGGAATTAGGGTCTGGGGAGTTTCCTGACCATGGACCAAAAATGTCCATGTTTTGTTCCCCAAGCCCCTTAGTTCTCACTTCTGCCTTATAGCAAGGTGCTCCATCATACTGGAAAAGGCATTGTTTCTCACCAAACTGTTCTTGGATGGTTGGGAGAAGTTACTCTCGGAGGATGTTTTTGTACCATTCTTTATTCCAGGCAAATTGTGAGTGAGCCCACTCCCTTGGCCGAGAAACAACCCCACACATGAATGGTCTCAGGATGCTTTAATGTTGGCATGACACAGGACTGATGGTAGCACCCACCTATTCCTCTCTGGACAAAGATTTTTTCCAGATGCCCCAAACAATGGGAAAGGGGATTTGTTAGAGAAACTTACTTCCCCCCAGTCCTCAGCAGTCCAATCCCTGTACCTTTTGCAGAATATCAGTCTGACCCTGATGTTTTTCCTGGAGAAGTGACTTGTTGCCCTTCTTGACACTAGGCGACTCTCCAAAAGTCTTCAACTCACTGTGCATGCAGATGGACTCCCACCTGCCTGCTGCTATTCCTGAGCAAGCTCTACACTGGTGGAGCCTCGATCCCGCAGCTGAATCACCTGTAGGAGAACTGGGGCATGCTGGACTTTCTTAGGCGCCCTGAAGTCTTCTTCACAAATGCAGTGGAAATGTTTTTTATGGGATTCAGTTCATTTTCATGGCAATTAATTGCAATTCATCTGATCACTTTTCATAACATTCTGGAGTATATGCAAATTGCCATCATAAAAACTGAGGCAGCAGACTTTGTGAAAAATAGGATTTTTAAATACAGCTTATCTGTAAAATCCTTTTCTTGCGAATACATCACGGGACACAGAGGCTTAGTAATTACTTAGTGGGTTAGTCACCTTCAGGTGATTGGACACTGGTAACCCTAATTACAAGTGAGTTCCTCCATAATGTAACCCCTCCCATATGGAGAGTACATCAGTTTTGTAGCAAAGCAATAAGTACCCCAACGTATAATCCCGAAGAGGGGTGGGAGCTCTGTGTCCCGTGATGCATTCCCAAGAAAAGGATTTTACAGGTAAGCTGTATTTAAAAATCCTATTTTCTTGTTCATACATCACGGGACACAGAGGCTTAGTAATTACTTAGTGGGATGTCCTAAAGCAATGCCAAATTCAGGGGAGGGAGACACAGATCAGAAAATACAAGACCGCCAACGGACAAGAGCATCTAAACTGCTGCCTGCAGCACACTGTGCCCGAAGACAGCATCCTCATGCCCTCTTACATCTACCTGATAGAATCTAGTGAATGTATGGACTGAAGACCAAGTTGCAGCCTTGCAGATCTGAGCCAAGGAGGCCTACGGATGCACTGCCCATGAAGCACTAACCGCTCTAGTTGAGTGCACTTTAACCTGAAAAGGATGAATCTTCTTTTTTAAACCATAGGCCTGAATAATAACCTGCCGAATCCATCTAGAAATAGTGGATTTCGACGCTGTCTGGCCCTTTCTGGCAGAATAAACAGACAATCAGACTTTCGTATCTGAGCGGTTACCTGCAGATAGATACACTCTCTCGATGTTGTAAGAGCAGTCAGTAACAACTCCTCTTCCGCAGACTGCGGATCTGGAAAAAAGGACGGTAGAACCACATCTTGATTCAGATGGAATCCTGACACTACCTTAGGTAAGAAAGTCGGGTGAGGACGCAACACCACCCTGTCTTTGTGAATAATCAAGTATGGCTCTTTACAAGAAAGAGCTGCTAATTCTGATACCCTTCTAGCTGAGGAAATGGCTACCAAAAAGACCATTTTTTTTGTCAGAACTAAAGAAGCATGGTGCAATGGTTCAAAGGGTTGTTCTTGCAAAAAGGACAAAACCAAATTCAGATCCCATGGGCACACAGGAGGTTTGACTGGCGGATTTAAGCGTAGTTCCCCCTGAACAAAGGCCTGGCCCAGGGAATGTGAGGCAAGTGGCTTTTGAAAGAATACTGACAAGGCAGAGATTTGGACTTTGATAGTGCTCAAAGCCAGCTTCATTTCTATGCCTAACTGAAGAAAGGCAAGGATCCTGTTAATGGCATACTTTTTTTGGATACCACCCCCTGGGTTCACACCAGGAAACATATGCTTTCCAGGTTCTGTAAGCCGGCCTGGAGGCTGGCTTCCTGGCATTAACCAGAGTGGAAAGGACTGATTCTGGGAGCCCATGGCCTTTTAGAATGTGAGTTTCAGCAGCCAAACTGTCAATTCAGACTTCGTAAGGCTGGATGGAATATTGGACCTTGCGAGAGTAGATCTGGGCATAGCGGAAGAACCCAGGGTTTCCCTACTGCCATCTTTACGATCTCTGCATACCGAGGTTGTCTGGGCCAAGTTGGGGCCACTAGAATGACCGACTTTGCTTCCCTTTTGACCCTCCAAAAGAACAGCGGAAGTAGCAGAATTGGAGGAAAAGTATATATCAGAGAGTACTGATCCCACGGAACCGTTAAGGCATCTGACCCTTAAGCTAGCAGATCCTTTTTTTTTTTTTTTTGACACAAAGTTGTCCAGCTTCCTGTTGAATCTGGACGTGAACAAGTCTACATCTGGGGCACTCCCCTGAATATGTGGGGGTGTAGAGACCATTCTCTTAGAAAATCCGCCTGCCAATTTTCCACCCCTGGAATAAAGACCGAAGATAGGCAAGTAATATGCCTTTCTGCCCACAGAAAGATGTGATTCACCTCTTTTTGGGCATCCAGACTTCTGGTGCCTGCTTGATGATTGATAGAAGCCACTGCCGTGGCATTGTTGGATTGTGTCCAGACAGGATGACCCTGAAGTCTGAAAGACTTCCAAGTATCTTACCGTGCTGAGCACATTGTGGCTTAGGCATGCTATGGATTGCTCTATGAATAACAAATCGTCCAGATAAGCTGTCACTGTTATGCCCTGAGCCCTTAGATTTGCCAAGGGCAGAGCTAGAACCTTTGTGAACACTCGAGAGGCTGTAGCAAGACCGAAAGGTAGGGCCACAAATTGAAAGTGGCGCCGATCCACCGCAAACCTTAAAAACCTTTGGTGAGCGAGAAATATTGGCACATGCAAATAAGCATCTTTGATGTCTATTGATGCCAAGAATTCTTCCCCCAAAGGGTGGTATCCTGTATAATTAAAGGAGGCTAAAAAAACATGCCTCGCTATGCAACCATGCCAAATCTAGGTGATCATGCAACCTTAGGCGATCCTTCATTCTTATCCGATTCAGCATCTTTTATGCAACCAAACATTCTGTGCATTATAAGCACTACTGTGCGGACAAGTACCCTTGTGAGATCAAGGATCCTCGTGTGATCAAGCACCCTTGTGCGATCCAGCATCTTTATGCAATCAAGCATCCTTATGAGATTTAAGCATCTTTTGGAAAAAAATTAGCTTCTTCGCGTGACCAAGTATCCTTGCGTAATCAAGGACTCTTGCGAGATCAAGCACCCCTGTGCGATCCAGCATCTTTATGCAATCAAGCATCTCAATGCGTTTTTTAGGCATTTCTGTAAAACAAGCCTCTCTGGGTGATCAAGTATCCTTGGGTAATTAAGGACCTCTGAGAGGTCAAACACCCTTGTGTGACCCCGCAACATTATGCATCCAAGCATTCTTATGCGATTTAGGCATTTCTGTGAAAACAAAAAGCCTTTCTGCGTGAGCGGGTATCCCCGGGCAAATAAGGACTCTTGTGAGGTTAAGCACTCTTGTGCGACCCTGTATCCTTACACAAACAGGTATTTATGCGTTTTTTAGGCAATTATGCGATTTTAGGCATTCATGCGATTTTTAAGCACATTCTCATGCGACTATGTAAGCCCACCACAAACAGCAAAAAAACATGTATTTCTATGTGTTACATATTACATGTTCTGCCACATGCATTTTATACATTCCATCCTCAGGTAATTCATGCAATATGGACTTATATAAAGAAAGTTTGTCCTCTGCTTGACATGCGTTCCTGCACTCATGCGTTTAGCCGTTTTGTGCTAGCAACAATGTGCACAGAACCGTGTACAGCACCTGGTATTCCCAGGTGATCTCCCATACAGGTACTAACCAGGCCTGCCCCTGCTTAGCTTCTGAGATCAGATGAGATCGGGCTTTCTCAGGGTGATGTGACCGTAGACATCTCAGCAGTTGTGCATTTGGCTAGTTTATAAGCAAGCACCTGCATGAGGATTTTTTTGGAGGTGCCACACCTTGTATTGATGACGGACTTGGACAGGTACAAGAAGCTTTATGGGGATTTTAATAAAAAAACCCAAGCAGGAGGCGGAGGCCCCGGACGTCTAGGCTGAGGGTAAATTATGCGCAGCCTGAATCTCTGCAAAAGATTTCAGCTACAACTCCTGAGCTTGCGAGGCCTCTGATACCTCCGCTTCATCAGATTGCACCTGTTCCCTGATGGTGATCTTTCATCATCAGATTGTAGATCCTCTTGATTGAAGATTTAGGGCAGGGTAAGGGGAATTATCCCAATCTTTTTCCCTCTTGAGAGGATGCTGTGATTAAACAGTTAACTTCTCAAGTACACCACACACTGCAATGCAAACAACTGTCTTTGAAAGACCTATGCAGGTCTGCAATGTTGGGAGAGGCTGCAAGCCTGCCAGGGGAAATGGCTTATGCTGTGCAGCTGCATCCAGTCTTTCAGGGGGATTGAACATTTAGATCAAGGCGTGATTTCTTACCTGCCTCTGAAGCCCTCTTATGGAGAGACATAGTCCTAAGCTGAGATAAGCAGAGGTACTAGTGTAAAGTGCAATCACTGTTGTGCTATAGTCTTATAATATAAACATTAGCTATAAACTGCACAACCTGATGCCGAGTAGATGTCTTAGGTTTGCCAGGATCCGATCCACTGGGATGCTTACTAAGCCCACAGCTCTGTGTCCCACCGCTTACAGGAGCTCTAGCGCTTTTAAAAACGGCCGCGGTGCGCCGTGCACACCACACATGCACTGCGCCGCAACCACGCCCCCCTCCCCTGCTGTAAAAGCGCGCCTCCTGCGTGCCCATAGGACCGTCATGGCGGCAGTGAGGTGGGAGAAAGGAGACCATCAGAGGACTGCGTGGGATCCCCCTTTAGTGTTTATGTGGCAGAGCCTGCAGTGGAGGAGGTGAGCGGCATTCACAGACCAGCTTCACTGAGCGTGTATCCTGGAAGGCATGTAAGGATACACCAGGTTGTCTCTTACTCCCTCTAGTGGCGGAAACCTGGTAAGACATGCAACTACTCGCAGAAGATATTCCATAATGTGTAAACTTTAAGATTGTCTTCACTTACCTTATCCCCGCCACAGGAACTGCTGAGAACAGACATATTCCAGCCTTCACCCATCACGGCGGGTAGTGTTGTGCCAACCCTCAGGGTTCTGGGTTCCTATTTACAGCAATCTCCTCCCTGGACCTGTAAAAGACTCTGCCAGGGACCTTTCATGCCACTGTTATATTAGTACACCAAGGAGGTTTGGATCCCAGAGCCCAGACCTCCAAGGAGAGACATTACAGGCAAAACCTTGTTTCTTCTTATCATGAGGCCCGGGTACCATCCATCTTCAGCATTTTAGTATAGGCCCAAGGCATGGATCTGGTTGTATAGCTCCTAGGCCTTCGCAGAGACCATAAAGCAGAGCTTGCTTCTTAGCACATCTTGAACGTGACCAACCACCTTAGACACTGGCGAAAAAACTGAGGTACTCGCCATATGGAAGGGGTTATATAGGGGAGGAACTCACTTGTAATTAGGGTTACCAGTGTCCAATCACCTGAAGGTGACTATCTAACCCAAAAATCAAAAAGGCAATAAACAAAAACTTAAAGTCTCTTTCAATATTGCAGCAGCGCTGTAACTACTCAAACAAGGGCAGGTTTAATAAGTTCAGTTCATGCATAGGATGATGTGGGCAGTGGAGAAGATTTGGATATCACTTTCACTGCATTCCATTAAGGGTACTTCCAGCATGTAATAACACCACGTGAGGGATAACTTCCCCTATGGGGATGCACTCACCAGAAATACAGTTGTAATGAGCCCTGGTTCATAAAAAGCTTCTCCACCGCTCCAACTCAAACGTCCACCAGGTGTCAGTCACGCTATTTGGCGCTCGGAATGAACCATAGGGGAGAAATGGAATGTCCACATAGTGTGATATTGTTTAAAACATAAAAACCTTTATTCCGAAAAGCCCCCCTTAACCATATATGAGTGCATCCCCATAGGGGAAGTTATCCCTCACGTGGTGTTATTACATGGTGGAAGTACCCTACACGGAATGCAGTGAAAGCGATATCCAAATCTTCCCCACTGCCCACATCATCCTATGCATGAACTGAACTTATTGAACCTGCCTTTGTTTGAGCAGTTAGAGCGCTGCTGCAATATTGAAAGAGACTTTAAGTTTTTGTATATTGCCTTTTTGATTTTTGACGTGATTTTTGAGCAGCTGCTTTTAGTAACTTTATGACATATTTTTACATTTATATTGTTGTAAAACATTTTATTACTATTATCATTAGTTTATCACAGGAATCTCATAGCCTTAGGCGCAGAGCGGTGTTTTATTAGGTGGACATAACTTATAGAAAAAACATCTTCACTTTTTGACTATCTAACCCACCAAGTAATTACTAAGCCTCTGTGTCCCGTGATGTATGAACAAGAAATTTAATATTTGTGTCATTCTCAAAACCTTTGACCACAGCTGTATATCTGAGGTGTATATCAGGGTGTGCTTCTTCCCTGAACAATTCCCTCACTCAGGACAGGAAAGTGGCTTCTCCCCCCGTGTGAGATCTCTGATGTGTGTAAAGACTGGACTTCAGTGAAAAACATTTCCCACACTGAGGACAGGAATACGCCTTCTCCCCTGTGTGAGATCTCTGATGTGTGTAAAGATTAGACTTCAGTGAAAAACATTTCCCGCACTCAGGACAGGAATACGGCTTCTCCCCTGTGTGAGATCTCTGATGTGTGTAAAGATTGGACTTCAGTGAAAAACATTTCCCGCATTCAGGACAGGAATATGGCTTTTCCCCCGTGTGAGATCTCTGATGTCTGTAAAGATGATACAGGGGGTCCCCGGGTTACGAACAGGATAGGGACTGTAGGTTTGTTCTTAAGTCGAATTTGTTTGTAAGTCGGAACAGTACCTTTTTTAAGTGCAAATCTAGTCTCAGAGACAGGATGTAAACCCAAATCAACAGAGAAAGGCAACCGGATGGCAGAGGCGGCATGGTTAGTTCAAATATGTTTTGTATATTGTATTTTTTTACTTTTTAATCACTTTTTTTTATTTGTATTTATTTGTAGCTTGTCGTTTACTTTTTTTAAATTTTTGTATAATTTTCTTATTTTTAATATTATTTTTCTTATTCTTTACTTTTTTTAATTATTTTTTTTATTATTATTTTATTTATTATTATTATTTTTTTTTTATTTTATTTTATTAATTTAATTATTACTGTATTTCTTATTTTTATTTTTTTTTATCAATTTTTTTTTCACTTAACTTTATTGCTATCACACAGGAGGAAACAATCCCCTATGTGATAGCAATTGGAGGTGACAGGTTCTCTTTATTGACCCTGTCACCTCCAAAACAGGAGTCCAGGAGGGCAGCTGAGCACAGCTCTCCCCTCTCACTATTTTCACTGTATGGCACAGCAAGGAGATGGATGGTGAAAGCAGCCATCAGAGGCCAGGCAGGCCGGCCGGCCGGGCGGCGGGCCGCGGTGCACCCTCGCGGGGCAGCGGCGTAGGAAAGACCGGGGATCCTGGAGGCTTCGTAGGCTGCACAAGGCCTCGGCCACGACGGGCAGTTTTAGCGGCCTGGCAGGCCACCGGACCATACCAGGCCTGTGGATGGGCAGGCAGGAGAACAAAGGGGACCCGCAGCCAAGCCAGGAACAGAGGAAAGGCTCAGGAGAGGAAGATTCGGCCAGCAGTGACGTCATTCGGGCCCCGTTCGTAAGTAGGGGTTGTTCGCAACTCGGATGTTCGTAAGTCGGGGACCCCCTGTACTTCCTTGAAAAGCATTTCCCGCACTCAGGACAGGTATAGGGCTTCTCCCCCGTGTGAGATCTCTGATGTCTGTAAAGACTGGACTTCTGTGAAAAACATTTCCTGCACTCAGAACAGGAAAATGGCTTCTTCCCCGTGGGTTTCTCAGGATAAGAGGAATACAATGGTCCATCTACACTGTGTGGTGCCGGATGGACATTTGAGGTAGTCGGGTTTTCTCCTGGACTATACTGTGTGATGTCCTCATTTTCTACTTTACAGTCTGGAGACAAAGTGAGACAATCCTCTGAGGTTTTCCTCATCTCCCGTCCATCTACTAAAATAGAAATAAAAAGATTATTACTAGACATGTGCAGATTGGTTCCCCTAAACCAGGACTCCGCCCATATCAGGCAGCTTTGTCTCTGAGGATCTTACAATTCCCCCCTCAAGGAAACTAGTAAATGGGTCCTCTGATCTCCTACCAGTTCATTTCTTTATTCATGGACCTTAGTCAGAGAGTGAGGAAACAATGAGAACTGTCTTTTATAGGAGCGACAGTGATGAGGGGATTATAGGACAAGTGTCCCCACCCCCTCTATCACTCATTGCCATCTTCCCAACACAAGAAGTCCTGCACTTCCTTATTTAGTCCATGATTTAGTCATGAATAACAGCGGGGCTGAGCCCCACCAGATGTCAGAGAGTGAGGATGGGGGAGAACAACCAAGATGAAGACTGGACTGATCCTGAAGACCACCATCATTGGGTTATTGACTCCTCCCTCATTAATAAGGTTCCAAAGTTGGAGGATGTTATCACATTATTATCAACATGTAAAAGTCTGTGCTCCAATCAAATCATCAGATATAAAAAGGGGTTTATTTACTAAAGCTAGAGAGGGGAAAATTAGTCACAATTCTGCAGAGAAGCCAATCAGCTTCCAGGTTTTATTGCTAAAGCTTAATTAAACAAGCTGAGGTTAGAAGCTGATTGGTTTTTCTGCAGAGACAGTAGAAGTCAGGACTATGTAATGTACAATATATTGTATAAGATACAACAGATATGACTATATAGTATCAGAATTATGTAGTGTACAACATAGAGTATATAGTGCAAGGGTCAGGAGTATGTAATGTACAATATAAATTATATAGTGTAAGTGTCAGTACTCATAATATAGGTAGTCAATAATCAGTGGAAGCTTAAATGTTTACATGAGACAAGTTGCAGAGGTCCCACACCGCTGCCTCTCATCTCCTGAGACTGCACTCAGTGACTTGGGTCTGAGACTATACAGACATATCCCTCCACCCGGCACAGCCAGCAGACAACAGAGAAAGTAATCCTGGGAAAAATGCTCTATCAGAAATTCTACTAGACATGGGGCAGAAGACCCAAATTACATACCCCAGGTGTCTAGGTCTAGTAACGTCTATGGTGAAAATCAACATTTTGCTGCCAGCTGAACCCCAGAATCTCCATAAATCCAGTCTAGATACATAAATTGTGTCTGCAGCACAGAGAAGGAAGATTATCCGAGAGAAATACAGGAATACAGGACGGGGAACACAGCTCAGGAAAGTGACCAGGGGATTACAGGCTGACATCACCCAGTCCTTGCCCTACTCTGGACCAATTAGTGAGCAGTATGAGTGGAGGAATGTATTTGGTGTTAATGACCCACCTGTGCTGATCGCTGTAGGAGTGTCCTCCTCTATAATTAGCCTTATTATTCCATCCTCCTCCATAGACTGCTGATCATCCCTCACACAAGTCTTCTTTTCTTCTTTCACCTCAACTTTATCTATCAGATCTTCACCCTAAACCAAGAGAATGAGAGTGAATATCTGTAAAATATCAGATCACATAAAAAAGCCATACATAATCTCTACGAGTCCATGTTCTAGGTGCCTGTCCCACCAACCTTGTAATGCTGAGGGATGGTGTGATCTTCTTGTGTGGAATCCTTGGAATACAGAGGACGGGGACATCTCTGTGGTGGGTTCCTTGTATTAGGTGGCTCCATCATATCCTTGTGTCCTCCTGAAAACTCCACCATCACTCCATACTCCTCATCCTCCTCTTTATACTCTTCTTTAACATCAATATTATCATCCCCAAGGTTTCTACTCTGAATATATAATAAAAATGACATTAGTTGTAACAAAGCAGATAATGTACAGATCCTAATGATACTATCAGTGATTGTTCCTCATCTACCTGATGATGGTGAAGGATGGCGCGACTTTCCTGTGTGGAATCCTGGGAATACAGAGGACGGGGAAATCTCTCTGGTGGGTTCCTATTACTGGACCCTTCTGTAGGAAACACACACACTGACTGAATACATTATTTCTATGTGTTTATCAGATGATGGGGGATCTAGGTGGACCCTCTGTACTGCTCTCTCCTTTACAATAAAGTCTCCTCTTACTCTGTGATGTGAGGGACGGCTGATTGTCCATCATGACGTCCTTGTAGAGATCCTCGAGTCCTTCTAAATACTCCCACTCCTCCATGGAGAAATAGACAGTGACATCTTATAGGAACCTGACACACAAAATGATAGTCACCATCCAGACATATGCCTTGTCTGTTACTACATAATGTCCCAGAATTCCGAGCGCCGTAACTGACTGCAACTTTCCCTACCTGTTCTCCATAGAACACTTTCTGAATTCAGTACACTGTCGGGGTATAAGATTAATATTTCTAAGATAGAGGCTCTCCATCAACATTCCTCCCACAACTCTGGCCACCTTACAATCCACTTATTCGTATCACTGGTGTAAAGGAATGAGCCGAACACCCCCCTGGTCGGTTCGCACCAGAACATCCGAACATGCCAAAAAGTTTGCTAATTTTAAAGGTTTATATGCAAGTTTTTGCCCTAAAAAGCATTTGGGGACCCGGATCCTGCCCCAGGGGACATGTATCAATGCAAAAAAAGTTTTAAAAACGTTCGTTTTTTCGGGAGCAGTGATTTTAAGAATGCTTAAAGTGAAACAATAAAGATGAAATATTCCTTTAAATATCGTGCCTGGGGGGTGTCTATAATATGTAAAGTGGCGCAGTTTTCCCGTGTTTAGAACAACACCACAGCAAAATGACATTTCTAAAGGAAAAAAAGTCATTTAAAACTGCTAATGTACTGTAATGTAAAAGTCATTTAAAACTGTTAATGTACTGTAATGCTAATGTACTGTAGACTGAATGTATTGTTGGGTCCCGGCAATATACATGAAAATCATTGAGAAAAATGGCATGGGTCCCCCCAGCCCATTATAAGGATCTTTGGGTCTGGTATGGATATTAAGGGGAACCCCACACCCAAATGTAAAAAAAAATGGTGTGGGGGGGGGGGCAGGCACTATATACTCTGAACAGAAGTATTTATACTATACGGCCTGCCCTAAATACTCTGCAGAAAATTGAGCCTTAGGTGTTGGTGGTGCCAGAACACTGTAACCCCTCGCAGTTATGCTTGTTGGGCACAGGAACAGGCCATGCTATGAAATATTTTATCAAGAATTGTATTTACATGCCTCTGTTAAAAAGGGGCAGAAAAATTGGGCATTGGGTGGTGGTGCCACAACACTGTAACCCCTCACAATTACGCTTGGTGGGTGCAGGAACGGGCCCTGCTGTGAAATATTTGATCAAAAATTGTAATTACATGCCCCTGTTAAACAGGGGCAGAAAAATTGGGCCTTAAGCAGTGGTGGTGCCCTAAACAAAAAATATTGTTGGTCAGCTACCATCATCAAGATTGAGGAGGAATAGGATAGTCACTCAGCATAGGCAGTCTTCAAGGGATCCCACATCCATGGAAAATTCAATCAGTTACATCAGCATCAGGTGCTTGATAGCTGCTGCTGATCCAAGACTGATTCATTTTTATGAATGTGAGCCTATCAACGGAGTCTGTGGACAGGCGCAATCTATGATCCGTTACAAACCCTCCAGCAGCACTGAATGTGCATTCAGAAAGAACGCTGGATGCAGGGCAGGCCAGTAGCTCAATTGCATATTGAGCAAGTTCTGGCCAGTGGTCCATCCTCAAGACCCATTAACCCAGTGGATGGTCTGTTGAAAAGGTCTCCAAGTCTGCTCTTGCCCCAAGATATTCCTGCACCATGTAATGCAGACGTTGGGGATGGTTGTCTGAATCAATCAGACCTTAGCGCTGAGGACTAAAAAATTGTCTAAAGGCATCGGTCAGCTGGCCACCTTCTCCACCGCTCTTCCTCTAACTGACCGAAGCCTCAGCAACACGTTGTCCAGCACCAGGAGATTGTAACCTCCCAGGATCTGGAAACGCGTTGCACAAACCTTTCTTCATGACCTCCTGAAGATGTTTCATCCTCTGCTCTCTCCGCGAAGGCAGGATGAATTCTGCAACCTTACCCTTGTAACGTGGATCAAGAAGGGTTGCCAGCCAATAATGATCCCTTTCCTTGATACCACGAATCCTAGGGTCCTTTCGCAGGCTTTGCAGAATCAGGGTGGCCATGCAGCGTAAGTCTGCAGACGCATTCGATTGCGAGTCCTCTGGGTCACTGCGGATGACGTTGTCAGAAACTACCTCCTCCCAACCATGTACAACTCCTTGGGTTTCTGGGGACTGAAAACCATCCCTTGAAGACTGCTGCTGAGTGTTATTCTCTACATCCATGCTGACACAATCCTCCTCCTCCTCTTCTTCCTGTGTGTTTGGCTGGCCCACAGGAATGCTATCTGGATAAAGGGGGCCTTGAGAGATAAGGAAGTCCTCCTCTTCCTCCTGCCTCAAGTGCCTGGTTCATTATTCCACGAAGCGTGTGCTCCAACAGGAAGACAAGAGGGACAGTATCACTGATGCATGCATTGTCGCTGCTCACCATCCTTGTGGCCTCCTCAAATGGTGACAGGACAGTGCATGCATCCTTGATCAGTAGCCGCTGGCGTGGCAAAAAAAAGCCAAGCTACCCTGACCCTGTCCTGGTGCCATACTCACACAGGTACTCATTGATGGCCCTCTGATGCATGTGCAGCCGCTGCAGCATTGCCAACATTGAGTTCCAAATGGTGGGCATGTCACAAATGAGACGTTTGGTGGGCAGGTTGCATTCCCTTTGAATGTCAGCCAGCCGAGCACTGGCATTGTATGACCGGCAGAAATGATCACAGACTTTTCTGGCCTGCCTCAGGAGATCCTGTAAGCCTGGGTACCTGCTCAAGAACCACTGCACCACCAAATTCAGGACGTGTGTCAAACATGGGACATAGGTCAAGTGTCCCTGTCGGAGGGTGGAGAGAAGGTTGGTGCCATTGTCGCATACAACCATTCCTGGCTGAAGCTGGCATGGGGTCAACCACCTCTGAACCTGCCCCTACAGAGCTGACAGAATTGCTGCCCCAGTGTGGCTCCTGTCCCCTAAGCAGACCAGCTCAAGCACAGCATGGCATCTTTTTGCCTGAGTGCTTGCGTAGGCCCTTGACCACTTACGGAGCACCGCTGGTTCAGAGGAGAAATCAGAAGAGGCCATAGAGGAAGAAGAAGAGGAGGGAATGGAAGAGAGAGCTGTGGCAGAATAACCACTAGCATTTTGGAGGCATGGTGGTGGAACAAACTCCAACAATACTGAACCCTGTCCTGCATCCTTCCCAGCTGCCAGCAGAGTTACCCAGTGCGCCGTGAAGGAAAGGTAATGTCCCTGCCCATGCCTGCTGGACCATGAGTCAATGGTAATATGCACCTTACTGCTGACCGCCCTGTCCAACGAGGCCAAAACATTGCGTTCCACATGCCAGTAGAGAGCCGGAATTACCTTCCTTGAAAAGAAAATGGCGTTTTGGAACCTGACACTGAGGTACCGCACATTCCAAAAATTCACGGAAGGGGGCAGAGTCTACCAGCTCAAAAGGCAGTAATTGCAGTGCTAGCAATTTGGCCAAGCTAGCATTCAGACGCTGAGCATGTGGATGGCTGGGACCAAATTTCTTTTTCCGGTTTAGCAACTTGGGTAGGGAAATGTGCCTGCTAAATTCAAATGGAGGTGTACTGATAGCAGATTGGCTGCAAGTACTTGGGACACCAATTGCTATACCTTCATTCCTCTCAGTGCAGGTTTCTGAGCGGACTGGAGGTATAGTGAGGTTGGAGATCCCAGATAAGGAGCAAGGAGAAGTCAGCCTTTTTCTTTGATGTGGGTCTTTCAAGTGCTGTTGCCAATGGACTGCATGGGGGTCGTCATATGTCTGGTCAAGCATGTGGTGCCCAAGCGGCTGCTGTTCTGGCCACGCTTTATCCGCTTCAGACATAGTTTGCAAACAGCAACGGTGCGATCTGCTGCAAACGTGTCAAAAAGGCCCACACCAAGGAATGTTTCAAAATCAGTGGGGAGTCAGCAGCGCCCTGCACCTGCGGAGCTCTGCGGTGTGATGCAGTAGGGTGGCTGCCCTTAAGCTGCCCCCTAGAGGACATTCTGCCTCATTGAAGTTGTGCCTCCTCCCTTCTATCAGTCACCCAAGTAGAGTCAATGACCTCATCATCCTCTCCCTCCTCGTCACTTGGCAGTATGCTGCAGCTGGGGGAACATGACTGCCAGTTTCTAGTCCTTCTTGGGCACCCCCTCTCTCTTGGCTCACGTTATTCCCTTCCTCAACCTGGGAACCAACATCGGAGCCTTCTAATCGCTGCACATCCTCCATCAGCATGTACCCGACACTGTGGTCAAATAGTTCTGGGGACTGCTCCGTGCATAATGGTGGGGCTACGGAAGCAGTGACTGTGGACAAGGAGCCAGTGGAATAGACCATTTTGGCAGCTGCATTGGAAGGCAAACTATTCTGAGCCTGGGTGTTCTGGCTCAATAACACAGCCAGCAGCAGGAAAAAAGGACAAGTGTGCCCCACGGCCACCTGCAGAGGATGCACCATGTCCGTGACCAGCACGGTTGACTGTAAACACAGAGCCTGCTTGCCTCTTTTAGTGACCTGTGAGCGTTTGCCTCTCCTTGGTGGCCTTCCGGACAGGATGTATATTTTGTTTGGCAACACCACACTGCACTGTATTGTGTACTATGTACACCACCAGAAAAGTAGTAGCAACTGCATTACGGTTGCACGGTTTTGTGTGCTGTGTACACCACCAGAAAAATAGTAGCAACTACACTAGGGTTGCACTGTTTTGTGAGTCTAGTATATAGATATATATACTAGACTGACTGTATATGTGTATATATATATATATATATATATATATATATATATATATATATATATATATATATATATATATATACACACACATATATATAAAATCAAATACCCTGCCTGAAGTAGATTAGAAATAGTACCCCACGGAATGCACTGTAGAATGTAGATCTCTAGGCTACACTGACTGGATGCTACAGAGTATGTATATATGTATATATATATATATACACACACCGAATATATATATATATATATTAGACTGACTGTATAGATATAATAAATACACTGCCACTAAGTAAATAACCTGCCTGCTCAATCTAAATCAAGCTATGTCTCCGTCTACGCCAACAACACTACACAGGGCCGCCGTGTAGGCAGCCTTATATAGTGTGGGGCGTGGACTTAGTCCCCCTGAGCCATGATTGGCCAAAGGCACCCCGCCTTTGGCCAATTATGGCTCTTTTAGCAGAGGGCGCTGGGATTGGCCAAAGCATGCAGGTCAGGTACATGCTTTGGCCAATCATCATACAGCAATGCACTGCGATCTCGCAGTGCATTTTGGGGCGTTCCGCGGGCGCTCGAATTTCCCGCGAGCACCCCATATTGTTCAATATTCGGCGAACACCCGATGTTCAAGTCGAACTCATGTTTGACCCGAACATCAAGCTCATCCCTACTGGTGTACCTGTTCCCTCAAATACCTGGGTATTCACATGACACTCTCTCCTCAATATACTAAGCCAACTACCTTTGTTAAAGAGGAGGTCCACCTTAAAAAAATTATTAAAAGCCAGCAGCTACAAATACTGCAGCTGCTGACTTTTAATAAATGGACACTTACCTGTCCAGGGTGCCTGCGATGTCGGCAGCAGATGACGAGCAATCAGTTCTCGGCTGCCCCCGCCGCCATCCTCGGTCAAGGAATCAGGAAGTGAAGTGTTGCGACTTCACTGCCCGGTTCCCTACTGTGCATGCGCGTGTCACGATGCGCGTCTTCACTAGTCCCCATTGTGTTGTGGGAACTGTGTGTTTCCCAGAACACAACTGGGGGGTATCTGCGGCTAGCTATTCCCGGAAGTGGGGGCAAATATCTGTATTATTATTATTATTATTCTTCTATCTACCCCACACACCCATGCTCTTTATTATTGTCAGCTGATTCCTCCATGTCCTCTCCACTCACACAATCCTCCTCCTCCCCTATGCTATTTATGTTGTCCATATGGAAAAAATGTCGTACACGGTATTTTTTTTCTTCACTATGTTCTCTCCTGCTTAACTTTTTGTATAATCCTTCAATCCCAGACTTCCTGTCCTATGGAAAAATCCTGCCCTGGGCTGAAACCAATAGATTTCAGTGACGTCATTTTGTAGATCTGGTTACACGCAAACGGAGACCCTTTGGGGAATTCCACACTAAGCACCATATTACCTATAACCTCTTTATTTCATATATTCAATTGCTCCCTCTCTCCATTATTTATCTTTAGACTGCCCAACTAAATTTGAGCACATATGAATCCAAGGCCCACATCAACTACACCTCATATCCTGAAACTATTACCTAGGCATATACATGGAAGTGGGCCCAAAATCTCAGATGCCTTATCCCTGTGAAACCTTAGGAGAGAACGTGGCTTCTAAATCCTCTAGATGTGTGGTATATAGGGAGAATGCATACAAAGTTATGATGGACTGGTACAAGACTTCTGAGGTGCTCCAAGCCACTAACCCTCCTTTACCTGACTCTTGCTGGAGATGTGGCCAAGACAAAGGCTCTTTATTGTACTTATTAGCTTTTGTACTTCTCCCCCCTACCCATCCCATAGCCAATTCATACATACTATAACTTTGGTTTGAGGCCTGGAGATGTTACCACAACCTTAAAGTAGAACTCCAGCCTAACACTGAAATTGCTACATCTATAGACATCCATGATCTAACACTAACCTATCTAACCCTGCAAAGAATAAATCAGTATATATAAATTTTTGAAGCCGCTCCGGTCTGGTCCCACACTATGCTGTGGAGGCGGGTGCAGAGGAGGCAGCCGACAGTGGAAGCCCCATTGTAACTCTATAGGTGACGTCACTTCCCAATTATTTCACAGTCAGCTGTGTCCTCTTCAGAACTTACACCACTGGAGACCAGACTGTAGTGGCTTCAAAAAAGGTATGCATACTGATTTCTTCTTTACAGGGCTAGATAGCTTAGTGTTAGATCATGGATGTCTGTAGATGTAGAGATTTTAGTGTTAGGGCTGGACTTCCGCTAACAAACTGGATCTATTCAATAAAGCCCAGCACGGTGAGGGTTGCTATGGCTTATTTCAGTTTACTGCATATACTGTGCGAGTATGCTGTATATCTATTGCACGCTGTAATACCTATATACTCTCTTCATGCTGTAATATCTATATAACCTCTTCATGCTGTTATACCTATATACTCTCTTCAAGCTGTGATACCTATATACCCTCTTCATGCTGTAATACCTATATACCCTCTTCATGCTGTAATGCCTATATAACCTCTTCATGCTGTTATACCTATATACTCTCTTCAAGCTGTGATACCTATATACCTTCTTCATGCTGTAATACCTATATACCTTCTTCATGCTGTAATACCTATATACCCTCTTCATACTGTTTGTGATGGTTGCGTAATTCAAACCAATGACTATTCGCCACTACTGTTTTGTGAAATACAATGGATGTAACTTTTTTTTTGTGAAATTCAATAAAAATACAATTACAAAAAAGAATTCCCAGCACCGCTCACCTCTCCTGTCAGCAGCTCCATCATCTTCTTGGTGACTTCTAGAATCTTCTGCATGTTGTGTCTCTCAGGTTTTAGGGAGTCACATGGAGGCACTGTGATGGTCATATGATCACCTGACTTCACAAGAGGAAATCTCTGTATTGAGGAACCAATAGGAATATCAGAATCCCAGAATCCTCCTCACCTCTCCGGTCTGGTCTGTGTTTTATTAATAGAGATAAGAGTGATGTCATGTGACCTCCCAGAATCCTCCTCACCTCTCCGGTCAGGTCTGTGTTTTATTTAATAGAGATAAGAGTGATGTCATGTGACCTCCCAGAATCCTCCTCACCTCTCCGGTCAGGTCTGTGTTTTATTAATAGAGATAAGAGTGATGTCATGTGACCTCCCAGAATCCTCCTCACCTCTCTGGTCAGGTCTGTGTATTATTAATAGAGATAAGAGTGATGTCATGTGACCTCCCAGATTCCTCCTCACCTCTCCGGTCAGCAGGTAGATGATCTCAAGGGTGAGGTTTAGTATTTTCTCAGTCATGTGACTCCGGTCCTCCTCCATCCTCATTGGTCCCATCATTTGATCTATACAGGTCTCCTTGTAGACGGATAACTTTGGTAAATGAAATAATTATTTGGATGGTGTTGGTTACACAATAATACAGGGCTCGACAAAACCCAGGCGCCAGGTCGCAATGGCGACTGGAAATTGCATCCTGGCGCCTGGGCTACACCGCAGCAGCGGTCTGTATACCTGCAAAGTGCCTCCCCCACCCCCCCCCCCGCGGGTGCGCGGACTTCGGTCGGGCTGGCCAAAATTGAGGCCACGGCTTTGCGGCCTGCTGGAGTGGGATACGCGCTCCTTTCTGTGTACCAGCGCCCTCCTCTGGTGGGCGGTGCTGTGATGAGCATGGCGTGCTCTCACTGCCCGCCTACCTCCGACATCATCTTCTCAGTTTGACAGCTGGGGATGAGGTTGCGGGCATGATCAGTCGCCCATTCTTTACCGCCGTTGTGGACGGGGAGTGCCACCTCAGTGCCCTCTGTCAGTGCCATCTCAGTTCTGCCTGTCAGTGTCACCTGTCAGTGCTGCCTATCAATTCCATTCAGTGCCATCTGTCAGTGCTGCTCATCAGTACCACCTCAGTGCTGCCCATCAGTGCCATCTCAGTGCTCATTGGTGCTGCCCATCAGTGTCACCTCAGTGCTGCCCATCAGTGTCACCTCAGTGCTCATTTGTGCTGCCCATCAGTGTCACCTCAGTGCTGCCCATCATGCCACCTCAGTGCTGCCCATTAGTGCCACCTCAGTGCTCATTTGTGCTGCCCATAAGTGTCACCTCAGTGCTGCCTATCAGTGCCACCTGTCAGTGCACATTAGTGCTGCCCATCAGTGCCACCTCAGTGCTGCCAATCAGTGCCACTTCAGTGCTGCCCATCAGTGCCACCTGTCAGTACCACCTCAGTGCTGCCCATTAGTGCCATGTCAGTGTTCATTTGTGCTGCCCATCAGTGTCACCTCAGTGCTGCCCATTAGTGCCATGTCAGTGTTCATTTGTGCTGCCCATCAGTGTCACCTCAGTGCTGCCCATTAGTGCCATGTCAGTGTTCATTTGTGCTGCCCATCAGTGTCACCTCAGTGCTGCCCATCAGTGCCACCTCAGTGCTGCCCATCAGTGCCACCTGTCAGTGCACATTAGTGCTACCTGTCAGTGCCACCTCAGTGCTGCCTATCAGTACCACCTGTCAGTTCCCATCAGTGGCACCTCAGTGCTGCCTATTGGTGCCCATCAGTTCCAACCTCAATGCCACCTCATCAGTGCAGCCCATCAGTGCTCATCAGTGCCGCCTATCAGATCACATCAGTGAAGGAGGAAAAAAAACGTATTTGCAAAATCTTATAACACACAACAAAAAAGTTGATTTTTTTTTTTTAATAATATTTTGGTTTTTTTTTTTGGCTTCAGGCATGAGCAATTCTTATTGCCCGATGCCCCAGACATGCAGTTCTGGGCGCTGGGCAGAAGATTTAAAAAACTGGCTCCTAACTTTTTCAGCTTTTTCCTAGATTCTAAGCAAATTTGTCAAGCCCTGCAATAATAGGATATGGATGTGAGGGGGGTAATAGGAGAGTTGCTGTACATTCAAGAACTACTACCCCCATGGGAATACATTTATTATTATTGTTATACAGAACTTATATAGCACCAACAATTTGCGCAGCACAGGATGAATCAGAGGGCCCTGCTCGTTAGCGACTACAATCTAGGAGGGAGGGTCAAATAATACAAAAGGTGATAACTGTGAGAGATGAGCTGATGGAGAAAATAAAAGTACAGTTGTTAGGTGTGCACAGGATAGGCTTCTCTGAAAAGGAGGGTTTTCAGGGATCATCTAAAAGCAAACAGAGTAGGAGATAAGTGGACAGATTGAGGTAGGGAGTTCCATAGGATGGGAGAGGGTTGGGAAAGTCCTGGAGGTGAGCATGGGGGGAGGTGACAGGGGAGCTAGAGATCAGGAGGCCTTGGGAGGAATGAAGAGAACGATTTGGATGGTATGTTGAGACTAGGTTAGTGATGTAGGTTTGTGCTGAGTTGCGGATAGCTTTTCAGTTTTTGTTAGTATTTTGAATTTCATTTTTTGTCAGAAAGGGGTAGCAGATGATGCACGGTATTGTAAGGTGGATGAGCCTTCCAGCAGCATTCATGATGGACCAAAGAGGGGATAGCCTATGTAAAGGTAAGCCAATGAGCCAATGAGAAGGGTGTTGCAGTAGTCAAGGCGAGAGATGACCAGGGAGTGGATTAGGAGCTTTGTGGTGTCATTGGTTACGAAGGGGTGTATATTGGAGATGTTGCGTAGGTTGGAGCGGCAAGATTTGGACAGTGATCAGATGTGGGGCTGAAAAGAGTACACACCTAGAACCTTGCCATGCGGGGATGGGTTGACAGTTGTGTCATCAATCTTGGAAAGGAAATCAGGGGAAGAGGCATGTGGGTGAGGAAATGCAATGAGCTTGGTTTTGGATAGATTGAGTTTGAGGAAGTGGTGCTACATTTAGGCTAATATGTCTGAGGGGTAGAGAGATAAATTTGGGTGTCATCAGCGTAGAAATGCTATTGGAAGCCATGGGAGGCTATCATTTGACCCAGGGAGGAGATATAGATGGAGAATAGGAGAGGTCCAAGAACAGAACTTTGGGGGACCCTGACAGAGAAAGGAAGAGGATGAAGTAGAGTTGTAAGTGACACTGAGGGTGCAGTTGGATAAGTAAGATGAGAACCAGTGAAAAGCACAATCACAGAGATCAAAGGAGTGGGTTTTTTTTTTTTGAGGAGGGGATGGTCCACTGTGTCAAAGGCAGCAGAGTGGTACAGAATAGTGTCCACTGGTTTTAGCCATTAGTAGGTCATTTGTGAGTTTAAGGAGAGCAGTTTTCATGAAGTGTTGAGGGTGAAGTCCGGACTGAAGGGGATCAAGAAGTATGTTCTCAGTCAGATGGTCGCTCAGTCGGTTGTAGACCAAGCGTTCAAGGAGTTTGGAAGAAAAGAGGAGTAAGGAGATCGGGCGTAGGTTGTAAATATTGGCGGGTCCAGTGAGGACTTTTTAAGAATGGAAATGATTAACGCATGTTTTAGAAAGTTAGGAAACGTGCCAGAAGAGCGGGAGAGGTTGAAGATGTGAGTTAGAGAGTGTAAAATGGAGCCAGAGGTTGACCATAGCATTTGTAAGAGTGCAGGATCCAGGGGACAGGTGGTTAGGTTGGCGTTAGAAAAAAAATTAGCAACCTCATTGTCAGGGCTGGGCTCAGCCCTTCCTTCTCTGAGCTGGACGCTCAGCTGTCGGCTAATTGCCAGCTCCTATCTCTCCACATTGACTCACCTGTTGATGATCCTGCTCGTCGGTCCTGCTTACTTAAGCCGTCCAGTCCAGATGATCTCTGCCTTCGCCTTGGTCACATCTCTAGAGACGCTCTCCTGTGTTCCTATTAAAGACTTGCTTGGCTGACATTCCTTCTGGCTCCCTGATGTTTTGGCTTGTCTGACTATCCGTTATGGTTCCTGAACTCTGGCTATGTTTTGACTACTACACAGAAGTTCTCTAAAAAATATAGATCACTTATCCGGCGCTTAGGAAAATTATTAATGAGATAAAACAGAAGCTGCTATAGTGAAAAAGATTTCTAAAACAAGGGAAGCAGTCAAAACTACGATTTGAAATATTTTCAATCAAAAGGTAATCTTTCAAAACTTCAGCAGCGCTAAGGATTTTAGATAGAAGCTCAGGAGTCTGTAAATTCAGCAAAAAACTGGAGAAGCCAGAGTGCTTTGCAAATAAAAGTTCATAATTGATTCGTCTGTTGTTTAAAACGTTCGACAATCGATACATTTAGTGCTTGAGATCCCTCTAGGAACTGCACTCACCAGAAAGATCAATCAAAAGCCTTGTGATGTATGTGGAGTGGCTACGATCGCTGCCAAACGAACATCAATCCAATCCACAGTGACCGATCAGCAGATATGGAGGCCAGCACTCATGTCCTCTGATTCACCCAGATCCAGTCAGCTAAAAGCTATCCTTAATACTCGGGCAAGTAAGGAGAGAGGAAGCCTCATAGTGTAAAACTGTAAAGCTTTTAATATTAAAAAAAAAACCCTCCAATAATACATTGAACTTACAAATGAATAAAAAAATAAGGCATCCAATAAATGATAGCGCGGTACATTCTGTTATGTCAACCTCACCACCTGTTGGAGAGACCGTGGTGGTTCCCAGGGAGAGCCCAAAACAAATGACCTGTAGGCAAGCTGTGTGATACACTTAGACGCGTTTCGTGAATCTGTATTTATCAATAGAAGCCTATTGATAAAGACGGATTCACGAAATGCGTCCTCCCAGGGAACGCCCAAACCTTGAGGTCCTGTCACGGACAGACCTTAGGTGGCATGGTTTCGTCCCCAGTTATCCAGAAGGATAAGCCCCTGGTTTTGGTTAACCTTTCTTGAGTCATCCGTCGAGATACAGGCTCTAATCGACTCTGGGGCTACAGGCCTGTTCATTGATGCTGCCTTTGTATCGAAGCACTCGATTCTGCTGCAGCTGCATGACACTCCACTTGCCATTGAAGCTCTTGGCGGGAGACCTCTACAGCCTGCCCATGTCACTCATGAGACGGTTCCGTTGTCCATGGCTGTAGGGGCTCTTTACCATGAGATCCAATTCCAAGTTATTTCCTCATCTATGTTTCCACTGGTTGTTGGTTAACTTTGGTTACAGAGGCACAAGCCCTCTTTTGATTGGCTCCATGCTGAGGTTCACTACTGGTCGCCACAATGCAGCAAGACATGCTTCCAGAAGGTACTGTGCACCTCTTCACTCTCCTCCCTGCTGCAGGAGTACCGCTATTTTAGCTATGTCTTTGACAAAGGTCAAGCCGGTAGTTTGCCTCCACACCGGTCGTATGATTGCGCAATTGACCTTCAACCTGGTGCCATACCCCCTCGTGGCCAGGTTTACCCTTTGTCAATCTTGGAGGATAAGACCATGGAGGAGTATGTTGCAGATGCACTTTCTCGAGGTTTCATCCGCAAATCCTCGTCCCCTGCTGGTGCTGGTTTTTTCTTTGTGAAGAAGAAGAGTGGTGAACTGAGACCTTGTATTGATTACAGGGGTCTCAATCGTTCCGCAATTAAAAATGGCTATCCAATTCTGTTGATTACGGAGTTATTTGACTGCCTCAAGGGAGCAACAGTTTTCACAAAGCTTGATTTGAGAGGGGCATACAATCTCGTGAGGATTAAGGAGGGCGAGGAGTGGAAAACTGCGTTTAGCCACTTTAAGACCAGCCTCGTTTTGGATTTTAGGTGTTTACATGTTTAAAACAGGTTTTTCCGCTAGAAAATTACTTAGAACCCCCAAACATTATATATGGTTTTTCTTCTAACACCCTAGAGAATACAATGGCGGTCATTGCAATACTTTTTTTTGCACCGTATTTGCGCAGCGGTCTTATAAGCGCACTTTTTTTGGAAAAAATTCACTTTTTTGAATACAAAAATAAAACAGTAAAGTTATCCCAATTTTTTTTTATATTGTGAAATATAATGTTACACCGAGTAAATTGATACCCAACATGTCATGCTTGAAAATTGCGCCCGCTCGTGGAATGGCGTCAAACTTTTACCCTCAAAAATCTCCATAGGCGACGTTAAAAAAATCTACAGGTTGCATATTTTGCGCTACAGAGGAGGTCTAGAGCTAGAATTATTGCTCTCGCTCTACCGGTTGCGGCGATACCTCACGTGTGGTTTGACCACCGTTTTCATATGCGGGCGCTACTCGCGTATGCGTTCGCTTCTGCGCGCGAGCTCATCGGGACAGGGGGGTTTTAAAAATTTTTTTTTTATTTTTATTATTTATTTTACAATATTTTATTTATTTTTACACTTAAAAAAAAAAAAAAAAAAAATTGTGTCACTTTTATTTCTATTACAAGGAATGTAAACATCCCTTGTAATAGAAAAAAGCATGACAGGACCTCTTAAATATGAGATCTGGGGTCAAAAAGACCTCAGATCTCATATTTACACTAAAATGCAATAAAAAAAAAAAAAAAAAAAAGTCATTTAGAAAAATGACATTTGAAAAAATATGCCTTTAAGAGGCGTGGACGGAAGTGATGTTTTGACGTCGCTTCCGCCCAGCAGTGTCATGGAGACGAGTGAGCGCCATCTTGACCTCACTCGTCTCTATACACACCACGGCAGAGGACGCGATCGCCTCCGCCGCCACCGATAAAAGTGATCTCGCGGCGAATCCGCCGCAGGGACCACTTTTATCTGAAAGCCGGCCGCCGCACGAAAACGGGGATACCGGGGTTATGGCAGCTAGCTGCTGCCATAACAACGATATCCCCGTTCAAACTTAGGACGTACATAGTCGTGCGGCGGTCGGGAAGTGGTTAATACCAGAACAGGCCATTATGAGTATCTTGTAATGCCTTTTGGCCTTTGTAACGCCCCGGCAGTTTTCCAGGAATTTATTAACGATGTCCTCTAAAATTTGTTGCAGTTATGTGTGGTGGTTTATCTCGACAATATCCTCATATTTTCCAAGTCCCTGGAGAGCCACCACACAGATGTCTGTTGTGTGCTTCAGAAACGAAGAGAGAACAATCTCTATTGTAAATTGGAGAATTGCAAATTCCATCGTGAACAGTTTAAATTCCTGTCATTTCCACTGCTGGTTTTTCGATGGACCCAGAGATACTTTCAGCAGTCCTACAGTGTCCCCAACCCGTGAGTTTACGTCCTCTGTAGCGTTTTTTTGGCTTTACCAACTATTATCGGAAGTTTATTCGTAACTTCTCGTCTCTGGGCAAGCTCCTGACTGATATGACCAGAAAGGACAGTAACCCACAGAGTTGGTCTCCGGAGTCCATTAAGGCCTTTGAGAGTCTCAAGGCTGCCTTTGTTTCTGCTCCAGTGTTGGCACATCCTGAATCTACATTACCTTTTATCCTTGAGGTTGATGCTTCTGAGAATGGTGTTGGTGCGCTTCTGTCTCAACGTCCTACCTCTGAAAGCGCTATGCATCCTTGTGGCTACTTTTTCAAGAAATTGTCACTTGCGGAGTGCAATTACGACATTGGTGACAGAGAGCTGTTAGCGATAATTTTAGCCCTGAAAAAATGGAGTCATCTCCTCGAAGGTACCACTGTGCCGGTTCTCATTCTTACTGACCATAAGAATCTCACATTCTTGTCTGAGGCTAAACGCCTCTCTTTTCTTGTCAAGTTTCAATTACATTGCTTCATTCTTACCCGGTACTAAGAATGTAAGGGCTGACGCTTTGTCACGACAATTTTCCTCCACTTCCAAGATGGAGTTGGTTCCTGCGATTCCTCCTGATCGTATTCTGGCTACGGTTCGCACCAGTCTCACTTCTCCTTTGGGCGACAAAAATCTTGCTGCTCAGGTCCATGCTCCTCCTGAGAAACCTTGTGACCGCTGCTTTGTCCCAGAGAGTCTCCGTACTGCTGTGCTCCAGACTTACCATTCTCCCAAGGCTGCTGGCCATCCTGGGAAGAATCAACACTTTTGGGCCATTTCCCAACAATTCTGTTGGCCTAGTCTACGTGCTGATGTAACTGCCTTCGTAGCTGCCTGTTCCGTGTGTGCTCAGAGTAAGACTCCATGACACCTTCCAGTGGGTCTCCTAAAACCCATACCCAATGGAGAGAGGCCCTGGACCCACCTGTCTATGGATTTCATTGTGGAGTTACCCAACTCCCAGGGCAACAGTGTTATCCTTATGGTGGTTGACCGTTTCTCGAAAATGTCTCATTGTATTCAACTTAAGAAGTTGCCCACTTCTAAGGAACTGGCTTCGATTTTTGCTCGGGAGATCTTTCGCTTACATGGGCTACCCAAGGTGATTGTCTCGGACAGGGGTAGTCAGTTTGTGTCTTGTGTCACAGTTCTGGCAAGCTTTTTGTGCACAGTTGGGAATTCAGCTTGCTTTCTCCTCTGTGTATCACCTGCAGTCTAATGGGCCCGCAGAATGAGCCAATCAGTCCTTGGAGCAATTCCTACGTTGCTATATTTCTGACCATCATAACAACTGGTCAGACCTCTTACCGTGAGCGGAGTTTGCTCACAATAGTGCCTTGAATTCTGCTTCCCGATTGTCCCCATTTATGGCGAACTATGGTTTCCAACCCTCCATGTTGCCTGACTCTTTTGTTCTGCAGAGTATTCCTGCGTTAGAGGAGCATCTCCGTGGTCTTCGTTCCACTTGGGCACAAGTCCAGGAGGCTTTGCAACATGCTAATGATAGGTACAGACTCCATGCTGACCGCAGACGCCTGCCTGCGCCTTTCTAACAGGTTGGGGTCATCTCGCAACCTCCGACTTTGTGTTCCCTCTCTGAAGTTTGCACCTCGGTTTATTGGGCCTTTCCGTATTCTTCGCAGGATTAACCCATTGGCTTGCCCATTAGACCTTCTTTCTAATATGCGTATCTCAAATGTATTTCATGTCCCCTTATTCAAACCTTTGGTCTGCAACTGCTTTACCACCTCGGTGCCTCGTCCTCACCCTGTACAGGTTGAGAACCATGAGGAGTATGAAGTACAGTCCATTGTTGACTCCCGTAGGTTCTGTGGGCGCATACAGTACCTGGTGCATTGGAAAGGGTACGGTCCGGAGGAACGCTCTTGGGTCTCATCCTCGGACGTACTTGCCCATGTCCTCCTCTGTGATTTCCATAGATGTTTTCCCCTCAAGCCTGGTGATCCTCCAAGGGGGAGGGGTTGTTGAGGAGGGGGTACTGTCAGGACTGGGCTTAGCTCCTATATTTCCACTGTGACTCACCTGTTGATGATCCTGCTCGTCAGTCCTGTCTACTTAAGCTGTCCAGTCCAGATGATCTCTGCCTTCGTCTTGGTCACATCTCTAGAGACGCTCTCCTGTGTTCCTGTTAAAGACTTGCGTGGCTCACATTCCTTCTGGCTCCCTGACATTTTGACTTGTCTGACTAGCCGTTCCGGTTGATGAACTCTGACTATGTTTTGACTACGTTTACTCTGTTTACCTTTTTTTTATTATTATTATTAAACAAGTGTGATTAAACTGTACTTCTGTCTCAGTCTGATTCATGGTTTCTGACCCTCATCTATAGTAGTGGGGTTGAATAAAGGAAATAGTGACTGTATCAGTAGACATGGGGTTTTAAATGTGGGAGATATCTGCGCAATGGCCATCTCCTCACAAATTGTATTAATCTTATTTTTGAAGTGATTGGCAATCTCCTGGGCAGTGAGTTAGTGGGTGGCGGTAGTGGAGGACAGGGGAAGAGAGTTAAAGGTAGAGAAGAGTTGATAGGGACTGGATGAGAAGGTGTTTATGAGAGTTAAAAATAGGTCTGCTGGGCCTTGAGGAGGCAGCAATTGGATTTTTGGGGGCAGATTTATATTGGTTGAAGTCTTTCTGAGTCTTATACCACAGGCACTCAAGAGCACAGCCATGTTTTCTGAAACTTTTGGTGTCATCTGTTTGCCAAGGTTGTATGGGTCGGGGCCTGATTCTGTGTGTAGGGAGGGAGTGAGCTTGTCTAGGAAGGATGACAGTGAGCTGTTGTAGACATAAGTGGTTAGGTTGGGGCAGGACAGGGGTAAGATTTTGTAATAGAGGTGGTCAGTAGCAGAGAAGAGAAGGTTTGAGGTGGCAAAAGTTTCTTTGGGCAACTGTAATGCGGTTGGAGGGAGAGGAGGTGGAAGACAGGGAGAGAGCGAAACTAATAAGGTGGTGATCAGAGAGAGGAAAAGAATTGTTGGAGAGGTTGCACTTGGTCAAGGGTGTTGCCATCAGAATAAGCCTGTATTCCTTGCTTCAGGTCAAGCGAGGAGGTTAGACTGAGAAGTTTAGAAGTAGCAAGAGTTTTAGTATTAAAAGGGATGTTAAAATCACAAAGAATGATTGTGGGAATTTCAGAAGAGAGAAAGTAGAGTTGCCAGGCAGAGAAGTTAACAAGGAAGGTTGATACTGGTCCAGGGGGCCGGTAGATTACAGCAATTCTTAGAGAAACGGGAGAAAATAGACAAATACAATGTGCCTCAAAAGAGGAGAGTGTCAGATATGGAGGTGGGTGAAGTACCTGATAGGTGTTATGTGGGGCTAAAAGGATTCCTACTCTGCCTCCCTTCCATCCACTGGGTCTGGGGGATTGAGTCCAGAGAAGGCCACCATGG
This sequence comes from Aquarana catesbeiana, assembly GCF_042186555.1. Lineage (NCBI taxonomy): Eukaryota > Metazoa > Chordata > Amphibia > Anura > Ranidae > Aquarana > Aquarana catesbeiana. The sequence continues at coordinate 159,396 of NW_027362662.1, read as the reverse complement.
GAGAGGGAAGCGGGAGAAACAGTGTAGGATTCATGAAGCCAGGTTTCAGTAATGGGAAGTAGGTAAAGGGAATTTGTGATAAAAAGGTTGTGGAGGGAGGTGAGTTTGTTGCAGGCAGAGCAGAGAACTCCAGAGAGCGAGGGAGAAGGGGAGGCTGGTTTTAGGAAGAAGACAAATGGAAACCAAGTTCTGTGGATTGCGGCTGCTGTCAGAGGGTGTGGGGTGATGGGAGTGTTGGGCACAGTTAAATAATGGAGGCCCAGGGTTTGGGGATATGTCACCAGAGGTTAGGATAAGCAGAAGGGTGAGAGAGGTAATGAGGCAGTGTGATTTATATGAAGGGACATGCCCCAGCGTCCTGGAGGTTTTATCAGCATGTGGGTGTATAATTAGTAGGAGATAGTAAGTGCAGTAAGTAGGGCGAGGACAGAAAGGAGGGTGATATATATAAGCTGTGGGGTGGAGGAAAGAGGACACAAGAGAGACAGGGTAACCTGCAGCTTATTTGGTGCTTTTCAGTGCAGTTTTCTATGTATGTTCACTTCGTGCAATCACTGTGCAGAGCTTGATGTGCATATCACTTGTATAAAGAATCACTTAGAGAAAGAATCACTAAAGGAAAGAACCCCAGCAACGTGCTGACCCCATAAGGGTGCTCCAGTTTTATACTGTCAAAGGTGGGGGTGGTTTTTTAATTAATGAATCACAAGATAATATAAGGATGGCTGACAATCAGAGCAGGCCTTTCACATCTAAGGTCAGACCAGCAGAGCTGTAAAGATAAGATCAGCACATAAAACTTAGGTAAGACACTACAGAGCAACACAAACATCATAATGATGCAGACAGGGAACAGATGGTGAAGGTGACATACCAAAATACACACAGACACAGTGACAACAGTTTCCAGTTTTTCAGTTATGGGTGGATGTGATTCAGGTGGGACATACCTGTGGAGGGACAGAGGTGAGACATTCAAATGAGGCAGAGCTTGAATAAAGAATCACTTAGAGAAAGAAACACTAAAAGTGTGAACCTCAGCAACGTGCCCCCCCTGCAACGATAGCCTTAGGGACGATCTAAAAAGAGCAGAACAGTAGTTATCTCCAGTCAGACTGCCTGTCCTAATGGTGGGGATGGATTTTGCTGAGTGCTGGTGCCAAGTTTCCACCCCCCAGGATCACTGCAGGTGTGGAGAAAAGCTGTGTAAGAGGATATGGAGGAGAGATGAGGAGGAGATCCAGGAATCAGGATAAAGGTCAGGACAAGCAACAGACGAGCGCATCCAAGAGATGAAGCCGGGGTCACTACACAGAAAATCAATCCAAGGAAACAACAGGCAGGACGAGGAATAGCAAGAAGGAGCTCAGAGACAAATGAGAATATTGCTCAGCCAATGGGAGATTATCTCAGCATGACTTACATAATGAAGGAGATGAGGGGGAGGGGAGGAAGTCACTTATAGTGACCATAGAGACATGGAAATTCAGCTGGTTCAGCAGGGATCGGTCACATTTCCATCCATGTGTGGTCACTGCCGGATAAAAGTCACTCGATCAGCGGCTGCAGCCAATAGCTTCATCACTGATCTGTGTATTCTGAGAGCGGAGGAGCGCCCCCCATTGTCAGAATACAATAGTGCAGCGGGGAGGATTCCCCCATCCCCCTCCAATGTAGAGTTGCCACCTCATCCCTTTAAACCTGAACACATATGAATTACACAGGTTCTGAGGCTAATTAAATGCAGATAAGGCACCAAGTGAGTTTAATTACCACCTTAATCAGCCACAGAACCTGTGTAATTAATATGTGTTCGGGTTTAAAGGGATGAGGTGGCAACCATACTCCAATGTGTGGATGAGGGAATCACTGGATGAACGATAAAACTGAACCATGTATGACCAGCTTTGGAAGCAAAATATATTAATCATCAACTGATCCCCCTGAAGGGGTTAATCTACATATTACCTCCTCTGCCACCAGATCCTACAGTGTCTTCTCTCTATGTCCTATTAAATGGAATGTCTGTCTGTACCTGACATCACTTCCTGTCTGTATTCCATAGAGACTTCCTGTCTGGGTAGAAGTGAGATCACCACCTTGTGGATCTCAGAGGAACTGCAACTCTGAGAAACATCTCATATTGTGAACACGGCCTTGTACTGTGTGTGTATATACTGTAAATCCTTCCCCTTTCTCTCCTCCCTGAGTGTGTATGAAGAGGCGGACTTCTGAGTGTGTATGAAGAGGCGGACTTCTGAGTGTGTATGAAGAGGCGGAGCTCTGAGTGTGTATGAAGAGGCGGAGCTCTGAGTGTGTATGAAGAGGCGGAGCTCTGAGTGTGTATGAAGAGGCGGAGCCCTGAGTGTGTATGAAGAGGCGGAGCTCTGAGTGTGTATGAAGAGGCGGAGCCCTGAGTGTGTATGAAGAGGCGGAGCCCTGATTGTGTATGAAGAGGCGGAGCCCTGAGTGTGTATGAAGAGGTGGAGCCCTGAGTGTGTATGAAGAGGCGGAGCTCTGAGTGTGTATGAAGAGGCGGAGCTCTGAGTGTGTATGAAGAGGTGGAACCCTGAGTGTGTATGAAGAGGCGGAGCTCTGAGTGTGTATGAAGAGGTGGAGCCCTGAGTGTGTATGAAGAGGCGGAGCCCTGAGTGTGTATGAAGAGGCGGAGCTCTGAGTGTGTATGAAGAGGTGGAGCCCTGAGTGTGTATGAAGAGGCGGAGCTCTGAGTGTGTATGAAGAGGTGGAGCCCTGAGTGTGTATGAAGAGGCGGAGCCCTGAGTGTGTATGAAGAGGCGGAGCCCTGAGTGTGTATGAAGAGGCGGAGCTGTGAGTGTGTATGAAGAGGCGGAGCTGTGAGCGTGTATGAAGAGGTGGAGCTCTGAGTGTGTATGAAGAGGAGGAGCCCTGAGTGTGTTTGAAGAGGCGGATCTCTGAGTGTGTATGAATAGGAGGAGCTCTGAGTGTGTATGAAGAGGCAGAGGTCTGAGTGTGTATGAAGAGGGGGAGCTCTGAGTGTGTATGAAGAGGCGGAGGTCTGAGTGTGTATGAAGAGGCAGAGCACTGAGTGTGTAAATAGAGGAGGAGCTCTGAGTGTGTATGAAGAGGCGGAGCTCTGAGTGTGTATGAAGAGGCGGAGCTCTGAGTGTGTATGAAGAGGCGGAGCCCTGAGTGTGTATGAAAAGGCGGAGCTCTCAGTGTGTAAATAGAGGAGGAGCTCTGAGTGTGTATGAAGAGGCGGTGCTCTGAGTGTGTATGAAGAGGTGGAGCTCTGAGTGTGTATGAAGAGGTGGAGCCCTGAGTGTGTATGAAGAGGCGGAGCTCTGAGTGTGTATGAAGAGGTGGAGCCCTGAGTGTGTATGAAGAGGCGGAGCCCTGAGTGTGTATGAAGAGGCGGAGCCCTGAGTGTGTATGAAGAGGCGGAGCCGTGAGTGTGTATGAAGAGGTGGAGCTGTGAGTGTGTATGAAGAGGCGGAGCTGTGAGCGTGTATGAAGAGGTGGAGCTCTGAGTGTGTATGAAGAGGCGGAGCTGTGAGTGTGTATGAAGAGGCGGAGCTCTGAGTGTGTATGAAGAGGCGGAGCTCTGAGTGTGTATGAAGAGGCGGAGCTGTGAGTGTGTTTGAAGAGGCGGATCTCTGAGTATGTATGAATAGGAGGAGCTCTGAGTGTGTATGAAGAGGCGTAGCTCTGAGTGTGTATGAAGAGGCGGAGGTCTGAGTGTGTATGAAGAGGCAGAGCACTGAGTGTGTAAATAGAGGAGGAGCTCTGAGTGTGTATGAACAGGCGGAGCCCTGAGTGTGTATGAAGAGGCGGAGCTCTGAGTGTGTATGAAAAGGCGGAGCTCTCAGTGTGTAAATAGAGGAGGAGCTCTGAGTGTGTATGAAGAAGCGGTGCTCTGAGTGTGTATGAAGAGGCGGAGCTCTGAGTGTGTATAAAGAGGCGGAGCTCTGAGTGTTTATGAAGAGGTGGAGCTCTAAATGTGTATGAAGAGGCGGAGCCCTGAGTGTGTATGAAGAGGCGGAGCTCTGAGTGTGTATGAAGAGGTGGAGCTCTGAGTGTGTATGAAGAGGCGGAGCTCTGAGCGTGTATAAAGAGGTGGAGCCCTGAGTGTGTATGGAGAGGCGGAGCTGTGTGTATGAAGAGGTGGAGCTCTGAGTGTGTATGAAAAGGCAGAGCTCTGATTGTGTATGAAGAGGCAGAGCTCTGAGTGTGTATGAAGAGGTGGAGCTCTGAGTGTGTATGAAGAGGCGGAGCTCCTGAGTGTGTATGAAGAGGAGGAGCTCTGAGTGTGTATGAAGAGGTGGAGCTCTGAGTGTGTATGAAGAGGCGGAGCTCTGAGCGTGTATAAAGAGGTGGAGCCCTGAGTGTGTATGGAGAGGCGGAGCTCTGAGTGTGTATGAAGAGGTGGAGCTCTGAGTGTGTATGAAAAGGCAGAGCTCTGATTGTGTATGAAGAGGCAGAGCTCTGAGTGTGTATGAAGAGGTGGAGCTCTGAGTGTGTATGAAGAGGCGGAGCTCTGAGTGTGTATGAAGAGGCGGAGCTCTGAGTGTGTATAAAGAGGCGGAGCTCTGAGTGTGTATAAAGAGGCGGAGCCCTGAGTGTGTATGGAGAGGCGGAGCTGTGTGTATGAAGAGGCGGAGCTCTGAGTGTGTATGAAGAGGCGAAGTTCTGAGTGTGTATGAAGAGGCGGAGCTGTGTGTATGAAGAGGCGGAGCTCCTGATCGTGTATGAAGAACCTTATCAACTTTTCATTGATTGGTGGATTTTTAAGAACAAAACAATTTGATTGAAGTAGACGCAAAGTGGAAGCAGTGGACTTGCAGAGAACACTATATTGAGCACAAAATATTGTATGATTACATGAATCTGCACTGATTTTTAGTTTATTTAACCACTTCAATACCGGGCACTTTCCCCCCTTCCTGCCCAGGCCAATTTTCAGCTTTCAGCGCTGTCACACTTTGAATGACAATTGCACAGTCATGCTACACTGTACCCAAACTACATTTTTATCATTTTGTTCCCACAGATAGAGCTTTCTTTTGGTGGTATTTGATCACCTCTGTGGTTTTTATTTTCTGCTAAACAAATAAAAAAAAGACTGACATTTTTTTTTTTTTGGTTTCCGTCACAAAACTTTGTAAGTATGTATTCTCCTTCACTGACGGGCACTGATGAGCACTGATAAGGCGGCACCAATAAGGTGGCACCAATGAGGTGGCACTGATGAGGTGGCACTGATGGGCACTAATATGCGGCACTGATGGGCACCGATATGCAGCACGGATGGGCACTGATAGGCGGCATGGATGGGCACTGATAGGTGGCACTGATGTACACTAATGGATGGTACAGATGGATGCCAATCAGTGCCAAACAATAATGCCTGCCAATCAGTGATGCCCATTGTGGGCACTGATTGGCATCCATTGTGCGCACTGATTGGCATCCTTGGTGGTCATGGGTGGAATAGCTGGTGGTGACTAGTGGTGGGCATTCCTGGTGGTCCTGGTGGCGTCCCTGGCGGTCCAGTGTGGGTATCCTCGGGGGGGGGGCTGAGCTGATAATCTATCAGCACAGACCCCCTTGTCAGAGGAGCAGCCGATCGGCTCTCCTCTACTCTCGTCTGACAGACGCGAGTGAGGAGAAGCCGATACACAGCTTTTCCTGTATACACTGTGATCAGCCGTGATTGGAGTCTCCATCAGAGACTCTTTACCTTAATCGGAGTTGCCGTGTGTCAGATTGACAAGCCGCACCACCTATTGCCATGCTGCACACCGCCTAGTTGTCATGATCACATCATATGACGTCCAACCAGGATAACAGAACCACTTTGCTGCCGTCATTTTGTTATATGGCAGGCGGCAAGTGGTTAATATAGCAGCAAATATTACAAGGATAATGAAGTACAGTGGGGTATGCCTGTGGGTGCAAAGTGGAAGCAGTGGATCTGCAGGGAACAGCATCTTGAGCACAAAGCACTTTGTGTTGTATATGAATTTGCACATGGATAGAGGGGCGCATGCGTACGAGCATGGTAGATGGCCACTTGATCTACTAAGCTCCGCGCCGTTGGAACATACTCGCTTGCACGGCACAGCCTGTATCACGACACTTCTCTCCTACCTCCCGCGGCTCCAGAACAACCCAGGTACCGGCGGTTATTTACCGCTCCTTTAAGCAGCAACGGAAGGACCCCAAAAGCTCCAGGGCCTCCCCTGCAGCACACAAGGGCAAAGGCAAGATGGCGCCCGAACCTCCGGAACCTGACGACTCCACACAGCTCTCTGCAGCAGCTCCAGCTTCGCCCATTGACAGCCTCCATCAGTTCAGGACTTGGTAAGCCCCATACAAACTGACTCTGACTCTATGCTGGCCAAGTTCCGTTCTATTGTGCGAGATGAAATTACCACCGCCTCCCGCAAGCTCTCCTCTGATTTGGTGAAGGGCCTTAAAGAGATAGGCCACCACACAAATTAGTTAGAACACCGCATGGATCTGGCTACAACTGTGCTAGAGGGCCATGAGGAGGAAGTAGATTAATTGTCTGCAAAACTGGAAATCATGCAAGATAAACTGGAAGATGCAGAGAACAGGGCCCGCAGAATTTGACGGTATTCACCAATCCCTTGCCCCCAAACCATCGGAGGGCCCGCCTTGGGACATAATTATCAAATATCACTACCACCGCACAAAGGAGAGACTCTTGCCATCTGCTAGGGAAAAACAAGACTTCTCCTTCCAAGGCAACCCTCTCCAGCTGTTTGCGGAGCTCTCACCAGTCACCATCACAAGGCGCCGGAGCCTGAAACCCTATCTCCGAATCCTGCAGACACAAGGGATCAAATACAGATGGGGATTTCCCTTCAAACTCTCGTTCTCCCATCAGGGCCAACATTTCAATGTCTCCTCTTCATCAGATCTGTGACGTCATTTTCAGGAGCCACAGTCTGACCTGCCTTCATTCCAAGAGGGCACAGCGTCTTCATCCTCCCGGTCAAGATCTTCTCAGATTTCTCGCCCACTCTCCCAACCTTCACAAAAGTCTCAACCCAGCTCTCAGGCCCTGCGCGATCTCCAGGCTCAGCGATTTACAAAGGTCCCTGTGGGCTGATGGTGGTGGCCACATCCTTCTTACTTCCATACATTATTACTACCCTGGCGATCCCCTTGGGCTGTATGGGTGCATTTGACACTGTCCTTTACTGTGTCCATATGTGTGATGCCTGACGCCATCCTCCCCACTGTTCCTGTACTTTCACTGGAATTAAACTGAATTCCCGGGTGTTTGTCCCCTACCCATATGACCCCTTACTCCGAACCTGGATTTGGGACTGTGGATTGCTGCCCAATTAAGCACCACCCCGCCTGTGAGATGGTGGCCTTGGGAATGGTAACCTACAGTATTCAATTCCATGAAGTTCCTAGTATTGGGTGTTATTATTGCCTTTTTTTTTATCACCTAGTCACCTGTTGTCCTAGATGCTTCAGAAGTTTTTTGACTACTATGTGGTGAGTGGGGGTAGGTACTTGGACAAGACTGTTCACTTAATATAGGTTGGCTGCCCCTTATGGGCAGCCCACAATTGTTTTTTTCTTTTCCATTTTATATAAAGGCTGGATGACAGTGAACCCCAGCCTTCAACCGGTGGTGTATGTAATCGAACAGGAGTCTTCCATCCTAGTTTTATCTGTTTATAGAGCCTTTTTGCTCATGTTTGTTTTACACTTTTCAATTATTGATTTAACGTCCTGCATTTGTTGTGATGGTTTCTTGGGTCGCTTGCTCTCCCTGGGAGGAACCCTTTGGAGATGGCAGCCCTGGGAGAGGGCGGGACCTCCTTGTACCCCTATGTATAGGTCTTACTTTACTTGCATATCCTTAGTGCCTTATATAGTACATTAGATATTGTGCTTATTTTATTTGTGATAATCTTTAAATCTTAGGATACCGAGCGGTTCCAATGGACCACTGCTCCACCTATGTGCCAGCACTTGGCTCAGACGGTAGTCTTGGCAAACTTCCGGCCTCCTTGTGGGCCTTTTTGTCCCACACAGTGAAGCGCTTTACTTGTTCAATATGCTCTGAGTATTTCTCGGTCCTGAATCTCATGGTTTGCCTCTTTTCTTTTCCTTTTTACTCATCTCCTCTCCTCTTCTGTCCTCCCCCTTAACTACGCGGGGTGTCTGGGCAGAGTAGTCTTTTGGTACGTCTCCCTGATGTCATGTCTCTGAACTGGCTGTCCCTGAATGTTCAGGGTGTGAACTCTCCCTACAAGAGAGTGAAGGTTTTTAAATACCTCCAAAAACAAACAGTAGACATTGCGTGTCTGCAGGAGACCCAATTCTCCTCTTCCTCTTGCCCCAAATATTTTCATGCTCTGTACCCTCAAGTCTACCTAGCTAATGGTCCGACTAAGCAAAGAGGCATACTTATCGCTCTTCGCAAATCGGTCCCCTTCAGTTGCAGTAGGCAGATAGCAGACCCAAACGGCAGATACCTCCTGTTACAGGGTACTATTTAGGACAAGGAAGTTACCATCCTGACATACTATGCCCCAAATATAAATCCAGGGCCCTTTCTGTCCCATGTTTGCTCTTTGTTGAAAGCCCACCAGAGGGGTACTCTCCTTTTGCTATGAGACTCCAATGTGACTGTGAACTCTGCGCTTGACAAATATCCCTCAGAACGCAAAGCACCTTCTCCGGATGCTAAAAAGTTTTTACATTCATTGCAAAGTCATGACCTGGTGGACATCTGGAGAGAGCTCCATCCCCTAGGCAGGGACTACGCTCATTACTCTCATCCCCATCATTCCCACTCCCGAATAGATTATATGTTTGTGTCCAGAAAATACCTTCCTGTAATTGTATCCGCCTCCTATATTGGCGGCTCCATGGTCGGACCATGACCCTGTTCTGCTTGTTTGCCACTCTTTGCTCTGAAAATCTCAACATTCCCCCTGGGTCATGAATGACTCCTTTCTGTCTTTCAAGGATATACTAGCAGATATTCACCAATCTTTTGTTGACTACTTTCGTCTTAAAGAGGAGTTCCCATTTAAAAAAAAAAAAAAAATTAAAATTCAGCAGCTACAAATACTGCAGCTGCTGACTTTTAATCGGACACTTACCTGTCCCAGGGTCCAGCGATGCGGGGGATCGAAGCCCCGCTTGTCTCCCCCTCCGTTCGGTGGCGCTGGCATTGCAACTGTGGGCGCCGGGCTGTGGCTTCACAGTCGGGCACCCTCTGCACATGCGTGAGCGGCGCCGCGCGCCGTGATTGGCCGCTCAGTCATCTGGGACCTGTAATGGGTCCCAGATGATTGACAAGAGGGAAGGAGCAGAGCTGAGCCCTTCCTGTGCCGAGGGGAAGTGATGTCACCAGCCCAGGCCCTGAAAGAGGCAGATTACGAGGGACCCCCTAGCAACAGGCATTTAGAGGTAAGTTAAAAAAAAAAAATTTCCAAATTTTTTTTTTATTTTTTTTTTAGGCACGTTCATGTATTTTTTTTTTTTTTAGGGTGGAACACCACTTTAATGTCGGTTCTGTTTCTTCCCCGGTGACCCTATGGGAGGCATACAAAGCGGTCCTTAGGGGACTTGTTATTCAACTGGCATCAAAGCGCAAGAGGGGACGCTTATTGAACCCGCAAACTACTAGACCAAGCAGGAATACAGAATTGGACTTATGTTTGATGGATGAGGCGCAACACACACTTCGCTGGGCTCGTCAGAAGTGGTACTCCAAGACGAATAAACCTAACAAAGAGTTGGCCAACAGGCTGCATGTCTTCTCTTCGGGCCATAATCCCATTACCTTACGCACATGCCATAACATCCTTACAGGCAACCCCATGCGGGTCTTGGACGAATTTCGACACCCTCTTACCACTCTATACTCCCTCCATAGCCAGTCCTCCACCCTAGGTTTGGACACCTGTTAAACATTGTATATACGACTTTATGGTGAATGAAAAGCTGGCAGCCAAACTTTCAGATACTCATGATCAATTCCTTAGGATCTGGCAGCCCTGGGTCACCTACACACAACCTACCAGATTTGATTCTACGCTCCTATCTATCTAATGCCTGCTTGCCCCCCACCCAGCAGATCCCTCTTTCCTTCTTGCTCCTACCATCATTCATTCCCCTGCTCTGTCACCCTTCTTTTCCTTTCTTTTCCTTCTTTTTCTCCCTTACTCTTTTTACATATCCTTCTATCTCATCAGGCCACAAGGCTTGAGCCTGGCTGACATGGTTAATTTTCAGCATTGTTATATTGTATACCCTCAATATTATATCTTTAGAATAGGTAGTTTAAAAATACACTGCATCCAAAAACCCATGAGGGCGTTTTCTATCTACACTCTAAACAGCGTGTTCCAAGGATATTGTAGCTCTAGGAGGGGATACTTATCCCCCAATCGTTCTACCTTATGGATCTGAACATATCAATGCACTCCTTTTTTATTTGTCTTCCTTTTTTTAATTGTATTTTATGTTTATCTCCTATGTGATCGTAGATGTAATGAGCTGTTATGTTGAACTGATTACTAATAACTTTGTACAAGAATTTGCACATGGATCAGTTTACCTAATTTATTGATAAAAATCATAATATCAATGAAGTAAGTGTAAAGTGAAAGCAGTAGATCTGCAGAGAATATTATTTGAGCCCCTAGCACTTTATATATGAATGTCTCCACATATTTTAGTGTATTTGTGATGATTTATGGTCACACACAATAGGACAGCGCTGTGACACATAATGCTCTTCTAGTTGATAAAGGGAATACTTACCTTTGTTACAGCAGCAGTCCGGTATAAGTTATTTTTGTAGGTATTTGAGTTGTTACACATAGCGCGGGTTTTATTCTATTTATAGGAAAAATAAGAATAAAAGAAACCGAAATGTGACCCACATCCGCCCAAACATAAAGAAGTAGAGACTCACCTCCATCCCTAGGACATTATAAAAACAATAAAAAGAGCGATTATGGGACTTTAAATGAGGTGTATGTCTCTGCAAGTATGGAATGTCAACTTATTGGTAGTAACCAATCCCCAAAGGGTAGTCCCTGTCATGAACAAAATAATATTTCTTGTGTACAATATAGGCACGATATAAACATATTCAATGCACAATAGTCACATATTTAATGTTTATACATAAAAGGACATGATTGGTACAAACAACAATAATGAAGAATTAATGTACAAAATTGATAATAATAAATATTTATAAACAACATAGTAAGATAATTCATAGTATTCAAGCACGCTGTAAACCTGGCACCCTTGAGTATGGACTCAACGCGTTTCATGGCGTTTAAAGCCAATCATCAGGAGTAGGATGCTAAAAGATAAGTAAAAATGGAAAGTAAATAAATAAATTAAATAAATTTGCCTACGTCAGAAATCTATATGTTAGGTTAGGCTCACTAGTTAGAAAGGAGATGTAATGATGGTACTAACCTGAAGCGTATCCAATGGGTGTATACCCATTGCTACTGTGTTAAGATGAACAAAGCCTGGGTATGTTTGTCTCCCCCGGGGTTGAGGCGGGGATACCCAGCCCAGTGCAATCCCACCAACCCAGCGCCCATACGGATATGCAGGCTAGGTGGGGGGTGGAGGGGCCAGCCAGCCGAGGATAGGAGGATAGACCACACATAGGGGGACCGAGGTGGGGAATTAAAGGGCCCAGGATAAGGTATGGTTACTGTATAGTAGGCAAATCCAGGAACGAAGTGTCCATTAGAATCCTACAATACATAAAAAAGGGGCTAAGTAAATGTAGTTACATGTATTGTATATATAAAAAAAATTATAAAAAAATTTATAAATATCAAATCCTGGGGAAACCTTCACATACCTAGGTCAAGCAAGATGAAGATGAATATTGTTGTCCCAGATAGATGGTAATAGCCTATGAGTGGCCCCCAGCTCCCTCCCGGCTGATATACCCGCCAAAAGGGGCGGGACCCCGCCAACGTCATGCGTGCACGCTAAGCGGCGAGGAGGAGATACACTCCATAGTCGCCACAGCGTGAGATGATGGAAGTACACACCCCTCGATCGGCACGTAGGGAGAGGCCGCGCGAGAGAGTGCGTGAGCATGACGTCGAGGTGCAAAGGTCAACCCCTACCCCGTCACATATGGGACGGGCGAAGGGGAGGAACTGGGCACCTCGCAACCCCGGAGCGAGACCACAGAACCCATGGCCATGGACATAAGACTAGGGGAAGTAGGTCGGGCTAGTGTAAAACCCCTAGATAGAGAGCCTAAAACTAGTTAAATAAAGATGATTACATGGACATAGGAATTATGGATAATCTTGCTGGGAAAGAAATCTAATAATTATTAATATAATATAATGAAGTATAACCTATGTTAAAGCTAAAATAGGAGTCTATGGATATGTCTGGATAAATGGATATAACTGAAAGTAATATGTTGGGCATAGGGGGTCACATCAAGGAATGGGTGTCTTCCACCCTAAATACATAGGAAAAATAAGAATAAAAGAAACCGAAATGTGACCCACATCCGCCCAAACATAAAGAAGTAGAGACTCACCTCCATCCCTAGGACATTATAAATTCTATTTATATTGGTGACATAATTGCCCAAATCTGGGGATCAGGAGCCATTTCCACCCTTTACTCTCGGCTGGGGTTCTTTGTATCCATATAACAGATGTTCTACATGACTAAATCTGCAATCAATTTTACTGCAAAATCAAAGGTGCCAAAATGTCTCCCCCCCGAGCAGTAATATATTTCTATCCCCCTTGGTGGGAGTGGAGATGACCCATCTATAAGGATATACAGTACATACACACACAGCACAAGGACGTGTTCACACTATGAGATGTTTCTCAGGGCTGCAGTTCCTCTGATCTCCACAAGGTGGTGATCTCACTTCTACCCAGACAGGAAGTCTCTATTGAATAAAGACAGGAAGTGATGTCAGGTACACACAGCATGTTCCATAGGAAGTAGAGAGAAGACATTACTGGAAGTGACAGTAGAGGAGGTAATAAGATCTTATTTTCTATTTACACCCAGTAACCCCCCGTCATGTCCGTCCTCTTCCTCCATAGTCACTGTGATGTCTTTTATCTCCAGCAGATGATGATACACACATATATAGTGTGGAAATGTAGAATAACCCCGTATATTACAATGAGGGAATTTATGGTCTGTACCACGAGGGGAGTTATTGATGTCAGTAAATGTCGGTTCCAGACATTGTATGTGGGGGGAATGAAATGATAATTAAAGGTTGGGATTAGGGAAGATTTCTGTAAGATTTTACACAGGAATGATCAGCGCCCCTCCAGAGACACTATGATGAGTCTCACAATAGGAGTCTGAAAGGGACTGGATATTGGGGGATGAGATGGTGAACCCGGAGTGTGGGGGGGGGGAGGGGGGTAATTTTATCAAAAAAGACGTCCAGATGTCAATTTTTTAGCTGAATACAATTGTTCCGGCTGGACTGAATATTGATATTGAGCTGTTTGCTTTTGATTCATCTGTTCTATGCATCTTTATTGTAATTTTATATTGTTTTGCCAGTTAATGATGATTATAAATAAAGTTTTATATGAATTTTGTGATATATGATGATATAGATGTTTACGTTAATCTGGGCTATAAATGGTTAAGGAATTGGGGGGGAGGGGGGGATCTCTTCACCTGCCAATCCCCCTCCTGGACAAAGATTGGCATTTTCCAATCCAAACACGACGGATGTCACCAGGTTAGGTGAGGCGCCCTCTCTGTTTACATCTAAGAGGTATCCGGCCTGCAATCTACCTGAGTATCTGTGGCCAGGACTCCCTGTATTCCCCATTTACTGTTATAGAGACGTCTATTGCTTCACAGGCACCACAAACTCTGTGAGACTACAAAGCCCAGCACACCCAGTCATCTACAGCTGGGGGGTTTTCTGAGTAAGTGCTGCCAGGTTACCCCAGGAGTTGTCTGACACTTTGTTATCAGAAAGTTTTATTGGAACTATCGTGTTGTTGATTCAGATATTTTGTCTATAGTGCAAGCCAATGTTAATTTTAGTCTTAGGACTAAAATGGCATTTTTTAGTCTATTGCAATTGTTTTAGTTTTAGTCATATTTAGTCGACTAAATCTCCAGTTCATTTTAGTCGACTAAAATTTCCTACGGTTTAGTCGACTAAAATCTCCAGTACATTTCAGTAATTGCAATTTAGTTTTAGTCATAGTCTTTTGACTAAAATGGCATTTTAGTTTTAGTCTCATTTTAGTATTTCGACTAAAATGGCTTTTAGTTTTAGTCGTATTTTAGTCATCTCAATTGTTTTAGTTTTAGTAGTATTTTAGTTGACTAAAATAGTATTCATTTAGTCAACTTAAATGTTTTAGTCATTTTAGTCAACTAAATTAACACTGGTGCAAGCACTGCCTGAACATTTATTATTTGTAGATTAACCCCTTCAGGGTCATTCATAGGGTCAGAACATTCACTTCATTTTGAAGTAAAATTCTAATAATGTGTAATTGTGTCCCCGATCACCTCCACACCAGTTATTGTGTCCATGATCACCTCCACACCAGTTATTGTGTCCCTGATCACCTCCACACCAGTTATTGTGTCCCCGATCACCTCCACACCAGTTATTGTGTCCCCGATCACCTCCACACCAGTTATTGTGTCCACGATCACCTCCACACCAGTTATTGTGTCCATGATCACCTCCACACCAGTTATTGTGTCCCTGATCACCTCCACACCAGTTATTGTGTCTCCGATCACCTCCACACCAGTTATTGTGTCCCCGATCACCTCCACACCAGTTATTGTGTCCCCGATCACCTCCACACCAGTTATTGTGTCCCTGATCATCACCACACCAGTTATTGTGTCCCTGATCACCTCCACACCAGTTATTGTGTCCCCGATCACCTCCACACCAGTTATTGTGTCCCTGATCACCTCCACACCAGTTATTGTGTCCCTGATCACCTCCACACCAGTTATTGTGTCCCCGATCACCTCCACACCAGTTATTGTGTCCCTGATCACCTCCACACCAGTTATTGTGTCCCTGATCACCTCCACACCAGTTATTGTGTCCCTGATCACCTCCACACCAGTTATTGTGTCCCTGATCACCTCCACACCAGTTATTGTGTCCCCGATCACCTCCACACCAGTTATTGTGTCCCCGATCACCTCCACACCAGTTATTGTGTCCCTGATCACCTCCACACCAGTTATTGTGTCCCCGATCACCTCCACACCAGTTATTGTGTCCCCGATCACCGCTACACCAGTGATTGTGTCCCCGATCACCTCCACACCAGTTATTATGTCCCTGATCACCTCCACACCAGTTATTGTGTCCCTGATCACCTCCACACCAGTTATTGTGTCCCCGATCACCTCCACACCAGTTATTATGTCCCTGATCACCTCCACACCAGTGATTGTGTCCTTGATCACCTCCACACCAGTTATTGTGTCCCCGATCACCTCCACACCAGTTATTGTGTCCCTGAGCACCACCACACCAGTTATTGTGTCCCTGAGCACCACCACACCGGTTATTGTGTCCCCGATCACCTCCACACCAGTTATTGTGTCCCCGATCACCTCCACACCAGTTATTGTGTCCCTGAGCACCACCACACCGGTTATTGTGTCCCCGATCACCTCCACACCAGTTATTGTGTCCCCGATCACCACCACACCAGTTATTGTGTCCCTGATCACCTCCACACCAGTTATTATGTCCCTGATCACCTCCACACCAGTGATTGTGTCCTTGATCACCTCCACACCAGTTATTGTGTCCCTGATCACCTCCACACCAGTTATTGTGTCTCTAATCACGTCACACCATGCCAGTTATTGTGTCCCTGATCACCTCCACACCAGTTATTGTGTCCCCGATCACCTCCACACCAGTTATTGTGTCCCCGATCACCTCCACACCAGTTATTGTGTCCCCGATCACCTCCACACCAGTTATTGTGTCCCCGATCACCTCCACACCAGTTATTGTGTCCCCGATCACCTCCACACCAGTTATTGTGTCCCCGATCACCTCCGCACCAGTTATTGTGTCCCCGATCACCTCCACACCAGTTATTGTGTCCCCGATCACCTCCACACCAGTTATTGTGTCTCTGATCACCTCCACACCAGTTATTGTGTCCCTGATCACCACCACACCAGTTATTGTGTCCCCGATCACCTCCACACCAGTTATTGTGTCTCTGATCACCTCCACACCAGTTATTGTGTCCCCGATCACCTCCACACTAGTTATTGTGTCCCCGATCACCTCCACACCAGTTATTGTGTCCCTGATCACCTCCACACCAGTTATTGTGTCCCCGATCACCTCCACACCAGTTATTGTGTCCCTGATCACCTCCACACCAGTTATTGTGTCCCCGATCACCTCCACACCAGTTATTGTGTCCCTGATCACCTCCACACTAGTTATTGTGTCCCCGATCACCTCCACACCAGTTATTGTGTCCCTGATCACTTCCACACCAGTTATTGTGTCCCTGATCACCTCCACACCAATTATTGTGTCCCCGATCACCTCCACACCAGTTATTGTGTCCCTGAGCACCACCACACCGGTTATTGTGTCCCCGATCACCTCCACACCAGTTATTGTGTCCCCGATCACCTCCACACCAGTTATTGTGTCCCTGAGCACCACCACACCAGTTATTGTGTCCCTGAGCACCACCACACCGGTTATTGTGTCCCCGATCACCTCCACACCAGTTATTGTGTCCCCGATCACCTCCACACCAGTTATTGTGTCCCTGAGCACCACCACACCGGTTATTGTGTCCCCGATCACCTCCACACCAGTTATTGTGTCCCCGATCACCACCACACCAGTTATTGTGTCCCTGATCACCTCCACACCAGTTATTATGTCCCCGATCACCTCCACACCAGTTATTGTGTCCCTGATCACCTCCACACCAGTTATTGTGTCTCTGATCACCACCACACCAGTTATTGTGTCCCTGATCACTTCCACACCAGTTATTGTGTCCCCGATCACCTCCACACCAGTTATTATGTCCCTGATCACCTCCACACCAGTTATTGTGTCCCCGATCACCACCACACCAGTTATTGTGTCCCTGATCACCTCCACATCAGTACACTGTTGCCGCTTTATGCCACCTGGCCTGTTTATTGACCAGGTTTCTGCCTGCTGCCTGGACTGATCCTTTGCTAACTGTGCCTCTGCCTGCATGCTGAACTGATCCATCTGCACATCCCACTGACTACATACCTGTAAGACACCACGCCAGTGAACATGACATTGCTGGGGGCAGCCGTGTACCAGTAGCTAGGCTTGCTTGACTTATAGAAACTGGTACTGCTATAGGTGATGTTACACTAAGCTATATTCCCTGAACAGACAGAGGTGACCATTACACTACATTGGTTTTTACACAATTGGTTGATTTGTGTGATATACAAGATACAATGGGCTCCATTCTATTAAGCAGATCACATGCTGTATTTAGGTGATCCCACACATTTTTCCCAAATACCACATGCAATGCTGAAAATGTCAATTCACTTTCCCTTTATGCAGTATTTACTCTCCAAAAAGCAAAAACACTTAGTAAATACCGCATAAAACAGTGTTAAAGTCAATTCACAAAGGAAATAATTGCAAGTGGAAGTTAAGTAGCGATCGAGGCATGCAATATTTAAAAATTGTGTATGATTTTAACTGAATGTTAAGGAGCCAGCAAGTGCTGTAACAATCAGTAAACAATATGGTTGTTAAGGAAGGGGTGGCCACTGTGTCCTTAACAACCATGAGTCATCTGCAGAATGTAAACAAATGAATTGCCTGCATTTAAGAACATGGGGTACCCCCAATCCATACCATGCCCTTCAGTCTGGTATGTATTTTAAGGGGAACCCTCGCTAATTATTATCTATTTAAATGGCATGGGTCCCCACCAAAATCCATACCAGACCCTTATCCGAGCATGCAGTCCGGGAGCGCACCCCCTCCTGAATGATGCCAGACCATATGCTATCAACATGGGGAGGTGCTTTGGGGCAGGGGGGCTCCCCCCTCAACTCCTTGTCTCCATGTTGATGAGGACAAGGGCCTCTCCCCCACAGCCCTGGCCCGGTGGATGTGGAGATATGTGGGGGGGAGGAGCTTATCGGAATCTGGAAGCCTCCTTTAACAAGGGCCCCCCAGCTCCTGCCCCCTATGTGAATGAGTATGGGGTACATAGTACTCTTACTTATTCACCAAAAAAAGTGGTAAAAGTCAGTAAAAACACACAGACAGAGAGTTTTTGATAATTCCTTTATTCACCCCCCCCCCAAAAATAAATAAATGTTCCCCCAAGTAGATCCAACATCAATCACGATGAACGCCAACCGCTGACTCACACTGATGCTTGGCTCCCACCGAATGACAGCTCCGCAGCCTCCCACCGCTAAATAAAGTAAGGGGTGGGCCACCCAATGACATCATCCACTCAGCATGCCATGGTCAGTGGGGGCCAAGTATGGATTGGGAACCCTGTGCTTTTTTTTTCTTAATTTTTAAATGTTGGCAATTCTTTTGTTTAACATGGCAGCTGCCCAAACATTAACAGCCATGACAGTTATTGGTTGTTAAGGATGACGGTGGCTGCCCACTCCTTAATAACCATTACTCATTACTGCTTGTTAAGGATGCTGGCTATAACCAGCCTAAAATTACCACAAGCTTTAACTACTAAATACCACATCACTTAATAAAATAGCTCATGCTCTATTTTAGTAGCATTTATTAGTGAATTGCAAAAAAAAATTAAAATGGTAAGCTGTATAAAGATAAAGAATACCTTGGAGAGTTTATTCTCCAAAATAGGGTCATTTTGTGGGTGTTTGTAGTGTCCCGGTGCTCAAGGGGCTTCAAAAAGTGATAGGTAATCAGGAAATTAGATGTGTAATTTATGCCCCTAGAACCCCTGAAGGTGCTCCTTGGATTTGTGTTGGCAGGCTGTAAAAAAATAAAAATAAATGTGATATCACCATACTCATAAAAGATAGCAGAATGTGTTTTGGGGTGTAAGTCTAGGTATATCTGTGTTGCCATGGCTATAGTGACTGTATTGTCACATGGAGTTAGATATATTATTTGAGACCATATGTTTTCAAGGAAGCCAGGCTTCCCCCCTTCATTGATATGCAAATAAACCAGTTGGATAGGTTTTGGAGCTGAAACAGGAAGTTGGTATACAGGAAGTTGGTGGGAGGGACCTGCTTCTCTCTCTTTTTAAAAATCATTTCCTCATTTAAAACAACAAAAATTGTGACAAAAAATGACAGCTTCAAAAAACTCACCATACCTCTTACTAAACAAGCCAAGGAAAGAGAGCAGCGCCATCTGAGTGCAGTATGTCAAGTATTTTAAAGGCAACAAAAAATATATTCACACTCACTGTAAATAGGAGAAGGTCAGCGTGGTGGAGACACTGTACAGGGTTCATCCGCTCTGAAGGGAGGACGTGCTGCTGCGTGTGGAGGTGTCACTCTGGTCACAGGTGGACACGGCTGTGCTGAATGCCTGAAGAAGGAGCACGCATGCTCCGAATGGGTGCACCACCGTACTACATCTGACATCTACCTGACACCCGGAAGTGATGTCGGCGGCTTCTCTCTGTATGTACCCATGGACTAGGAAGTGCTGGGAGCCACCAGCACAGCCGTGACCAGATTGACACCTCCACGCGCCACGTCCTCCCTTCAGAGCAGATGTACCCCGTACAGTGTCTCCATCATGCTGACCTTTTCTTATTTACACTTCTCTTATTTACTCTCTTTCCTTGGCTTGTGTATCTGCAGAGTATCCTTCTAGCTCTTTCCTGAGCCTGCTGCCGTCCGCAGTTCATCCCTGTGCTTTTTTAATTACAGCCCATACCCACTCCTCCTAAAGCTCCTGTGCGCCAATATTGTTTTGTAATTTATTTGTACCTCTTACTAAACACCTTGGACTTCTACTTTCCAAAAAGGGGGTAATTTTGGGGGATATTTGTACCTATAATTAGATAGTCAGCACATCAGGATTGATCAATTTTCAGTTATATCCCATAGTTTGTAGACTCTATAACTTTCCTACAGACTAAATAATATACATTGATTTGGGGTTATTTTCCCCTAAGAAATACAGTTTGGCTTAAATTTATGAAGACAATTATTTATTTGCAAAATTTTATAACAGAAAACTTTTTCTTTGCAAAATTTCTGTATTTTATAATTTATATAGCAAAAAACTAAAAACCTAGTGGGGATTAAATACCATCAAAATAAAGCTATGTCTATCTGAAAAAAAAAAAACTGCATTTGGGTACAGTGTTGTATGACTGAGTAATTGTCATTCAAGGTGTGAGAGTGCTGAAAGCTGAAAACTGGCCTGGGCAGGAAGAGCATAAAAGTTATTGTGTGACCAATACCATCTAAATAATTCTTACTTTCATTTCCCAAAGTTATCCGTCTACAAGGAGACCTGTATAGATAAAATGACGGCACCAATGAGGATGGAGGAGGACCGGAGTCACATGACTGAGAAGATACTAAACCTCACCCTGGAGATCATCTACCTGCTGACCGGAGAGGTGAGGAGGATTCTGGGAGGTCACATGATATCACTCTTATCTCTATTAATAAAACACAGAACTGACCGGAGAGGTGAGGAGGATTCTGGGAGGTCACATGACATCACTCTTATCTCTATTAATAAAACACAGACCTGACCGGAGAGGTGAGGAGGATTCTGGGAGGTCACATGACATCACTCTTATCTCTATTAATAAAACACAGACCTGATTGGAGAGGTGAGGAGGATTCTGGGAGGTCACATGACATCACTCTTATCTCTATTAATAAAACACAGACCTGACCAGAGAGGTGAGGAGGATTCTGGGAGGTCACATGACATCACTCTTAACTCTATTAATAAAACACAGACCTGACCAGAGAGGTGAGGAGGATTCTGGGATTCTAACATGATATTCCTATTGGTTCCTCAATACAGAGATTTCCTCTTGTGAAGTCAGGTGATCATATGACCATCACAGTGCCTCCATGTGACTCCCTAAAACCTGAGAGACACAACATGCAGAAGATTCTAGAAGTCACCAAGAAGATGATGGAGCTGCTGACAGGAGAGGTGAGCGGTGCTGGGAATTCTGGGACATTATCCAGTAACAGACAAGGGATGTGTCTGGATGGTGACTGTATCATTGTGTGTGTCAGGTTCCTATAAGGTGTCAGGATGTCACTGTCTATTTCTCCATGGAGGAGTGGGAGTATTTAGAAGGACACAAGGATCTCTACAATGACGTCATGATGGACAATCAGCCGCCCCTCACATCACCGGGTAAGAGGAGACTTTATTGTAAAGGAGAGAGCAGTACGGAGGGTCCACCTAGATCCCCCATCATCTGATAAACACATAGAAACAATGTATTCAGTCAGTGTGTGTGTTTCCTACAGATGGATCCAGTAATGAGAACCCACCAGAGAGATGTCCCCGTCCTCTGTATTCCCGGGATTCCACACAGGAAGATCACACCATCCCTCACCATCATCAGGTAGATGAGGAACAATCACTGATAGTATCATTAGGATCTGTACATTATCTGCATTGATGTCATTTTTATTATATTTTCAGAGTGGAAACCTGAGAGAGTCTAAAGTTCAGGGTAAAGCAGAAGAAGAAGAGAGGTATGTGAGGGATGATCAGCAGTCTATGGAGGAGGATGGAATAACGGGGACATTTATAGAGGAGGACACTCCTACAGAGATCAGCACAGGTGGGTTATTAACACTAAATACATTCCTCCACCCATACTGCTAACTGATTGGTCCAGAGTAGGGCAAGGACTGGGTGATATCAGCCTGTAATCCCCTGGTCACTTTCCTGAGCTGTGTTCCCCGTCCTGTATTCCTGTATTTCTCTCGGATAATCTTCCTTCTCTGTGCTGCAGACACAATTTATGTATCTAGACTGGATTTATGGAGATTCTGGGGTTCAGCTGGCAGAAAAATGTTGATTTCATCATAGTTGTTACTCGACCTAGGCACCTGGGACATGTAATTTGGGTCTAGAAATACCTCGGACGCCCTTTTTTAAAAAAAAAAATTGCATTAAAAAGAATAAAAAAGTCGCAACTTTAATAAAAAAAAATCACATATTTTCTTTAAAAAAAAAAATCACTATTTAAAAATTGCATATTATATTTATTTATAGAAGTAGACTCTACTTGGCTCGTTATTTTAAAATATTTTATTTATTCTGTTGTTTGTTTGTGCTTTTGCATTTTATCTTTATAAGCAAAAGTGGTAGTATATAATAGCATGATTTCTAGAACATCGAATGCTAACCACACATGGTACTCATAAAATGGATGGAATATTGTTTAATGTATTTTAGCTACAACACGAGGGTGTGTATCCCACCTAAGCCAACTGGTCTTAAAACCTAACTTTTATTAGCTCACAAATAAAATATTGAAAAAGTGTGTAAAAGAACGTATCGTGTTTCTACTTAACTGCTTGCTGACCAGCGCACGCCGATTTACGTCGGCAGAATGGCACTGGTGGGCAAAAGGGTGTACAGGTACGTCCCCTTTAAGAAGCGGCACTGCAGATGCGCGCGCCGCATTCTCCGTGACCGCGGGCCCTGTGGAATCGATGTTCGCCGGGTGTCCGCAATCGTGTCACGGAAAGGTAGAACGGGGAGATGCTTTTGTAAACAAGCCATTTCCCTGTTCTGCCTATTGACAGGACAGAGATCTACTGCTCCCTGTCATTGGGAGCAGTGATCACTGTCATGTGTGTTGAAGCCCAGCCCCCCACAGTTAGAATCACTCCCCAGGACACACTTAACCCCTTAATCACCCCCTAGTGGTCAACCCCTTCACTGCCAGTGTCATATACACAGTAATTATTGGATTTTTATAGCACTGATCACTGTATAAATGACAATGGTCCCAAAGTAGTGTCAAAAGTTGCCGATCTCTCCGCCATAATGTCGGAGTCCCGATAAAAATCGCAGATCGCCACCATTACTAATAAAAAAAATTAATAATAATAAAAATGCCATAAAACTATCCCCTATTTTGTAGACGCTATAAATTTTGCGCAAACCAATCAATATACGCTTATTGTGATATATATTTTTTTTTTTTACCAAAAATATGTAGAAGAATACGTATCGGCCTAAACTGAGGAAAAAAAATCATTTTTTTATATATTTTTGGGGAATATTTAAGCCTTTTATGACTAAGCCTATTTTTGAAATTTCGTGTTTACAAGTTAAAATCCATAATTTTTGCTAGAAAATTACTTAGAGCCCCCAAACATTTTATATATTTTTTAAGCAGAGAATCTAGAGAATAAATCGGCGATTGTTGCAATATTTTATATCACACGGTATTTGTGCAGCGGTGTTTTAAACACGACTTTTTGGGAAAAGGGGCACATTCATGAATTAAAAAAAAAAAAACAAACAGTAAAGTTACCCCAATTTTTTTATATAATGTGAAAGATGATGTTACGCCGAGTAAATAGATACCAAACATGTCATGCTTTATAATTGCACGCACTCGTGGAATGGCGACAAACTACGGTACCTAAAAATCTCCATAGGCGATGCTTTAAATTTTTTTTACGGTTACCGGGTTAGAGTAACAGAGGAGGTCTAGAGCTATAATTATTGCTCTCGCTCTGACGATCGCGGCGATACCTCACATGTGTGATTTGAACACCGTTTACATATGTGGGTGCGACTTCCGTATGTGTTTTCTTTGCTGCGCAAGCTGGCGGGGACGGGGGCGCCTTAAAAAAAAAATGTATTATTTATTTTTATATTAATAAATTGTGTTTAAAAAAAAAAATAAAAAATTTGATCCTTTTTATTGCTGTCACAAGGAATGTAAACATCCCTTGTGACAGTAATAGGTGGTGACAGGTACTCTAAAAGACCCCAAATCCCTCCTTTGCACTTCAAAGTATTCCGATCGCCGTTTTCAGCGATTCTGAATACTGTGTATTTTTTTAAAACCGGCGCCATTGCCAGGCGAGTAAACGGGAAGTGACGTCATGACGTCGCTTCCGTGTTTACGATTAGGAGGCTGGAATGAAGCCGCTTACGGCTTCGTTCTAGTCTGTCTCCAGCCGCCGGAGGCGGCAGATTGGTGATCGGGCCTCCCGATGGACTGCGAGGCCTAGTAAGAGCGGCGGGAGATGGTGGGAGGGGGGACGTCCCCTCCCGTTCCTCCGGTATAACAGCCGAGCGGCTTTTAGCCGCATCGGTTGTTATACCAGGAAAGCCGATCGCCGACTTTAAAAAACAGTACCGGGATGATGCCTGCAGCTGCAGCTGTATAACCCCCGAAAGCTGAGTACGCATAGCTGCGTACGCTCGGCGGGAAGGGGTTATTCTAGCAAAAAGTAAAAAATATTGCTTTTTTTTTTTTTAAATTGTTGCTCTTTTTTTGTTTATAGCACAAAAAATAAACACTGCAGAGGTGATCAAATACCACCAAAAGAAAGCTCTATTTGTGGGGAAAAAAGGACGTCAATTTTGTTTGGGTACAAAACGTCGCTCGACCGCACAATGTCAGTTAAAGCGTAAATCTCAGAAAGAGGCTCGGTCCTTAAGTGGTTAAAGACCCATGGTTAGATAGTGACCACCGTGGTAATCTCTCATCTTTCATTTTTTTGAGGTGCCCCCTTTAAGTAGAAACACGATACGTTCTTTTACACACTTTTTCAATATTTTATTTGTGAGCTAATAAAAGTTAGGTTTGAAGACCAGTTGGCTTAGGCGCGGTGGGATACGCACCCTCGTGTTGTAGCTAAAATACAATAAACAATATTCCATCCATTTTATGAGTACCATGTGTGGTTAGCATTCGATGTTCTAGAAATCATACTATTATATACTACCACCTTTGCTTATAAGGATAAAATGCAAAAGCACAAACAAACAACAGAATAATAAAATATTTAAAAATAATGAGCCCAGTAGAGTCTAGTTCTTCAGTCGTAGGTTTGTCATCGTAGGGGGGTGGCTGTCTCTCTCTCTCCCCTCCACTGTGCGCCTGCCCAAATCTCCACACTGCTGCATCTCTATGCATTTACTACGTGTTAACTTTTGATACATCCAAACTAGTTCAGTGGTGAATCTCCATACCAGGGGGATTTTAAACCGCTGCCCTAACGTTGCAATAAGGCGGTTCAGCCTCAAGCAAACAACTTTTGATTCAACTCAAGTTCCCCAGCAAGAACTCATGTATGCTTAGTAGGAATGAGCTTTGAGTTCGAGTCGAACTCATGTTCGCCACATGTGAGTGTTTTTATGTTTAGTGTTTAATAAACCGATAAAGCACTTAGTCCAGCATTCTCTCTTTATGATTTGGGCATACGGAGATAAGTGTAAGAGAAGGAGGATTCTAATCTCAGGATCACCAGCAAAGGACACAGCATAAAACTGATCCCTAGAGAGGGACAAAAGAGCATATAGACCATTGGTAGGTCTCATCACCCAGGAAAGGGCACATCGGAGGAGGGGATTATCACTCATATATGTGGATGACTGGAGCACATAGTGGTAAACACTAATTAAGGAAGCAGTCATTTGGATATGTGAACACATGCCTGTTTTTTATGAAAGATTGAGCATACGCAAGCAAATTCATACCAAAGGACACTTTATGGACTGATGCATTGTTTGTTTTGTTTTGTTAATGAGATGTGCTGAGTTTGAAAATTGCTATACAAATAAATTTATAGGGATATTAGCATATTAGCATTTGGGAGCGCGGAACCACATTTTAATATAATAGTTCTCGTTGTTTCCTCACTCTCTGACTAAGGTCCATGAATAAAGAAATGAACTGGTAGGAGATCAGAGGACCCATTTACTAGTTACCTTGAGGGGGGAATTGTAAGATCTTCAGAGACAAAGCTGCCTGATGTGGGTGGAGTCCTGGTTTAGGGGAACCAATCCGCTCATGTCTAGTAATAATCTTTTTATTCCTATTTTAGTAGATGGACGGGAGATGAGGAAAACCTCAGAGGATTGTCTCACTTTGTCTCCAGACTGTAAAGTAGAAGATGAGGACATCACACAGTATAGTCCAGGAGAAAACCCGACTACCTCAAATGTCCATCCGGCACCACACAGTGTAGATGGACCATCGTATTCCTCTTATCCTGGGGAACCTCAGACTGTGAGGGACGGTGCCGTCCTTCCAACAAATAAGAGCTTTTCCTGTACTGAGTGCGGGAAATGTTTCCGTTTTAAGTTCCATCTTGATGTGCATAAAAGATCTCACACAGGGGAGAAGCCGTATTCCTGCCCTCAGTGTGGGAAATGTTTTGTACAAAAATCAGAAATTGTCAGACATCAGAGATCTCACACAGGAGAAAAGCCATATTCCTGTCCTGTGTGTGGGAAATGTTTTTCAGAGAAGTGCTATTTTTATAATCATCAGAGATTACACAGGGGTGAGAAGCCATATTCCTGTTCTGAGTGCGGAAAATGTTTTTTACAAAAATCAGATCTTGGCAAACATCGAAGGTCCCACACAGGGGAAAAGCCATATTTATGCCCTGAGTGTGGGAAATGTTTTTCAGATAAGTCCAATCTTTATATTCATCAGAGATTGCACACGGGAGAAAAGCCATATTCCTGTTCTGAGTGCGGAAAATGTTTTGTAAAAAAAGCACTACTTGTCACACATCAGAGATCTCACACAGGGGAGAAGCCATATTCTTGTCCTGAGTGTGGGAAATGTTTTTCACAGAATTCCAGTCTTTACACACATCGGAGATCTCACACGGGGGAAAAGCCATATCCCTGTCCTGAATGTGGTAAATGTTTTTCACAAAAGTCCAATCTTTACACACATCAGAGATATCACACGGGGGAGAAGCCATATTACTGCCCTAAATGCGGGAAATGTTTTTCACAGAAGTCCAGTTTTAATAAACATCAGAGATCTCACAATAGGGAGAAGCCACTTTCCTGTCCTGAGTGAGGGAATTGCTCCTCGCTGAAGTCCTGTCTTCTTGTACATCAGGGATCCCACACAACCCTTGAGGTGTATTAGTGCCTTGAGTGCGGGAAATGTCTTCTATATAAATGTTGCTGGACATCACAGCTCTCATGTAGGGAAGAAGCACACCCTGATATACACCTCAGATATACTCCATGGCTGATCTTCATCATGTAAGAAACAGTTCATAAGAAGATCAGAGATCACCAAAGACATGGATGAAGTGTTGTACTGTGTTGGCCATTGATAGCAGTAGAAAAATTAAAATGGAGTCATTAACTTTTGTTGGCTGAATAGATTTTGTGGTATAATATGTCACAAACACTTAGAGGTCTGTTTTAAAAAAAATTGTTGAATAAATATGACCCGCATTTGCCCAGCTATGATGAATATTGTCTGTATTTTAGTTCATGTAGTGATTTCCTATGATCATTTAGTGGCAATAATAAAGCACTGCGGTACTATTACCACATTATAAGCTAGATGAAGCTACACTCTGGGCCGCCGGGGCACTACATAGGGACTTTTGGGAAGTGTCAGGATTCTTTCTTCACCCCCCCGCCCCACCTCTGAACGCTGGGCTGCATGGGTTCTTGTGCAGTATGGCCAGAGGAAATCAGGAGTGCTGCGGTTCCTGTGCCTGTGTCCATGTTGGGCAGCACAGCCATGCATCCAGAGTATTCATGTAGAGTCTCTGAGTGTTGTAAGCAGCTGGTAGTTTTCTTCCCCACAGACAAAACACCCCATATGTGCATGGTTAGAGCCTGCAAGACACCTACTGATAGACACAATGACTGGTCACAAGAGGTACATGGGGACAACACATGCATACATCTTCCTGATGGAGGCAGCGGTGGGCACTGGTAGGCTGGATGGGTTTTTTCCTGGGGTAACCAGTGCACAGTGCTCTCTCAGCTGACCAGGATCGCTGTATTAGCCTCAGTCCCACTATGGGTTGGCAGGCCTTATGTCTACAAGATGGCAGAGAAGTTGGGTCAATGTCTCCTTTTGGGGCTCTGGCTCTGCTCACCTATAGGGTGTCTCTGATATCTCTGGGGCACCTTTCCTATAATTCTTGTGTGATTATGAATAAATCTGCATTTCCTTGGCTGAGGGACAGCATAGATTCTGGGATTAGTGCCTATTGGACCGTTTAGGTCACAAACGCAGGAGTTCCGTTTTTTTTCCCCCCTCCTTAATATGTAGGGGGACCTTATAGAGGAAGTAACAGAGGCAGATGCCAATTTTTTCACTGAAAGTGGGGTAGGTGAAAGACTCTTTCTCCAAGGACTCCACCAGAGGTATCCCAGGGTCAGATTTATTTGCAGACCCCTACAGCCTTTCTGAATACTTTTGCGGAATTTAAACTTGCAGCTTCCTGAGTCCTCTTCTCAGGAGGCTATAGGGCTTGGATCATAGTGGATGCCACAAGATCCTTATTTTTCCAGATATATCCTCACTATATGGATGTCTAGTATATGGGCTGGGCTTACCCCCAAGAAGTGTTTGCTCCACTGCAGAGATTCAACTGGCAATGCCCTATGGAGAGTAAGTTCACTCAGAGAGGGTGTATGTTTCCAGTAAAGCTGGCAATCTCGTATCTCAAACAGCAGTTATTATATCCATAAGTTATCAGGAAGAAGGGGCACTCTGGGTTCTTCGGGTAGTAGGGCAAGCTTGCATTTCCAACAGCCTGATGTTCCTTCTATTTCAACAAGATGGTTCCTTGAGTCCTGAGAATCCACACATCTAAACAAGGGTATTCACTTGGGTGGAGTAGGACTTTTACAGGCCTTTTGCGGGTTTTGGAAAGAGGTGATAGTGATTAAGTGGGTTTGCAGCACAGTGGCTTGCAACTTCGAGTTAGGAATTCAGAGTCTTTGCCCTCCTCCCTTCATGGTTCATGTTTTTTCTATGATTCTACAAAACAGATTTTCTCCATTGCAAACTTGCAATGCTCCTTTCTTTCAGGGAGTGATTTCACATTTATCCTCAAACTTTTTATGGTTCCAAGACCAGAAGGCGATGTTTATTCTATTCTAGATCTAAATTTATTGTGACAGGTCTCTCCATGTGTTCTGGATGGAATTGGTGAAACCAGTGGTGGCCTCTCTCCAGCTGGGGTCTTCTTGGCATCAGTGAACATGATGAGGGTCCACCTTCATGTATTCCCGTCTCTAGAAGTCGCTGTCATTTATGGTGGAGGAATGTCTGTCATCTTCTGTTTGTGGACCTAATGTTCGACCTGTTCAGGGTTATGGCTGTGATTCTGAGCCTTTTTATGGACTCAGGCTATTCTATTGAAGAGTACATGGATGACCTACTTCTCTGGGAGCATTCTGCTCTGTTTATGAAATGCAATAGGGTTGATTTACTAAAACTGGAGAGTGAAAAATCTGGCGCAGCTCTGCATGGTAGCCAATCAGCTTTTAAGTTCAGCTTGTTCAATTAAGCTTTCACAAAAAAAACTGGAAGCTGATTTCTATACAGAGTTGCACCATTTTCCATTTCCCAGTTTTAGTAAATTAACCCCAATGTGTCTCTCCAGGTGCCCACTCTACAGAGATTGTTTGGGTTCTCCATTTCCAGTATTCCTGTTTGGAATATCAGGGTCTTCCCCCCAAGACTACTTAGGTGAGAGTGGTTCTTTCTCCAGGGCCATTGCCTTGCTATGTAGGCTCAGGTGGCTTTGTTCAGGTCGCTGGTAAAGTTTCCTCTATTAGTTTTTACCTGGGCGTCTTGGGAAGTAGGTTTCCTTTCCATTCCAGAACTTTACTGTGAAATGTCCTGATGGCATGAGATGGGAGGTCACAATAATTAAATATTCTATTGTCTCATCACCCCAGAAAACCTTGATCTGGAATAGTGGTCATCTTTGTAAATGCTTTCTCCATTTTTATATGACAAGATTTGGTCATTGTAGGTGGGGTTGTTGCTTACCAACGTTGTAATACTGGGGGTGCTTAGTCTTGTTTTCCTGCATTAGTTGACATGGCTGGGTTTATGTAACTCATTAGGAAAGCCCCAGAAATCAGATTGCCCAGGAGGAAATGAATTTCACTCTTGGGTGGAACTTTGAGATTAAAGCTTTAGTAGCCTCTCACCGTCCAAGAATAGAAGTTTGCAAGGAGGATTTTTGACTGCTGTTAGCAGTTGTCTCCAGACAGGAGAGCTCTTCATCTAGAGGTGTTCTGGAGCCCTGTCAATGGTGAGGCTCTCCAAACGTGGATTTTTGGAGTCCAGGTTTAATGAGGAACTAGGTAAATTCTAAGACCAAGATCCTTCATGCATCTGCGTTAGTTGCTCTGGTGACATTGTGGGATCAGTAATCCCTGCTTCTGCCTTCCCTTCATTATAACCTTCTCTCATTTGCTTGGATTCAGGTGGAGAGAATACCTGTACTTCCAGTCATTCCGACTTGGACCAGGGGAACGTAGTGTTTCGATGTTGTGACATGTCAGTGAACAGTCCTAGTGAAGCCCTGCTGTTGCAAGGCCTAATATTTTGAGCCATATTATATCAGTTGGCATACTGGATTGGCAATTGCAGCCAAAAAGGTTTTGAGTGACAGGGGTGTCTTGGCCCCTTGCTGTTCCTGCTCTTTTGAAGGCTAGGAAGGGTAAGTCAAGGAAGACCTCCCGCAGGTCTTGGCAATGCTATGTTGCATTTTGTTGGCCCAAGACGTTTTCTCCTTGTTGTGGGCCGTATTTTGGATTCCTCCGAAGAAGGGTTTGATTTGTGCCTGGCCCTGTATATGATCAAGAGTCAGATTTTGGCCGTGGCTGTCTCTTCTTTTGGAGGCTGATTGCCTTGTTACACCCTAAGCAAGCCCCGATCTATGAGAGGGGAAAACATGTAGGCGGGTAGGGTCACTGTCCCATGGCTGTGAGTCCTGCTACCTACCTGGAGTGCATGCCGGCTGGATTGCCCCGCTGAAATACTTAGCCATACTCTGCCATTTTTCCAGATGCTGTGGATTACAAAATGGATGTTACAATCTAAGACACAGTGCTGCTGGGATGGAAGCAGGAAGCATAACACAGAGAGAACGTATGACAAGCGGTGGGGAGACCAATTTTATTACCCCTAAGTGTTTTTATGCATCCTGCTCAGTTCAGTACTGGATTTCAGCATGTCAGAGTCAATATCAGCTGGGTACCGCATTGCAGTTTTGAGAAGACTGGTCATCTTAAAGTGGAACTTCACTCTCCCAATCGACATTGATTATTTGTAATCCTCATGCTGCTAGCATTAGTAAATAGATATGAAAATTATATCATATTTACTTGTTTTAAACTTTTTCTTTTACATTTCTTCAGTTACTTTCTGATTTCTATGTCTAGGCAAATGATGTCATACATCCCAGGAGTCTTCAGGAGGGGGGGGGGTTCTCAGCTACGCACACCCTCCTGCTTGCATGCTTGAGATAAGAGCAGATGGATTCCAGGAAGTAAATGCTACATGTATCATTTGCCCTTACTCAATATGGCCATGTCCAGAAGTGCTAAGGGGTGTTTTTCAAAGTAATTTCTCAACAAAATGAAGCATGGAGACATGGATGGATGGGGGAGTTTGCTTTGAATATTAAAATTGTATTAAATAGTGTTTCTCTTTCGTTCATTGATGGACACAACTCTCCATATTCAGAACCATAGGTTCAACAGAAGGGTACAGAGGTTTGTGACACCATCACAGTATCCTCTGGTGGATGTCACAGACGCTCTGGTGGCCCTGTGGGGTCGGTATCGGCTCATCTACACTTTTCTTCCTCTCAAGCTTCTTCCGAGACTTTTGCACAGGATTAAGGCCGAGGGGTTTCCAATCATTCTAGTGGCCCCTGACTGGCCTCGCCGGTCGTTGTACACTGACCTGGTTGCCGACATTCCTTGGAGACCGCCTCCCAGGGAGGATCAACTGTCCCAAGGGCTGATCTTCCATCCTGCTTTATAGTCGCTGGCTTTGATGGCCTGGCTGTTGAAAACCAGGTGCTGAAGCATAGAGGTTTGCCTGGGTCAGTGGTTCTGACACTACTGAAGGCTAATGCCGCGTACACACGAGCGGACTTTCCGGCATACTTGGTCCGGCGGACCAGAGTCTGCCGGACAATCTGAACGTGTGTAGGCTCCGGCGGATTTTTCCGGTGGACTTTTTCCCAAAAGCCCGCCAGATCTAGATTTGAAACATTTTAAATCTTTCCGTCGGACTCAGTTTCTGGCGTAAAGTCCGCTCGTCTGTGTGCTGGTCCGACGGAAAGCCCGCTCGTCTGTATGCTGGTCCAACGGACCAGATACGACGCAAGGGCAGGTATTGCATTTCGCGCTCTCTGCAATAGGAAAAACAAATTTTCCTATTGCGGCGAGCGCGGGGCATACCAGGCCCTTAGGTCTGGTATGGATTAAAGGGAAGCCCCTATGCCGAAAAAACGGCGTGGGGTCCCCCCTAAAATCCATACCAGACCCCGATCCGAGCACGCAGCCCGGCCAGTCAGGAAAGGGGGTGGGGACGAGCGAGCGCCCCCCCTCCTGAACCGTACCAGGCCGCATGCCCTCAACATGGGGGGTGGGTGCATGGGGGGAGGGGGCGCCCTGCGGGGCCCCCCCACCCCAAAGCACCTTGCACCCATGTTGATGAGGACAAGGGCCTCTTCCCGACAACCCTGGCTGTTGGTTGTCGGGGTCTGCAGGCGGGGGGGCTTATCGGAATCCGGGAGCCCCCTATAATAAGAGGACCCCCAGATCCCGGCCCCCCACACTATGTGAATGAGTATGAGGTACATGGTACCCCTACCCATTCACCTAGGGAAAAAGTGTCAATAATAGGGGGCGTGGTCACTGGGTGATGTTGACCACGCCCCCTAAAACGTCACAGTCTCAGCATGCCCAGGGACTGTGACATCATAAGGGGGCGGGGTCTCCACCTATATAAGTCACAACGAAGCCCTCAGAGAGCAGTCCAGTCGGAGAGAGCGTCGTGTCAACATCTGGAGAAGAGAAGAGGGAAGAAGACAAGAAGCCCAGAAGTCCGGACCTCCGCTGGTAAAAGAGCGGCCTGAAGGCAGTGGAGGAGCCGGCCGAAGAACTGGAACACCGGGAGAAGAGGCCGGAGAGAGCGGAGAAGAACCAACCGGACCCCCGGGAGAAGAAGCACCGGAGGGACCCCCGAAGCTGGAAGAAGACCCCCAAAGCCGGAGGAAGACCCCCGAAGCTGGAGGAAGACCCCCCCGAGCTGTTTAATAAATTATTTTAAAAACCTGTGTAGTGTCTTTTATTATTGACACTTTTTCCCTAGGTGAATGGGTAGGGGTACCATGTACCTCATACTCATTCACATAGGGTGGGGGGCTGGGATCTGGGGGCCCTCTTATTATAGGGGGGCTCCCGGATTCCAATAAGCCCCCCGCCCGCAGACCCCGACAACCAACGGCCAGGGTTGTCAGGTAGAGGCCCTTGTCCTCATCAACATGGGGACAAGGTGCTTTGGGGTGGGGGGGCCCCGCAGGGCGCCCCCTCCCCCAAAGCACCCATCCCCATGTTGAGGGCATGCGCCTGGTACGGTTCAGGAGGGGGGCGCTCGCTCGTCCCCATCGTCTTTCATGACCGGCCGGGCTGCGTGCTCGGATCAGGGTCTGGTATGGATTTTAGGGGGGACCCCACGCCATTTTTTTGGCGTAGGGGCTTCCCTTTAAAATCCATACCAGACCTAAGGGCCTGGTATGCCCCGCGACGGGGCTTGCAAGGTGTCAATCTCTCCTATAAAAGCGGCAAGATTGACTTCCTTTTCTAGTCCCCTCGCACCTGAGTCACGTTCAAAATGAATGGACTTGTCCATGTGTGGGCAAGTCCGTTCATTCTGAAAGTCCGCCGTAACTCCGGTGAAAATTCGTCGGAAAGACGGGCGGACTTAGCCCGCCGGAAAGTCCGGTCGTGTGTGGGCAAGTCCGTCCGTTTTAAAGTCCGGCGCACCTGTCAGGCAAAGTCTGTCGGAAAGTGTGCCGGACCAAGTATGCCAGAAAGTCCGATCGTGTGTACGCGGCATAAGAAGTCTACCTCTAGGAAGATCTACCATCGTACCTGGAATGCATACATTTCTGAAGTGAGTCGATTGGAGTTCACACCATGCCAACATGGGGCATAAAGACTCAAGGTGGGGGAGCGCTACTAGGTTCAGATCTGGCCACCAACCTGCGTTACAACAGAGAAAAGATATACCTGTGCTCAAATCCCAATAGCTTGTACATGTTTTTGAACTATTGGGTGCTAAAGGGGTGTGACCACACATTAACACTTTTCAACCAGACTATGTAACTATCCTGAACAAATCATTAGTAAGACCTCATCTGGAATATGCAGTTCAGTTTTGGGCACCAGTTCACAAAAAAGATATTTCTGTGACATCAATCAAATCCGGTATACTCTTGTTAATGTATACACCCCAAAAATCCAAACAAATCAAGTTCTGTAAGAAACTCTCCTCGCAAATCTTATCTTGCAAAAGTGGTTGATTAATAGTTAGAGGGGACTTCAATACCATTGGCAATGCCTCTCTTGACCCTTCCTCTGGCAAGAGACTTGCTCACCAAACTATTAATCATCTTCTACATTTATGTGACCTCTATGGCATCTGAAGATGCCAACACAGTGCAGAGAAAGACTATTCGTACTACTCTCCCTCTCACCTCTCTTATTCAAGAATTTACTTTTTCCTCACAGCTAAATGGACTCTTCAGCTGGTGACTACCTCACAGATTGGCACTGTAAGTATTGAGATTGGTAACAACGCTAGGTCCAATACTCCCCGTCTTTGAAGACTAAATGCTACCCTCCTATTGTCAGACCATCAAAAGAAGCCCAATCTTTTATTCTTTGAGAGCAATGCATCTCTTGATAACCCCATACTGCTATTGTGGTCTACCTACAATGCTTATATGAGAGGTATACTTATAAAAATACAAGCGTCTGTCAAAAGCCAGGGGATTCAACAAATTGAAGATTTTTTAGCCTCAATTAAACGCAAAGAAGAGATGAATAAACATTCCACCTCACCTAACCTATCCTCCTCTTTGCTCTCAGATAGAAACAAACTCCGTTCTCTTTTGATGCACAGTACCAATATGACCTCAATATGACAAAAATCGAAAGCAAAATTTTGCACCCGAGGGAACAAAGCGGTGTCCCTCCTAGCAAAATCTGTTAAACACCAGCGCTTAAAAGCCAAAATTGCTTTAGTTCATCATCCACTGTCTAAAATCCCAATGGTCAATCCTTTAGATATTGCCAATGCATTCAGTGCATTTTATCAATTTCTTTATAATCTCAAAGAGGACACCACCACCCCTCAACCAACCCCTCTGCGATACAAGCCTTCTTATTGTCAGTTGATCTCCCTACCCTAATCTCATCCGTATCTGAGCCATTCTCTCCAGTAGAAATTGAGTCTGCCATCAGAACTCTCCCCTCTAAGGAGTCCCCTTGAGGAGCACTATAAACAATTCGCTCACACTCTATCTCCACTCCTGTCTGCCCTCTTCAATTTTGCTGTGTCCTGTGGCTCTCTACCTAAAGAAGTGTTACAATCTGTTATAACGACACTACCTAAACCAGGCAGGGATCCCAAATTGGTACAAAATTATAGACATATATCTCTAATAAACACCAATGTGAAATTGTATGCTAAACTGATAGCCCATAGACTGCTCCCACTTCTTCCTTCTGAAAGCTGAAAATTGGTCTGGGAAGGAGGGGGTGAAAGTGCCCAGTATTGAAGTAGTTAATAATAATAAAAAAAGGTAAACAGAGTAAACGTAGTCAAAACATAGCCAGATTTCAGGAATCGGAACGGATAGTTAGACAAGTTAAAACGTCAGGGAGCCAGAGAACAGCGTAGTAGAACAGCAAGCAGGATCTGGAGCCAGAAGGAATGTCAACCAAGCAAGTCTTAAACGGGAACACAGGAGAGCGTCTCTACAGATGTGACCAAGTCGAAGGCAGAGATCATCTGGACTGGACAGCTTAAGTAGGCAGGACTGACGAAAAGAATATCATCAACAGGTGAGTCACTGTGGAGAGATAGGAGCTGGCAATTAGCCGACAGCTGAGCGACAGTAACTTTGAGATATACAAGCACGCTTTCCCGGCATTATACGACAGAGCTATGAATGAATCAACAACGATCCAAGCATGCAGCCTGGCTGGCCAGGAAAGGGACAGGGACAAGCATGTGGTTCCCCACCCCTGAACCATACCAGACCATGTGCCCTCAAAATGGGGGGGGGGGGCATGTCAGGAGGGACTCCTCCCATGGAAAAGCACCTTGTTCCCATGTTGATAATAACAAGGGCCTCATCCCCACAACCCTGGTCTGGTGATTGTGGGGGTCTGGGGGCAGGGGGACTTATCAGAACTTGGAGCCCCTCCAGAGAGTCAGCTAGTCTGTGGCTGTGGGCAGAGTCGCCGCTCATGGGCTGCCAATCCGAGAGGAGGAAGAGAGCTACAACATCACTTACGCCTTCGGGTGTAGCTGCAGAGGAGGGGGGTGCATATAGTGCACTTGGTGGATGCTCCCTTTTGAATATCTGTAAATATTTTGTACAGCAGAGGTCTTTATGTTTTCACTTAAATTATTGTGCTCACTGGCCACATATGGGGTATGCCCCATTGCCTTGTACATATGCTATTTTCTATTTTTTCCTTTCCAAGTTTGTGGGATACTCCTTGTAGATTTTTGTACAGGTATATTTGTAGGGGCGGATGCCCGAAGCCAGTGAAGACATGGCTTGTTTTGGTGGGGGGAGTGGGGGGGGGTGGATGTAGCACCCTCCTAGGTAGGTGACAGAAGAGAGTATAGTTTTGGGTCTTTCTGCTTACCTGGAAGATTGTTAGGCACATTTAGAGTGCTCTCTGCCTACCAGGGAGCAGGATCTATTGGTAGGGTCTGCTTATGGCGCCCAGGTGCAGCTCAGCTTGTCTGAATGTCCCACACTGGTCCAATAGGGAGGCATATTGGATAGTGGGAGGGGATCTGACAAGTGAGGGCACAAGCATAGTTATAGCCCTGGCGATTGGCAGAGCAAAGTGCCTCATTGCATGCTGGGTAACTGTATAAATGCTAAGGGCACATGTGCTCCGGGTCTTTTAGCTGGAGAGCGGGGTCGGCTGCCCCTCCTCTGTAGAAGCTGTTATGTGGCCTCAGTTGGTCGAACTGAGGGCCTGAAAGCTAGAGATGAGCTTAACCCAGAGGTCCTGCAAAGCTGACTGGAAGGGAGACACCAGCAAGGATCTGATTCTGCCTCCTGTGAGTACAGAGCTGTCTCATGGGGCCTGTCCTGAGGACCATCCCTTCAGTTAGTGGATGGGTGTCAGTCAAGGGGATACTGAAGTGTATCCTGAAAATAAAGTAGTTGCATCAAGTATGCTGCTAGAGAAAGCAAGAAGACTTAAATCCTCCATACATGTGGCTGTATGCTTAAAGCAGTGTGTCTGCTTCCACAAATCTGGTGAGGCCAAGTGAGAGTTGTCCTTATCTACTGTAAATAGTTCAGTTGGAGTATCCCACTAATCCCTTCTCCCATCCAAGTTCCACAATAGATATAAAAAAAACCCAAGCACCCTGGACTGTTTATTGAGTAACGAGCAATCAGGATTAAGGAGATATATGTGAAAAACCCCTGCAATGGTGTGCAGGTAATCAGAGGGAGGCCTAAGAAGTTAACACACAGGAAGCCCTATGGGGACAGCTCTACAGATGTAATTATTATGTTTGGATCAGACATCCCAACCTGCAAAAACTCATTTCAGGGAGAAGGCAAACTCATTTACGGGAGGTGGAAAACTCATTATAGGGAGGTGGTGCTCCACACCCCCCCACCACCACCACCACCACCACCAATTTAACACAACTAGAGGATGATCAAATGAATTGGAATCAGTATACAGAGGTTTATTTCTTCTGAGAAATATTAAAGGAAAACTCTAACCACCATGACCACTTCAGTGATTTGAAGTGGTCATGGTGGTAGGAGTCAGTATATGCAATGTTTCTGCTTGAAACAGGTAGGGGGGCTGAGAGAGAGTGAGATGTGGGGAAGAGAGAGAGGGAGGGGCTGAGAGAGGTGGGGCGACTTACAGATAGATGGGGGCTGAGAGAGAGAGAGGGTAGTTGAGAGATGGTGGTTGAGAAAGAGAGAGAAAGTGGGGTCGCTGAGGGAAGGGGCTGAGAGGGAGGGTGAGAAGGGGGGGGCGACTGACAGAGACATGGGGGCTGAGAGAGAGAGAGGGACTCAGAGAGAGGGTGGTGGACAGAGAGGGGGACTGAGAGAGAGAGAGGGAAGGGGGCTAAAAGAGAGGGTGGTTGAGAGAGGGGGGCTGACAGAGAGAGTGGTTGAGAGAGAGGTTGGTTGAGAAAGAGGATGGCTGAGAGAAAGGGAGGGGGGCTGACAGAGAGAGTGGTTGAGAGAGAGGTTGATTGAGAAAAAGGGTGGCTGAGAGGGAGGGGGGCTGACAGAGAGGGTGGCTGAGAGAGAGGGAGGGGGGCTGACAGAGAGGGTGGTTGAGAGAGAGGGGGGAGGGAGGCTGAGAGAGGGTGGTTGAGAGAGAGAGGGTGGGTTGACAGAGAGAGGGGTGACTGACAGAGAGGGGGCTCAGAGAGAGAAGTGGGGCTGAGAGAGGGAGGGCTGAGAGAGGGGGCTGAGAGAGGGGGGTTGAGAGGGAGGGCTGAGAGAGAGGGCTGAGAGAGAGAGGGGGTTAAGCAGGGCCGGACTGGGAATGAACACCAGCCCTGGAAAAAATGTCATACCAGCCCCATAGCATTATTATACCAGCCCAACAGCATAACGTCATTATTTTCTTGTTCATAAAATGGAAAACCATGCATTTTAAAGCACATTTGGCTGCAATTGATGGGTACAGTGGCTGCGTTTGATGGCACAGTGGCTGTGTTTTATGGGCACAGTGGCTGTGTTTAATGGGCACAGTGGCTGTGTTTAATGGGCACAGTGGTGGCAATTTATGGGTACAGTGGCTGCGCTTGATGGCACAGTGGCTGCTTTTAATGGGCACAGTGGCTGCAATTGATGGGTACAGTGGCTGCGTTTGATGGTACAGTGGCGGTAATTTATGGGCACAGTGGCTGCGTTTAATGGGCACAGTGGCGGCAATTTATGGGTACAGTGGCTGCGTTTGAAGGGCACAGTGGCTGTAATTGATGGGTACAGTGGCTGCGTTTGATGGTACAGTGGCGGTAATTTATGGGCACAGTGGCTGCGTTTAATGGGCACAGTGGCTGCGTTTAATGGGCACAGTGGCGGCAATTTATGGGTACAGTGGCTGCGTTTAATGGGTACAGTGGCTGCGCTTGATGGCACAGTGGCTGCGTTTAATGGGCACAGTGGTGGCAATTTATGGGCACAGTGGCTGCACTTGATGGCACAGTGGCTGCGTTTGATGGCACAGTGGCGGTAATTTATTGGCACAGTGGCTGCGTTTAATGGGCACAGTGGTGGCAACTTATGGGTACAGTGGCTGCGTTTGATGGTACAGTGGCGGTAATTTATGGGCACAGTGGCTGCATTTAATGGGCACAATGGCGGCAATTTATGGGTACAGTGGCTGCGTTTGATGGCACAGTGGCTGCGTTTAATGGGTACAGTGGCTGTGCTTGATGGCACAGTGGCTGCGTTTAATGGGCACAGTGGCGGCAATTTATGGGCACAGTGGCTGCACTTGATGGCACAGTGGCTGCGTTTGATGGCACAGTGGCGGTAATTTATTGGCACAGTGGCTGCGTTTAATGGGCACAGTGGCGGCAATTTATGGGTACAGTGGCTGCGTTTGATGGCACAGTGGCTGCGTTTGATGGCACAGTGGCTGCGTTTAATGGGTACAGTGGCCGCGCTTGATGGCACAGTGGCTGCGTTTAATGGGCACAGTGGCGGCAATTTATGGGCACAGTGGCTGCACTTGATGGCACAGTGGCTACGTTTGATGGCACAGTGGCGGTAATTTATTGGCACAGTGGCTGCGTTTAATGGGCACAGTGGCAGCAATTTATGGGTACAGTGGCTGCGTTTGGCACAGTGGTGGCAATTTATGGGTACAGTGGCTGCGTTTGGCACAGTGGCGGCAATTTATGGGTACAGTGGCTGCGTTTGGCACAGTGGTGGCAATTTATGGGTACAGTGGCTGTGTTTGATGGCACAGTGGCGGTAATTTATGGGCACAGTGGCTGCGTTTAATGGGCACAGTGGCGGCAATTTATGGGTACAGTGGCTGCGTTTGATGGCACAGTGGCTGCGTTTGATGCCACAGTGGCTGCGTTTAATGGGTAAAGTGGCTGCGCTTGATGGAACAGTGGCTGCGTTTAATGGGCACAGTGGCGGCAATTTATGGGCACAGTGGCTGCACTTGATGGCACAGTGGCTGCGTTTAATGGGCACAGTGGCGGCAATTTATGGGTACAGTGGCTGCGTTTGATGGCACAGTGGCTGCGTTTGATGGCACAGTGGCTGCGTTTAATGGGTACAGTGGCCGCGCTTGATGGCACAGTGGCTGCGTTTAATGGGCACAGTGGCGGCAATTTATGGGCACAGTGGCTGCGCTTGATGACACAGTGGCTACGTTTGATGGCACAGTGGCGGTAATTTATTGGCACAGTGGCTGCGTTTAATGGGCACAGTGGCAGCAATTTATGGGTACAGTGGCTGCGTTTGGCACAGTGGTGGCAATTTATGGGTACAGTGGCTGCGTTTGGCACAGTGGCGGCAATTTATGGGTACAGTGGCTGCGTTTGGCACAGTGGTAGCAATTTATGGGTACAGTGGCTGTGTTTGATGGCACAGTGGCGGTAATTTATGGGCACAGTGGCTGCGTTTAATGGGCACAGTGGCGGCAATTTATGGGTACAGTGGATGCGTTTGATGGCACAGTGGCTGCGTTTGATGCCACAGTGGCTGCGTTTAATGGGTAAAGTGGCTGCGTTTAATGGGCACAGTGGCGGCAATTTATGGGCACAGTGGCTGCACTTGATGGCACAGTGGCTGCGTTTGATGGCACAGTGGCTGCGTTTAATGGGCACAGTGGCGGTAATTTATCGGCACAGTGGCTGCATTTAATGGGCACAGTGGCTGCATTTAATGGGCACAGTGGCGGCAATTTATGGGTACAGTGGTTGTGTTTGATGGGTACAATGGCAGCGTTTGGGCACAGTGGCGGCAATTTATGGGCACAGTGGCTGCGTTTAATGGGCACAGTGGCGGCAATTTATGGGTACAGTGGCTGCGTTTGATGGCACAGTGGCTGCGTTTAATGGGTACAGTGGCTGTGCTTGATGGCACAGTGGCTGCGTTTAATGGGCACAGTGGCGGCAATTTATGGGCACAGTGGCTGCACTTGATGGCACAGTGGCTGCGTTTGATGGCACAGTGGCGGTAATTTATTGGCACAGTGGCTGCGTTTAATGGGCACAGTGGCGGCAATTTATGGGTACAGTGGCTGCGTTTGATGGCACAGTGGCTGCGTTTGATGGCACAGTGGCTGCGTTTAATGGGTACAGTGGCCGCGCTTGATGGCACAGTGGCTGCATTTAATGGGCACAGTGGCGGCAATTTATGGGCACAGTGGCTGCACTTGATGGCACAGTGGCTACGTTTGATGGCACAGTGGCGGTAATTTATTGGCACAGTGGCTGCGTTTAATGGGCACAGTGGCGGCAATTTATGGGTACAGTGGCTGCGTTTGGCACAGTGGTGGCAATTTATGGGTACAGTGGCTGCGTTTGGCACAGTGGCGGCAATTTATGGGTACAGTGGCTGCGTTTGGCACAGTGGTGGCAATTTATGGGTACAGTGGCTGTGTTTGATGGCACAGTGGTGGTAATTTATGGGCACAGTGGCTGCGTTTAATGGGCACAGTGGCGGCAATTTATGGGTACAGTGGCTGCGTTTGATGGCACAGTGGCTGCGTTTGATGCCACAGTGGCTGCGTTTAATGGGTAAAGTGGCTGCGCTTGATGGAACAGTGGCTGCGTTTAATGGGCACAGTGGCGGCAATTTATGGGCACAGTGGCTGCACTTGATGGCACAGTGGCTGCGTTTAATGGGCACAGTGGCGGCAATTTATGGGTACAGTGGCTGCGTTTGATGGCACAGTGGCTGCGTTTAATGGCTACAGTGGCCGCGCTTGATGGCACAGTGGCTGCGTTTAATGGGCACAGTGGCGGCAATTTATGGGCACAATGGCTGCACTTGATGACACAGTGGCTACGTTTGATGGCACAGTGGCGGTAATTTATTGGCACAGTGGCTGCGTTTAATGGGCACAGTGGCGGCAATTTATGGGTACAGTGGCTGCGTTTGGCACAGTGGTGGCAATTTATGGGTACAGTGGCTGCGTTTGGCACAGTGGCGGCAATTTATGGGTACAGTGGCTGCGTTTGGCACAGTGGTGGCAATTTATGGGTACAGTGGCTGTGTTTGATGGCACAGTGGCGGTAATTTATGGGCACAGTGGCTGCGTTTAATGGGCACAGTGGCGGCAATTTATGGGTACAGTGGTTGCGTTTGATGGCACAGTGGCTGCGTTTGATGCCACAGTGGCTGCGTTTAATGGGTAAAGTGGCTGCGCTTGATGGAACAGTGGCTGCGTTTAATGGGCACAGTGGCGGCAATTTATGGGCACAGTGGCTGCACTTGATGTCACAGTGGCTGCGTTTGATGGCACAGTGGCTGCGTTTAATGGGCACAGTGGCGGTAATTTATCGGCACAGTGGCTGCATTTAATGGGCACAGTGGCGGCAATTTATGGGTACAGTGGCTGTGTTTGATGGGTACAATGGCAGCGTTTGATGGGCACAGTGGCGGCAATTTATGGGCACAGTGGCTGCGTTTAATGGGCACAGTGGCGGCAATTTATGGGCACAGTGGCTGCGTTTAATGGGTACAGTGGCTGCGTTTGATGGTATACAGCTTTTCCACGATAATCTGGCACTTGAACAAAACATGAACTTGTACACCTCCCTGAAGACCAAACTGCAGACAAATGTGACTGTCACAAAAAAGGAGAGAGAGAGAGAGAAAGGAAGAGAAAGAGGGTAAGGGGGGGGGGGGAGAGAGGGGGGGGAGGGGGGGGAGCGGGAGAGAGAGAGGGGGCAGAGGAGAGAGAGAGAGAGAGAGGGGGCAGAGAGAGAGAGGGGGGGAGAGAGAGAGAGAGAGAGAGGGGGGGGGGAGAGAGAGAAAGGGGGGAGGGGGGGAGAGAGAGAGAGGGGGAGAGAGAGAGAGAGAGAGAGAGAGAGAGGGGGGGGGGAGAGAGAGGGGGGGAGAGGGGGGGGAGAGAGAGAGGGGGGAGGAGAGAGAGAGGGGGGGGAGAGAGAGAGAGAGGGGGGGAGGGGGAGAGAGAGAGAGAGGGGGGGGAGAGAGAGAGGGGGGGAGAGAGGGGGGGGAGAGAGGGGGAGGGAGAGAGGGGGAGAGAGAGAGAGGGAGGGGGAGAGAGAGAGAGAGAGAGAGGGGGAGGAGAGAGAGAGGGGGGAGGGGGAGAGAGAGAGAGAGGGGGAGAGAGAGAGAGAGAGAGAGAGGGGGGAAGAGAGAGAGGGGGGGAGAGAGGGAGAGAGAGAGAGATGGAGAGAGGGGGAGAGAGAGAGAGGGGGAGAGGGAGATTTGTTTTTGTACCTTAAAGTGCTGCAGCTGCACGGGCCGTTCACTTCTCCTAGTGCAGATTAGTGGGCGGTGCTGGCGCCGCACGGGACCAGTCACAAAGAGAAAATCGAGCAGCACGGCGTTCGCTCCTCCCCTCAGGCACACAGAGGCATATAACTATTTAGTTCTGTGGCCGGAGGAGGCGGCACACACAGCCATTGGGTAGTGCGGCG
Organism: Aquarana catesbeiana; assembly: GCF_042186555.1. Classification (NCBI taxonomy): domain Eukaryota; kingdom Metazoa; phylum Chordata; class Amphibia; order Anura; family Ranidae; genus Aquarana; species Aquarana catesbeiana. The sequence goes on along the minus strand of NW_027362662.1, from coordinate 115,417 downwards.
GCGGTGGCCGCCGCTGCTCAGTATTTTGCTGACACAGTCAGTCAGCCAAGCTCAGAGCCAAAAGCGGCCCCAGGGGTACTAGGTGCAGACAGCCTACCGGGAATCTTCCCGGTATCCCGGTAGGCCAGTCCGGCCCTGGGGTTAAGGGAGGGGGGCTTAGAGAGGCAAGGGCTGAGAGAGGGGGTTTGGGGAGGGGTTGAGAGAGGGGGAGATGAGAGAGACCCTTAGCCCTGTCCCTATCTGCGGTCCCTCCTCTGTCCCATTGTACTAGAATCTGTCTGCAGATCTGCAGCCTGCAGACCTGTGTGGCACAGTGGCTGCGTGTGTATGATGATGATGTGATGGTATGATACCTTCTATTCCACGCCAGCCTGTCTTTTTGTGAAGATCCGCTTTGATCCTTTCAGCCAGGCAGCTGCTCCCAGGCTGTCCTCTGTGCTCCAAGTCAGCCTGTCCTTGGAGGACAGTCCTCGCTCCGGGCCTCACATGATGTTAGAGAGCGGAGGAAGTTGGAGCAATCCATGCTGCTCTGAAAGAACGGGGTATGGTACGCTGCACCTGCCCAGCTGCTTCTCGCCTCTTCGAGAGGCGGGGTCTAGGAGGAGAAGACAGTGCCGGTGGAGCTCTTCTTCTGAGTCGTGGGATCTATCAGGTCTGCCCACCTACAGTATCTGCCCTCGGATCTCTGATTACTGCCGTGTGTGGTGATGGATGCCCGGCCAGTGGCCCAAGGGCGATGTGGATTACTGCCGTAGTGCCACTAGCACTGCGCCTATTTGCCCCCGCTAAACGGCCATCACACTGGGGACAGTACAACAGAGCCCCTTTATATTCTGCACCCGGCCCCAGGGCAGTGCCCCACCTGCCTCCCCCTATGCTATGCCACTGGTCACATAGCTGCCGGGTAGCTGGGGGGTAGAGGACGATCACAGCCGTACAGGCATTCACGAGCTCAAGGTGCCCTCTCTCCTCCCAATGGTGAGTAGGTAAACCAGCGGTTGTGGCTGCACCCTAGGCGGCTGCCTAGTTTTGCCTAGCGGTAGCGCCAGCCCTGGGTGCACCCCGCGCACCCGCCCAGAATCGGCCCTGTAGCGGGGATATTGCGCAGCACTTGCGGGTGTCAGGGAGCCATAGCCAAAATGCGGGAGAATTGGGATATCTGTTGGATGATCTCACCAGTCAGGAGCCTTTCCTGTCATCCTACATGATCCCTTCTGAGAATTGTTCTATCCTTCCAAACAAATGTATGAAATCATCAATGCATAGCTCCCAACTGTTCCTGATTTCAAGGAACTGTCCCTGATTTGGAACAATGTCCCTCTGTCTCCCTTTCCCTCTCATTTGTCCCTCATTTTGGTCTGATCTATATAGTTGTATATAAAATGCACTTTTTATCTTTCAAAAATTGTTTCCCAGTGCTAAACCTTTCATCCAATTTCTAAATTGCTGCATTTGTAAATTTTAAAAGCCAGTGTAAAAAATAGTAGTGGTAAAAAAGCACTTGTGGGTTTAAGCAATCATTTTTTTGTATGATTCTCCTTGAAGGGGGTGTGTCCTATGCCTACATACTTTTGTTAATAGGTGTCCCTCATTCCCATCTCAAAAAGTTGGGACGTATGTCGATGAGTCCTCCTTCTATGTGATCTAGAAGATCTTGAATCACAATGCCTTTATGGATGAAGTGGATGACTCGGTCTATATATTTTTTATTGTTTTACAATTTTTTTCACATTAATTATTTTATTTATATAAGCATATATGAGGAAATGTTCTTACTTTGAGAGATCTCCACCACCATTCCTATGTAAACATTACATCCTTGTAATTTATGTTTAACATGTTCATCATGAGTGGACTGATATATATATATATATATTTATGCTTTTTGATATATTTTTGCATTATCTTCACCAAAAAATTCAATTTCGAGAGTTACGGTATGTTTTTAACGTAGCCCTGTTATACAGGAATGGTTATTATGAGCTGTTTCTTGGGGCTGCAGTTCCCCTGAACTCCACAAGGTGGTGATCTTACTTCTACCCAGACAGGAAGTCTCTATGGAATACGGACAGGAAGTGATGTCAGGTACAGACAGGAAGTTCCGGGTGAGAGGTGAGTTGGGAGGAATACAGAGGAGATATTGCTGGAGGAGGCAGCAGAGGAGGTAATAAGATCTTATTTTCTATTTACACCCAGTAACCCCCCGTCATGTCCGTCCTCTTCCTCCATAGTCACTGTGATGTCTTTTATCTCCAGCAGATGATGATACACACATATATAGTGTGGAAATGTAGAATAACCCCTTCAGGGGCAGAACATTTCCCTACTTATGGGGCCGGAACATTCTCTTCATTTTGGAGATAAATTCTAGTAATATGTTCCTCTATACAAACATCACTGACAATAAATAGACAAGACAATGACCATCCTGACCATACATGGCCTACAAAGGGCAATTATTACACTACACAGGCAGAAAATGGGCAATCATTACAACATGCAGCCAATACAATGATGGGGTGCAGGGGTCAGGCGTATGGAGTAAGGATGAGCTCCGGTGTGTTCGCAAGCTGCATGTGCCGAGCCCGCCAGGAAGTCAGCGCTGCGCTAATCACAGGCAGTGAGACATTTCCCCATCTCTACAGCCGCACATCGGAAATGTCTCACTGCTTGTGATTAGCGCAGCGCTGATTTCCTGGCGGGCTCGGCACATGCAGCTTGCGAACACACCGGAGCTCATCCTTAGTACGGGGCATAAAAGCCCTTACATTGCTGGTCAGGAGGAAGAAAACATTCCCCAGCCTGCCATGAAGAATATGTTCCATCATTGGTGTCAGAGGGAGGAAAATACTGAGGGTTCTGATGGAAGTAGAGGGGATGAGGGGTCTCTGAGGAGGTAGTGGGACTAAAGGTCTCTAGGAGCCTCTGAGAGTGTACTTCATCTGAAGAACTTTGGGACCCCTGAGGAGGAAGTGTAGGTGAAGGACTTTGGGGGCTTCATAGGAAGTAATAGAGCTGAACAACTCTGAGAGGTTAGTGGAGCTGAAGGGCTGTGGGTGCCTCTGAGGGGGTAATCAGACTACACGGCTCTGAGTTGAAAGGGGGTTTAAGGTCTTCTAGGGGCTGATGGTCCTCCCACCCCACCTACACTTACTTTTCTGACCTCCTTAAAGATCTTCTGCCAGCAAGTGAAGGAAGCCTTCACCTCACCATTTCACCGTTCTAGAAGTATGTTGCAGCATACAAAATAGACCAAGAGAACAAACCCCTCCCCCCTGCTGTCCTCCTACCAGCACTGAAATAAAAAACACACACCAGTAATGTGCACTACAAGGTCCAGCCCAACAGACAGCAGTCTATGGTAACAGCATGACGAGGACAAATGTTCATTCCAACATACAAGGGTCCTGCAGCTTGTCAGATAAAGATCCGGGAAGATCCAAGGAGATTAAACAACAAAGAAATGACAGCGCGAGATCCTCATTAGAATGATGAAGTCATTTATTCCATAAAAACAAATAGTACACTTACATGTTATAATCTTCATAATCAGCATAGATGGCAGATGTTAACAAAAGGAAAAAAACTCTAACACCACTGATACCTACTTTTCCTTAGCTCAGCGCTATGGTGTTTAAATTTCAGCCACAGGCTGAAATGTGTAAAAATTAAATGCTACAACAAATAATTTCACGTGTTATGTGTATATCAGCAACCGCTTAAACAAACAGGTCAATTCATCTCATAAGATAAATGCTTCCCAATACTACACAGTATCAAGCAATTTATCAAAAGCAGCGCTCCTGTCACTATTTAAAATGACTGGCTAACAAATGTCTATCAACATAAGTGAACAAAGAGCAACAATGGGGGTAGCAGGTGGTGATGAGAAAGAGTCCGAAGTAGACACAGGTGGTAATCTTAGTGTTGTCTGTAAAACGTTTTCTCTTACTGCAGAGAGTGACAGTGACATCACTCCGATCAGTCAGCAGGCTGCCGGAGATTGGAGCCTTGCAGCCGGAGTTCTGGCAATTATCCTGATTAGCCGACAACTCCAACCAAAAGTCAGCAAGTTCCCCTTCCTGGACATCATGACGACCCTACATTGTCCTCACAGCACTGCCTCAGAGCAAACAAGTCAAAGGAAGGATCGTATTTATCATTCCTTGTCTGCAGATCTAAAACTAATCAAAACCAGTTCAGAAACCAAACAAACCCAACAGAGAAAAGAGAATATCTGATCCAGCAGCCAAGAAGGTCCCGCACCTCAAAAATGTAGCAAACAGTCCAAACTAAATGTTTTCCCATGGGGGAGTAGTTGTTAAATGTACAGCAACTCTCCTATTACCCACCTCACATCCACATCCTATTATTGTGTAACCAACACCATCCAAATAATTCTTACTTTCATTTCCCAAAATTATCTGTCTACAAGGAGACCTGTATAGATCAAATGACGACACCAATGAGGATGGAGGAGGACCGGAGTCACATGACTGAGAAGATACTAAACCTCACCCTGGAGATCATCTACCTGCTGACCGGAGAGGTGAGGAGGATTCTGGGAGGTCACATGACATCACTCTTATCTCTATTAATAAAACACAGACCTGACCGGAGAGGTGAGGAGGATTCTGGAAATTCTAACATGATATTCCTATTGGTTCCCCAATACAGAGATTTCCTCTTGTGAAGTCAGGTGATCATATGACAATCACAGTGCCTCCATGTAACTCTCTAAAACCTGAGAGACACAACATGGAGAAGATTCTAGAAGTCACCAAGAAGATGATGGAGCTGCTGACAGGAGAGGTGAGCGGTGCTGGGAATTCTGGGACATTATCCAGTAACAGACAAGGGATGTGTCTGGATGGTGACTGTATCATTGTGTGTGTCAGGTTCCTATAAGGTGTCAGGATGTCACTGTCTATTTCTCCATGGAGGAGTGGGAGTATTTAGAAGGACACAAGGATCTCTACAAGGACGTCATGATGGACAATCAGCCGCCCCTCACATCACCGGGTAAGAGGAGACTTTATTGTAAAGGAGAGAGCAGTACGGAGGGTCCACCTAGATCCCCCATCATCTGATAAACACATAGAAACAATGTATTCAGTCAGTGTGTGTGTTTCCTACAGATGGATCCAGTAATGGGAACCCACCAGAGAGATGTCCCCGTCCTCTGTATTCCCGGGATTCCACACAGGAAGATCACACCATCCCTCACCATCATCAGGTAGATGAGGAGCAATCACTGATACTTTTGATTAAGTCTGCTTTCACACTGAAAGCACCAGCAAAGCGCTGCTCATTTTAGCAGCGCTTTAGCGCTGTTTAAGTGGAGCTTCTGCACTGCTTTTTGGCCACTAGCAGGGCGCTTTTAACCCCAAAAAAAGGATTAAAAACTCCAGTTTTCAAAGCACTGCCCATTCATTGCAATGGGAAGGGCGTTTTGGGAGTGCTAAATACAGCGCTCTCAACCCGTCCCAAGGATGTTGCTTGCAGGACTTTTGGTAACATCCCACAAGTACACTGCTTAATTTTGAAAAGTCACATTGCCCTGAATGGGAGGCGGTTTTCAGGTGCTTGGCAGAGACTATTTCTAGCACTAAAGCACCTGAAAACCGCCCCAGTGTGAAAGGGGTCTTATACACAGCATGTTTGTTCCAATTAATGTTTTATTATATATTCAGAGTGGAAACCTCGGGGATGATAATATTGTTGTTAAAGAAGAGTATAAAGAGGAGGATGAGGAGTATGGAGTGATGGAGGAGTTTTCAGAAGGACACAAGGATATGATGGAGCCACCTAATACCAGGAACCCACCAGGGAGATGTCCCCGTCCTCTGTATTCCCGGGATTCCACACAGGAAGATCACACCATCCCTCACTGTTACAAGGTTGGTGGGACAGAGATTATAAAACAATAATAAAGCTTATATTTTATAGATGATATTCTCTCTCTTTTTCTTGATTTAGAGTGGAGATCCAATCAATATAAAATTTGAGGTTAAAGCAGAAGAAGAAGAGAGGTATGTGAGGGATGATCAGCAGTCTATGGAGGAGGATGGAATAACGGGGACATTTATAGAGGAGGACACTCCTACAGAGATCAGCACAGGTGGGTCATTAACACTAAATACATTCCTCCACCCATACTGCTCACTGATTGGTCCAGAGTAGGGCAAGGACTGAGTGATATCAGCCTGTAATCCCCTGATCACTTTCCTGAGCTGTGTTCCCTGTCCTGTATTCCTGTATTTCTCTCGGATAATCTTCCTTCTTTGTGCTGCAGACACAATTTATGTATCTAGACTGGATTTATGGAGATTCTGGGGTTCAGCTGGTGGCAAAATGTTCATTTTCACCATAGTTGTTACTAGACATAGGCACCTGGAGCATTTGCTTTCGGTCTTCTGACAAGATCTGAAAGACAATTCTCCCAGGGTTACTTGTTCTGTTGTCTGCTGGCTGTGCCGGGTGGAGGGATATGTCTGTATAGTCTCAGACCCAAGTCACTGAATGCAGTCTCAGGAGATGGGAGGCAGCGGTGTGGGACCTCTGCAACTTGTCTCATGTAAACATTTAAACTTTAACTTATTACTGACTATCAATATTATGAGTCCTGATCCTTACACTATATAATTTATATTGTACATCACATACTCCTGACCCCTGCACTATATACTCTATGTTGTGCATTAGATCATTCTGATACTTTACAGTCCTATCTGTTGTATCTTATACAATATGTTGTACATTACATAGTCCTGACTTCTGCTCTCTCTACACACTGCTATATATACACATAATATGTATTCTCTTTTGTTACACCCATTTTCTACCAGCTGGACATTTTATATGTGATGATTTGATTGGAGCACAGACTTTTACATGGTGATAATAATGTGATAACATCCTCAAACTCTAGAACCTTAAACAGAAAGTGATAATGAGGGAGGAGTCAATAACCCAATGATGGTGGTCTTCAGGATCAGTCCAGTCTTCATCTTGGTTGTTCTTACCCCCATCCTCACTCTCTGACCTCTGGTGGGGCTCAGCCCCTCTGTTATTCATGACTAAATCATGGACTAAATAAGGAAGTGCAGGACTTCTTGTGTTGGGAAGATGACAATGAGTGATAGAGGGGGTGGGGACACTCGTCCTATAATCCCCTCATCACTGTCACTCCTATAAAAGACAGTTCTCGTTGTTTCCTCACTCTCTGACTAAGGTCCATGAATAAAGAAATGAACTGGTAGGAGATCAGAGGACCCATTTACTAGTAACTTGAGGGGGGAATTGTAAGATCCTCAGAGACAAAGCTGCCTGATGTGGGCGGAGTCCTGGTTTAGGGGAACCAATCTGCTCATGTCTAGTAATAATCTTTTTATTTCTATTTTAGTAGATGGACGGGAGATGAGGAAAACCTCAGAGGATTGTCTCACTTTGTCTCCAGACTGTAAAGTAGAAGATGAGGACATCACACAGTATAGTCCAGGAGAAAACCCGACTACCTCAAATGTCCATCCGGCACCACACAGTGTAGATGGACCATCGTATTCCTCTTATCCTGAGGAACCTCAGACTGTGAGGGACGGTGCCGTCCTTCCAACAGAGAAGAGGTTTTCCTGTCCTGAGTGTGGGAAATGTTTTTCAGTGAAGTCCCATCTTTACAAACATCAGAGATCTCACACAGGGGAGAAGCCACTTTCCTGTCCTGAGTGTGGGAAATGTTTTTTACAGAAGTCCAATCTTTACACACATCAGAGATCTCACACAGGGGAGAAGCCGTATTCCTGTCCTGAGTGCGGGAAAAGTTTCCCTTTTAAATCCAGTCTTGATGTGCATAAAAGATCTCACACGGGGGAGAAGCCGTATACCTGTCTTGAGTGCGGGAAATGTTTTTCAATGAAGTCCCATCTTTCCAGACATCAGATATCTCACACGGGGGAGAAGCCTTATTTCTGTGCTGAGTGCGGGAAATGTTTCCCTTTTAAATCCAGTCTTGATGTGCATAAAAAATCTCACACGGGGGAGAAGCCGTATTCCTGTCCTGAGTGCGGGAAATGTTTCCTTTTTAAATCCAGTCTTGATGCGCATAAAAGATCTCACACAGGGGAGAAGCCATATTCCTGTCCTGAGTGCAGGAAATGTTTTTCACGGAAGTTTTATCTTTACACACATCGGAGATCTCACACAGGGGAGAAGCCGTATTCCTGTCCTGAGTGCGGGAAATGTTTCCCTTTTAAATCCAGTCTTGATGTGCATAAAATATCTCACACAGGTGAGAAGCCATATTCCTGTCCTGAGTGTGGGAAATGTTTTTCTCGGAAGTCTTATCTTTACAGACATCAGAGATCTCACACGGTGAAGAAGCCACCTTCCTGTCCTGAGTGAGGGAATTGTTCCTCACTGAAGTCCTGTCTTTCTGTACATCAGGGATCCCACACAACCCTCGAGGTGTATTAGAGCCTTGAGTGTGGGAAATGTTTTCTATATAAATGTTGCTGGACATCACAGCTCTCATGTGGGGAAGAAGCACACCCTGATATACACCTCAGATATACTCCATGGCTGATCTTCATCATGTAAGAAACAGTTCAAAAGGAGATCAGAGATCACCAAAGACATGGATGAAGTGTTGTACCGTGTTGGCCATTGATAGCAGTAGAAGAATAAAAATGGAGCCATTACCTTTCACTGGTTGAGCACATTTTGTTGTGTAAGATTTCACAAACAGTTAGAGGTCTGTTCTTTTAAAAATTAGTTGAATTAATGTGACCAGCATTTGCCACGCTGTGACGAGTTTTTGGCCATATTGTATTTCATATGATCATTGGCTCCATCATGTGGCCATAATGCAGTATTGCACTATTTTTACCGATTGTAGTATTTTTGGAAAAGCACCCGATTTGGTCACTAGATGGAGCTGATGATCATAGGAAATCACGATGTTATATATTACGGCCAGAATCTGTAAAGGCTGGATGAATGATTGTCACTTTTGTCCAACAAAGTTTCTATAAGTAGACCCCTTAGTTTCCTTCATCAGGCACGGCTTTATACTAATACCTGAGATCATAGTCATAGTCTTATGAGTACAGTAGACATTGAAGAACTCAAATGATTTAAACTAACCATTGATTTAAAATGAAAAATACTATATTTGGCCTTTAGATGACGCTAAGTATCTTAGCAGTTATCTCCAGCTAGTGGCAAATGTGGTACTTTCCATTTTAAATCAATGGAAATTATTTGACCAGCAAATATCCAAAAAACAGCACTTTTTTTCCCCTCATTCATACAGAAGGAGTTTTCATGCACTTTCACCGGGGAGAATTGTTATGTATATTATTTATGAATAGACCCCTAAATGTCAGGACATGTTTATATAAAGATGGGAAGTATGTAGCAGATAAATGAATAGACCTCCTAGCAATGTTATTACCAGACTGCAGCTAGGGGGAGCTCTAATGTTTAGAGTGTGACCACAGCAGAGTGATCCCATCTAGCTCACATTAACCCTTTCACTGCCAGAGCTGGTTTTCCATTATTTTTGCACACATGGTAAAATGCAGATTTTAGTCCTGAAGATTAGATAAAACCCCCAAACATATATTTTCTGAAAAAGCAGAGGCCCTGAGGAATAAAATGGTGGTAATTGTTAAGGTGGTCCTCGTACACAAATGTCACCTTAAAGGGGTTGTAAAGGTAAAAGTTTTTTCACCTTAATGCATCATATGCATTAAGGTGAAAAAACATCTGACAATACAGCCCCCCCGTTTTACTTACCTGACCCCTCGAAAGTCCCGCGCTCGCTCCTGACATCCTCTTCGCTGCTCAGCCTGGCCGTTGATTGGCTAGAGTGGATGGATTGAAAGCAGCGCAGCCATTGGCTCCTGCTGCTATCAATCACATCCAATGACGCGGCGCGCCGGGGGCAGGGCTGAGTGATACAGTGAGTGGCTATGGCCACCGGCTGTATTACGGGAGCGTTCCGGCAAGCACTCAACACCATGCGAGAGAGCTCCCATGAAAGCGTTGAGTCCTTGCGGGGGGGAGCCAAGACAGCCGCCGAGGGACCCCAGAAGACCAGGTTTGGGGCCACTCTGTGCAAAACGAGCTGCACAGTGGAGGTAAGTATAACATGTTTGTTATTTAAAAAAAAATAGCTTTAGTGATCCTTTAATATCCAGGTTTATTGTTTCCTTTTCCCCATTTTCTATGGTGTGATCTTTTCCACAATACTTTGTTTTAATAATGTAACACGTTGAATTGTACACAAATTAATAACTACTCTGCCCCCACATTCCAGACAAGTGATCATCCTGACCAATTGGATTTCTTCCTTTACTATTTACTGATTTTATGTTTTCAATCTGCAAAATCTGCGTTTTTCTGAACTAGGAAAATGCAGGTCTGTGCAAGACACATGGAAAACAATTGTTTTCTATGTCTGGTCCACACCAAAACATGTGTGTGATGTGTGGTGCAGAGCTGAGTGGGATTATGCAGAGTGTCTGCAGTTTTCTGCACCTAAACTGAAGGAAACTGACAGCGCCACACTTCACTCCATATGACAGGCACTGAGAGGAGATGAGAGCCGTGTGTCCCCAAAGCATGGCCGCAGATAGGAGAGGGCAGCAGGAGGAATCATGGTGGACAGGGGTGTGCAGTCAGTGTGGTGGGGGAGGAAGGAGGGCAATTATAAGAACTGATCTCCTGTGCATCTCTCCCTGCAGCTGCTGAAAGCTGCTTATCCTCCTCTTGCCGGCTTTCAGCTTCTGCAGGGAGAGATGCACAGGAGATCAGTTCTTATAATTGCCCTCCTTCCTCCCCCACCACACTGATCACATGCTCCTGTACACCATCTGATTCATCCTGCTTGCCGCTGTCAAACTAAGTCCCGCCTCCTGGACCATCTCCTATGATAGACAGCACACTAGTTCAATTTCCCAGCATTGTACCAGTGCACTGTCTATCATAGGAGCCGGTCTAGGAGGCTGGACTTTGTTTGACAGCGGCCGGCGTTTCAGCTCCAAGCTGTGTCACAGCGGGAGATTCCCTCTCTGTGTGATCTGGCCAACTTGCCTTCTGATTTATCCCTGTGATCCCAGTGCAGTGATGAGCACTGATAGGGGTGGGCCGAACGATCCCCTGTTCGGTTTGCACCAGAACTTTCGAACATAACGAAAGTTCGGAAGCGAATAACAAACTCCATTGAAGTCTATGGGACCCAAAGGCTTATATGCAAGTAATTGAGCATACAATGGCTATGGGGGTCCAGGTGCTGCCCTGGGGACATGTATCAATGAAAAAAAGTTTGAAAAAAAATTCATTTTTAAATGAGCAGTGATTTATTGATGCTCAAAGAGAAAGCATACAAATGAAAAATTCCTTTCAATATAGGGGGGGGGGTTCCCTTAGTCTGCCTGTAAAGTGGCACATCTGTACTGAATATAGAAGCTGCTGCAGCAATAATTGCATTTATAAAGCCAAAAAACTTTAATTTTCCCTGCAAGCTTTCTTTATTTTGTAAGCAACGGCTTGCGGAACCAGTCTGTATGATGAGGCCACAATGTAGTGCACTGGGAACAAGTTTAGAGATTTTGTGGATAAATTCTGATGTCTCTTCCACAGACGTTGGATATAAGTAATGGGTGCGGAAAAATTGGTCTTTGGGTGTCTGTAGTGCCTTCACACCGTAACCCTATAGAGGTACTCTCAATGAAAGCAAGAATTGGCCTTGCTGTCAAAAATTGCAATCATATGCACCTGTCAAACAGGTGCAGAAAAATTGGTCTTTCTTTTGGTGGTAATTGTGCTCATCAAACCTACACCCAAAAAACTCTTCCAGATGAAATTACCATGCTAGGCAGCCTAGAAGTCCTGCAGAGAATCCACATCCCAAAAACACTTAATCAGCGACATCAGCTCACTATGATTTCCGGGCCTCCCCAATCTTTTTGTTCAAAAAACTTTTTAACAAAATTAACTCACTTGTATCCTCCTTCCTCTGGCTGGGGTCAAGCCCGAGAATTGCTAGGGCCTCACTCCAGGCTGCGAAGCTGGATGGGAGGTTAGCCTGACCTAAACTACGACACTATTTCATAGCGTCACAGCTTGCATATGTCTATGACTGGATTCTGGAGGCCTCCCCATCCTGCTCCACCGCTCTATTGATTGCAATTGATGGCCCAGGGGCCTCGCTCATTGACACACTGTATAGGTCTATACCTAAAGGTTGCTCCCGTGGCTCTCCGATAGAGGTGAGCTAGTTAGCCTGGCACGAGGGAAAAAAGGTGATCACAAATTCGGGTGGGGTATCTCCCAAAGCTCCCCTATGGCATAATCCCAAATTTCTAGAGCTCCTGGGCCACGCAGACTCCCAGTGGTGGGCAAGACTTGGCATTACCCACGCTTCACACGTTTTTATAAATGATGCATTCATTTTGTTTGAAAATCTGAAGGCAAGGTGTGGCGTGACGAATAAAGTTTTATTTTAAATATCTTTTACTACGCCATGCCATCCGGGCCCAATTCACTGGTCTGACCCAGGAGCTCACTGAATCACCTCTGGAAGTGCTAATCTCATACCTGCACATTGAAAAACTGGTCACAACTATCTATTCACGCCTGCAAGCTGCGGGGGTCAAACCCTTTCAGATTGCTTGGTGTAAATTGGTAAAGGAAATTCCTGGGTTGTCAGAGGAGGGATGGGAGGAGGCCTCGGAGGTCTGCTTCCTTTTCTTATTGGATCTAATGACCAATATGTCCAGTTCAAATGTATACATCAGTTGCACTATACTCCTGCCAGGCTGGCCCGTATGGGCTATGTTTCCGCTGCTTCCTGCTTCAGGTGTGGCTCCATTGAAGCCGGATACATGCATATGTTTTGGTCCTGTCCGGTCTTGTCCACCTTTTGGAGGGACTTATTCTCTTTTTTTGAAAACATCTTACATATACAGGTACCCTGCACCCCAGAAGTTGGACTGTTGGGTGCGTTGAATGACTTCCTACACAGGACCCATATTCGAACTCTTGTCTGCATAGTACTGTTTTATGCTAGAATGCTAGAAAATTCATCTTGATGCAATGGTAAGACTGCAACTGCTCCAGATGTTCAAATGTTGTACCGTATGATAAATAAGGCTTTACCGATCTTTAAACTTATCTACAAGGGGAGGGCCTGTCCAAAAAAGTTTACTAAGATTTGGCAACCTTGGCTTGATACAGCTGATTCCTTCTAGAATGATACACCGCTATCACAACAATAGTTGGCTTTTGTCTCCCCTTGTTGGATCTCCGGTTACTGCAGGCAGCTGAAAGCCTTATGGTTGGATAGGTTTGTATATAACATGGTAGGAGGTGTAGGGGGAGGTGAGGCTGAAATGGTTTGGTTTTCCACTGGTTGAGACTGAACGTATGTGTGTGGAAGTGCGTGTGTGTGTATGAATGTAGTGTGAATTGCTTATATCTCCACTGCCTATTGCACTATGACCTACAGTAGCTGGGCCCTACGTGGTCCACATATATCAACCTGCCATATCTACTGAGTAAGTATTTTCCTCCGTAGAGGACTTGGGAATTACAATATTTAATAATTGCTAGAAAGCCCCGTTGGGCTATGTTTTTTTTGTAAAAGAGATGTATTCACGGATGTACCTGTTAACTATTTTCTACCAAAAAATCAATAAAATAAATATGTTAAAAATCAGCAACATCGGCATCAGGGCTTCATAGCTGCTGGTAATCCAGGACTGATTCATTTTGATAAATGTCAGATGGTCCACGGAGTCTGTGGAAAGACGCGTTCTATGATCAGTAACAAAACCTCCAGCAGCACTGAATGCCCATTCAGAAAGCACGCTGGATGCAGGGCAGGCCAGCAGCTTAATTGCATAATGGGCAAGTTCTGGTCAGTGGTCTATTCTCATGACCCAGTAAGCCAGTGGATCGTCGACTGGAAAGCTCTCCATCTCTGTTTTTGCCCCTAGATAATAGTCCACCATGTGATGCAGACGCTGCCGATGGGATGTCGAGGACTATTTGTGAAATGCACCACTTAGGCGACCGCCTTCTCCTCTATTGAACAACAGAAACCTCAAAATTACGTTTTCTATGACACTGTAACCTACCAGAGTCAGGGAAAACCATTAGATAAACTCCTCTTTAAAGTCTCCTCAAGAGATTTCATCTTCTGCACTCTCGGTGGGGACGGGCTGAGTTCTGAGACTTTCCCCTTGGTCAAGGTGGTCAAGGAGGGTTGCCAACCAATAGTGATCCTTTTCTTTTACGCAACATATTCTTGGGTCCTTTCGCAGGCTTTGCAACATGTTGGAGGCCATGCACTGCAAATTTGCGGAGGCATGAGAAGTAAATTCCTTGGGGTCGCTGAGGATTATAGTATCTGGAACTGCCTCCTCCCAGCCACATACTACTCCCAAGGGTTCTGGGGATTGAAAAACATCTCTTACTGCTTGACATATGTCTTCTTTTGCTTCAATGCCTCCAAAACTGACAGAATCTTCCTCCCTCTCTTCTTGTGTGTTCTGTGGCATAGGAACAATGGTGTCTGCATAAAGTGGGCCTTGAGTGGAAAGGAAGACCTCCTCTTCCTCCCGCTGCTCTGCCTCGAGTGCCCTGTCCATAATGCCCATGCAGAGTCTGCTAAAGCAGGAACACAACAGGGATCGTGTCACTGATGCATGCATTGTCACAGCTCACCATCCTTGTGGCCTCCTCAAATGGTGAGAGTACAGTGCATGCATCCTTTATAAGCAGCCATTGGTGTGGGAAAAAAAAGCTTAGATGGCCTGAGCCTGTGGTTATGCCATACTCACACAGGTACTCGTTGACGGCCCTCTGCTGCATGTGCAGCCACTGCAGCATTGACAAAGTCGAGTTCCACCTAGTAGGCATGTCACAAATCAGGCGGTTTACAGGCAGGTGGAATTCCCACTGTATTTCAGCCAACCGAGCACTGGCTGTGTATGACAGCCTGAAATGACTGCAGACTCTTCTGGCCTTCTTTAGCAGATCTTCCAACTCTGGGTACCTATTTAGGAAATGCTGCACCACCAATTTGAGGACATGTGCTAGGCACGGCAAATGTGTCAACTTTCCCTGTCTAAGGGTGGACAGGAGGTTTGTGCCATTATTGCACACCACCATTCCTGGCTCCAGCTGGCGTGGCGTGAACCACCTCTGGGCCTGCCCCTGCAGAGCTGCAAGAATCTCTGCCCCTGTGTGGTTCCTGTCCCCTAGACACACCAGCTGAAGCACTGCATGGCACCCTTTAGCCTGACACATTGAATAGCCCTTTGAATGCTTGGGTGGTATTTGAGGTTCATAGGACAATTCATCAGAGGAGGGCATGGAGGAGGAGGAGTGGTAGAGATGACAAATCTGGCATCATCACCGGCTGTATGGAGACATGGGGGCACAACAAGCTGCAGCCTTCCGAGTTGCAAGCAAAGTTACCTAGTGTGCTATGAACAAAATATATCATCCCTGTCCATGCTTGGTGGACCACGTCTCAGCAGTAACATGGATTATGCAGCCTACTGCCTTGCCCAACAATGCCACAACATTGCCTTCCAGAGAGATGGAATGACCTTATGTGAAAAGAAATAGTGACTGGGAACCTGCCACTGTGGTAAAGCACATTCTGCAAATTCACACAAGGGGGCAGAATCCACCAGATGGATAGGCAGAAGTTGTAGAGTCAGCAGCTTTGACAAGCAGCTTTGACAAGCTTGCATTTAGATGCTTAGCATGTGGGTGGCAGTGACTGTATTTTTTTTCTGCTGCAGCAGATGGGGCAGAGAAATTTGCCAGATATAGTCTACAGCTGGTGGTGTGCTGCTGGCAGATGTACTGCAAGGACCTGGGACACCCTGCACTATATCATCATCCCTGTCACTGGAGGCTGCTGAGAGGTCATGAGGTAAAGCAGGGGCAGACTGAGGTGAGTAAGGAGGAGGGACAGATTTGTGCCACTTTTGTGTGGCTTTCAGGTGCTCTTGCCAACGGGCTGAGTGGTGGGAGGTTAAATGCCTTGTCAAGCAAGGCATTTGTGGTACCCAAATGGCTGGTGTTTTTGCCACGCTTGATGCACGCGTGTACTAAAAAGGCCCAGACAGCTGAGCTGTGGGAAGTGGGCCCGTGGGTAACAGCTCCACAATGTGATGGAATAGGGTGGCTGCTCTCTACTCTTCCATGATGGCTGCCTCATTGGGGTTGTGCCTCACCCTCACTTTCCTCCTCTGCTCTATCTGGCACCCAAGTCGCATCAGTGACCTCATCATCATCTCCTCCATCCTCATTACCACTGGAGAAAACTTGGCAATAACCTGCGGCTGGGAAACATGAATGCCAATTTGTGTACCAGTGTTCTCCCCTCTCTGTAGGCTCATGTTAAAAAAATTACATTTTTTTTTACATTAAATACAATTAGACCAAGAGTGCCCCCCCCCCCGTGTCCCCACCTGAACTGTGGAACATGTCCTATCTATGAAGGTCGTGACCCTGATGTCTCGAGGACATTGAAAAAATGCGGAGAAATCTGGTGTATCACAGAGAAGGACATACAGGCCCCATGAGATAGAGTGTTATCTGAAAAAGGGATACATTGTAAGCTCAAGCTCAAAAAAATCAACAGAAAAGATTTATTTTCTGACCACGGTAGAATAAAAATATATTCAAACCTTAGAATGCAGATCTGGGAACTAATTAGTTAACAATGGATGATATAATAGCAAGTGATACTTCCAGACGGTTAGTAGATTTGAAGGCAGACTTTCCCAGAAGAGACTTCCAAGCAGTCACATACCCTAATCAACAACCAACAGGAAAAAAGAGACATTCATATCCAACCTGCTAAGTTCCAATCTAAATAATCCCTACCAAAGTCTGAAAGTTTTTACCTTTCACAGATTTGAAGCATCACATATCACCTTGCCCTCGACTCCGCCGCTGTACTTTCTGCAGAAAAAGGGATCCTTTTATGTCCCCTCCACCTCGATGGTGTCTAATGGCGCCAATGAGGCGTGGACGCTGAGAAATCGCCACCACGAATGCACGAGTAGCGCAGAAATGATGTCATGCACAAGCATGATATCCACACGACGCCCTGATGGAAAATCTGCGCACAACTGGGTGCGTCCTCTGGCTATCAAAGCCAATGGACATCCAGTTTAGGGAATGCAATGAGCAAGTGGCTAGTGGTGCCAAGTCCAAAACACATATTTGGGAATGCCCCTATATGGTTGGCGGAGAAGGAGGCAGGTTTAGCCACTCTGGCAGCTGCAGTGGACGGTGCACTAGTCTCTGCTTGGGTGACAGAGGATAAGGAGGGTGAGGGTGGTTTAGTAAGCCAGTCCACCACCTTCTCTGCATGCTGTGGCTGGATAGCACAGGCAACATCACTAAACAGAGGAAATGATGCCCTGCCTGAGGACTGACCATGTCCATCTTTGCCTGTGGATACATACGCTGCTGGCCCCCTCACAGGGCCATGGGAACATCTGCCTCTCCTTGTTGGCCTCCCAGACATGATGGGGGGCAGTGCCTATTAATGTAATAAAGATGTGGAAATGTGGATGCATTTTAATCAATGGAAAGTGGCGTTTGGTGCACTTTAATTTGAGTACTCACTACACAGACACACTCCACAGGTACACTATAATATAGTGCCTCAAACGTGCAGTAACGCACTGAAATATACTACGTTAAATGTGCACTAATGCAATGAAATATACAGTGTTAAACTTACAGTAATGCAATGAAATATACAGCGTTAAACTTGCAGTAACGCGGGGCGTGGCCAAGAGCGGCATGTGAGCGGACGTGTCTCACAGAGCTCCCTGTTAGTATCCTGCACCGATTCTTTTCCCGGTCGAAATTCCGGTCTGAACCAACACCGGACCAGGCAGCACACATACCGGAACCTGTGAGCCTCCAAACGGACCCCTGCAGAATGGTATGCTGACCAGGAAGCAGCTTAAAGAGATCAGCATGCACCCTGAAGCCCAAAATGGCGCAGCGGCCTCCTAGAAAGCACGAGGGGATAAGCCAAAAGAAGCCGGTAATCCTAAAACCCCCAAGAACCAGGGAAAAGATGCACCCAGGGATATGGTCTATTATACTCAGAAACTGAACGGGGCGCTGATACAGTCCCCTGAGGAGGATATGGAAGCCACCCCAGCCATATTTAATGCTGCAGAAGAGGGGTCGGCTTCTTTGTTGAGATGCTTCCGAAGTGCTGTGGAAACCATGGTGCGCTTCACGGGGTCATTTATGCTTCTAATATTCCAGGATACAATGGGAACCGTGAGTCCTTGTAAGGGAACTGGCCCCGCAGGGTTCTGGTGTGGGAGCAGTGCTGCCCCCAGTGGGGCTAGTCCAGGCTAGACATGTCTAGATGAGCAAGGGGCACTGATTGCCTGGGTACAAAGGGCACCCAGTGAGACATGTAGGGCGGCCAGATATATGACCCTTTTGGTACAAATGACACCAATGAACATTTGCAGCGCCAGGGTGGATGCCATGCGGAGGAAGCAGAATGACACCGAGATAGGGAGAACACACATACTCTTTTGGATGGAGCAACTAGGAAAAATTGCATTACTTTGTCATAAGTTTGATGCTGCGACCGGGAGATGCATATCCTGAAGGAATTGAGAACAAGTAATCTTCATGTGACTAAGAGACATCTGGATTACAATATTCCTGATATGTTGCTGGCCCCTAGCTGCCTGTTTGCACAGAGGCCAGGCGGGGTACCCTGTTGGGCCCACAAGTTCATATTATTTCTGTTCACTTTTATACTGTTTCTATTTTTACCTGCTGTTTTATACCAAACCCTCTTAGAGATGGGAAGTCACAGTCCAAATTGAAGAAATGATTACAATATGTGAAGCTCTGTTCCCCTATGACTATAGGGACTACTTTAGTGAATCTCTGGCCCTGACAGGGTTGATTGTTGAGGTACCCTCGCACATCCACGGATATAACATGTTCACTGCCATCACCTATCCCAAAGGGTTGTATATCTGGCCGCCCTGCATGTCTCACTGTACCCAGGCAATCAGTGCCCCTTGCTCATCTAGACCTGTTCAGCCTGGAGCAGCCCCACTGGGGGAGGCACTGCTCCCACACCAGCACCTTGCGGGGCCAGTTCCCTTACAAGGACTCCCGATGACCATGGTTCCCATTGTATCCTGGAACATTAGAGGCATAAATTACCCCGTGAAGCGCACCATGGTGTCCACAGCACTTTGGAGGCATCTCCCAGTGGTGTGTGCTTTGCAGGAAACAAACTTGGTGCTGGAGACTATGCCATGTTTGAATTTTGCATGGGCGGGATGGGTGTATCACTCAACACACACCTTCTATTCAAGGGGGTGAGTGTGCTGATACACCGCTCACTGGACTTCCAACTGTTAAATAAAAGAATTGATTTCAAGGGGAGGTATGTGTTCCTATTGTGCAGAATTTTCCAGCTGACATGTATACTAGCAATAGTGTAACTCGTTTAACTCTGAGGTTCTTCATGATCTATTAATGTACCAGCTGCGCAGCCCTGATATCCCCTTACTGGTGTTGGGTGATCTCAACGGCGTACTGGATCCTGTGCTAGATAGACATCCCCCCACAGGGACCAGGGACGCCCGAGGTCCACATTGAAGACCTTTGTAGAGGAGGTGGGCTGGTTAGACCCCTGTCGCCTCCACAACCCGACACCTATCCCTCTCCCGAATTGACCTATGCCTATGTACACCGTTGACCTCCCCAATCATCAAAGATATTCAATATCTGGTTAGGAGTATCTCAGACCATTCCCTGATACTGGTGCACTTAAATGCCAAACCGGCCATTACATTACCCAAGGCCCCATGGAAGCTTAATGCTTTTTGGTTGAACCTGTTCACCTCACACGACAAAATTATTGCTGAGATCTCTGATTATTGGAAAAGGCATGCTGACCACCCGAATCTTAGTGGAGCCTGGGGTACTTTTAAGGCTTTTCTGAGGGGTATCTTTGTGGTGGAGGTAAATGCAATTAAGAAAAGCACTAATGCCCAGAGGGACCAGGCTGCTCGGGTAGTTAGAAGGCTGGAGGCGGATTACATAGCTGAATCAATGGAGGTTGCTAAGGAGAAATGGATAGCGGATCAGGATACGGTAAACCGCATATATATGTCTTCTGCAGATAGGAAATGATTTTTTAACAAATTGGCCTTCTATGAGGAAGGGGAGCAGACAGGGAGGTTGTTAGCAAAAATAGTTAAATCAAACCAGACTTCCCCATCTATAGGGGCTCTAAGCACCAGAGAGGGCAGGTTGATGAATACCCCGACCACTTTTATGCAGGAGCTGGTGAAATTTTATTCCAATCTCTACAGCTCCAAACAGGCCTATTCACAAGGGGAACTGCAGGACTACTTGCATGGGATTGAATTACCTTGTCTAACCGAAACACAGAGTCAAAAGCTAGATGCACCATAGAAGAGATTCAGACGGCAGTTAATTCCTTTCCTAATTTGAAGACCCCTGGGGATGATGGCATCCCGGTCGAGGCATATAAACAATGTAGTGATGTCATGCTACCACACTTGCTTAAAACACTGAATGCAGCTAGAGACGGACCGGTCCTTCCAGACTCGATGACGCAGGCAAATATAGTATTATTGCTTAAACCAGACAAGGACCACCTAGACCCGGGCTCTTATAGGCCGAACTCATTGTTACAAACAGATATAAAAATTCTGGACAAGGTACTGGCGTTAAGGCTAAACGCGGAGATAACATCTCTCATCCAATCAGGCTTCATACCTGAGCACTCTACAGCCAGGCTGGCCAATGAGGCTTCATACCTGAGCACTCTACAGCCATTAATCTGCGTCATCTATTTGTCAATATAAAGTCCCGGGCTGATAATATGGGGGCTAGGGCACTGCTATCGCTAGATGCTCATAAGGCATTTGATAGTGTCGAATGGCAGTATTTATGGGCCATTAAATTTGGATTCGGACCCGTATTTCTGTCATGGGTGCAGTTACGCTACTCTTCGCCAAAAAAACGGTGACTAGGGAAGTGGGCCACGTATCATCTGCCTTCCCCCTGCATAGGGGTAACTGATAGGGATGCCCTCTGTGCCCTCTCCTGTTCGCCATAGCCATAGAGCCCTTGGCAGCTATGATCCGCTCTAATTCTTTAATAACTGTTCAAATACGGAGAGATTCATGAAAAGATAATGCTTTATGCGGGTGACACTATGCTTTTACTGGGTGACACAGAGGGCTCCCTGAAGGAAGCCATGATGATTATTAAAAAATTTGGAGAGTTTTCAGGCCTCAGGGGAGGGCTGGCAGCCTTAGGCCTGGGGGGCAAGTCCAGTCACGTGGCCCATAGAACCGGTGGTGGCAAAGTGATGGATCGGGAAAACAGTCTCTAAGGTTTTTCATGATCACAAAGGTGGGGGGGGCAGGGAAGACAATGTGGCCCTCCAGGGCCTGTGGGGGACTTGTACTACCGTGGCCTCCAGGAACTAAACTCCAAGCAAGTCCCTGTATGAATCCCTCAGAGGTGAGGACCTGACCCCCCCCACAACTAGTGGCAAACTACAAGTCCCAGCATTAACCCCTGAGATCTAACCCCTTAGATCCCACGGGTTCATGCTGTGCCTTGTAGTCCTTCATCAATGGGGGGGTGACACATCCTCAGCTCTGAGGGGTTTAAGCTGGGACAGTGGGACCTGTAGTCCTTCACTAGTTGGGGGGGTAGGGGTGTGTGACACATCCTGAGCTCTGAGGGGTTCATGCTGGGACCTTTAGTTCTTCACTTTTGGGGTGTCACATCCCCAAAAGTAAAGGACTACAAGTCCCAGCATGAACCCTGGCTAAGATTTAAGGATGTGATCTCCTCTGCTGCCGGCTCCCATGACACACATATGTTCTAATTCATTCACTGCTCCCAACCTCACCTCAGGCAGCTTGACCATAGACTCTAATAGGCTTCAAAATAGGGTGGACTCGGAGCGCAGAGCATTGCGTTCAGAGCCCACCCAGGTGTGTTAGAAAAGCAAATGAATATTTGCTTTTCTAACACTGAACCGCTTCTCTGCCAATCAGGAAGAGCGGGTCTGATACCCATCACCTGATTGGCTGAAAGGACAGGCGCTCCTATTGGATGTCTAGCAGGAGGAAAAGCATGGAGGAAGCATAGAGAACACAGGAGCAGCTGCCTGTCCCATAGCTACCCGCTGTTACTTGCTGCCTGACCCACCACCAAGATGGGATAAGTGCCGGTCAGACAGGGTGCGGTGCTGGTTAAATGCCGACACGGGGCTAACGTTGGCTGCATTTGATGGGCACAGTGGCTGCATCTGATGGGCACAGTGAGGCTGCAATTGATGGGCACAGTGAGGCTGCAATGGATGGGCACAGTGACTGCATTAATGGCAGAGTGAGGCTGCAATTGATGGGGTTTTTTTTCAGTATTTTTTAGTTTGCACCCTCCCCCACCCAAAACATTTTGAGCACCAGCCACCACTGACAGAGAGAGACATCGCTCCAAATTGTCCGCACAGAGAGACCACTCCTCAAGAAAATTGCTTGATTCCTTTATCAACATAGTAAAGCCTTGTACACACCACTATTTTTTTTTATTTTTTTTTTTATTTTCCTCAATCCAGCGAGTTGAACAAAAAAAACTGACAGCTCTGGTTGGAGCCGCTGAGCATGAGCAAAAGTGACCTGAGCATTGATCACTTTTCAGCGGAGTGGCAGTGCCTGCTGCAAGTGTGTACAAACCTTTGGGTCAGACTGGTGAGCTGCGGTTTGGCCGCAGTGCTTATGTACACAGTTTTCCTTAGCCGCAGTCCCATAGGCTTCTTTTAGGTTGTGCGTTTTTGCTGCAGTTTTTTTTTTTATAGCGCACCAAAGATGCAGCCGTTTTTGTGCACTTTCAGAAAATGCAGCAAAAATGTGCAAACTAATAGAAGTCTGTGGGATATGCAGGAAGACAGTGAGATCACCAACACTGCAGGCAAACTGCAGAAAACCAGTGTGAGCCCACATCATAGTACACAGGACCGGGTACTGCACAGGCTGCTGAAAGAAACCTTATTTATCTGCAGAGAGAGGAGGAGGGAGAGGAATTTGGGAGAGAGGAGGAGAAGGCTGATCACAGCTCACTCACTTGGAAGGAAGGACACAGCAGGCAGAAGGCTCAGGCTCGGTTGTCAGCTTCCAGAGCGTCCCATACAGATCACTGGAGGAGGCAGAGCAGATCCACCCTCTTCCATTCAGTTGAGCTCAATCTGAATGGAAAGGACACAGACTGTCAGCTCAGAAGCCGGGAACAGCACTGTCTTTGACATGACAGATGTCCGCTCACAGCGCTAACGTTCCTGCACACTTCTGAGCTGTTATCCAGCCCTGCCAGCCTCCCTCCGGAGTCACCCGGGCAGTAACACTCGGCCAACTGCACATGCTCAGTTCCCAGCTGGCAGCACATCGGCCTTCTTACGGGGAATCAGAGCGGCCTGGGGGGGAAATTGCATCCCTGCCCCCCGGCCCAGCCCGCCCCTGCTAGTAATCAATTGGACTAAATCATTGATCATGCTGTTAGACTCTACCCCGGATAGTCAGGGTCCCCTCACTCCAGGACATTCCCATCACCCCTCAATTTAAATATTTAGGAGTGCATGTTACCCCGCAGCTGAGAGACTATGTCTCCCTTAACGTTTGTCCATTATTCAGCCGTATTAAGGATAAAATTAAAGTATGGTTTAAACCAGAGATATGCAATTAACGGACCTCCAGCTGTTGCAGAACTACAAATCTCATGAGGCATAGCAAGACTTGACAGCCACAAGCATGACACCCAGAGGCATCATGGGACTTGTAGTTTTGCAACAGCTGGAGGTCCGCTAATTGCACATCCCTGGTCTAAACTAAAAATGTCACTGGTAGGTAGAGTGAATCTAACTAAAATGATTTTCATGCCATAATTCCTATATATGCTACACAATACACCCATGGTAGTGACCCTTAGGTTATTCCACATTATTAATTCCTTAGTCTTGTTCTTGGTTCCCCTTTACCCCTCTTGTTTTTTCTACATAATTATGGGATGTGGTGCTAAATCTAAGTTGGTTTTTCCACGGTCCAAAAAACCTGTTCACATTATTAATTCCATGTTCAGATCACTTCTCTGGCTCGATAGACCTCCGAGGAATAAATTGGAACAACTCCAAAAGCCCAAGGAGACTGGGGGGCTAGCCCTACCCAACCCTTGGCTATATAATATAGCAGCTCAGCTCCAACACATCGCCAGGGCGATCCACAAGGAGAGTAATGGGGAGGGGGATAGAGGAGACCCAACAATGGCCCTTCTCACACAGATTACAGGAACACGTAACATTGCCACGGGGCTGGAGGCACTAGCGTTTACTAAATCTAATAAACTTTTTCCTACATATGTTTTAATGCAAAAATTATGGAACAAAGTTAGAAAGTTACAGGGGGTCACTGGCTTCACCGGCTACAGCGCAATTTGGGACAACCGATACTATGGGGCGCTGCAGTCCTTAATGTGTGCTGTAAGATAGAAATCCTTGGGGGGGGCGTGGTCTGGACATGGCCATGTAAAGACGTGTTGCTGAGGAGCTCCCAGTCCGTCCCGGCCTTTCCTGCCCTATTATCAGCCATAAACTCAGCAAATAACGGTCTGTACTCTGCTGGGAGATGCAGAGGGAAGAGTGGCAAACAAAAAAAGAAGCAATCTCCCAAACCACAACCGAACGGAGCAATTTACCAGTACTTCCCTGGTTCTCAGGACTCATCCCCCGCTCCAAAGATGGTGGACGCCACAAGGCCCAGCGGACGAGTGAGTACTACACAGCGAGACTCTCTGACAGCACCTGTAGCCACCTGCACTTTGGAAAGAGACATCACTACTCCTGCAGTGTTCCGCTTGGACTCCCAGGGCATACAGGACTCCCACCTTACACCCCTTACCCTACATGCGGACGCGGAGCTGAGAGCACTGCTGCAGGCCCTACCGACCAGGGCTGACTTCGAATCACTGGCCAGTAGACTAGAAGCCTCTCACCGCAAGGATATAGCGGCGGTGTGTACTGATATCACTGCCCTGACAGAGCGCATGGAAACAGGAGAAGCCACAGTGACAGACCTGGCACGGCGATTAAAAAGAGTAGAGGAAAACCAGACCACCCAGGCTGTGTCAGTGCTTGCCCAGCAGCTGCATCTAGAAGAAATTGAAGATCGCAGCAGGAGGAATAACCTGGGAATCCGGGGTCTGCCTGAAGCCACTGGTACAGAAGACCTGGCAGCTACTGCAATGGCCATATTCAGAGACATAGCAAGGAATGACTTCCTGGCCACTATGTCATTTGATCGGATCCACAGGGCCCTGGGACCGATCCGATTCGCCCAAGAGATCTGCCGGATACATCAGTATGTTCACAAGGAAGTCATCCTGTGGAAGGCCTGGGAGGTGAGAGACGTAGAATTTGATGGAGCTGCCATTCAAATCATGCCAGATCTCTCAAGAGCCACCTTGCATCGAAGGGCACTGCTGAAACCAGTGCTTGAAATCGCTTAACATGCTGGCATCACTTATCGATGGAGGTTCCCTATAGCGGTGACTTTTAAGAAACAATCCCAATTCTTCACCCTGCGAACACCCTCGGAGCTCCCTGCACTGTTTGATGTCCTGGAAGCAGACCCGGTAAAAATTCCAGACTGGCTTCAATTGATTCCAAGATTCGCCCCTCGTCCAGGCGGGACAAATCAACGGAGACCTCGCTCGCCGAGACCACAGAGGAGCCGATGCAGATCACGCATCACCTCACCAGAAGTGGACAGGGAAACCTAATGGCGGCCGCCGTTGTGGTGAGATTTTGTACTCTAAATCACACACTTTGACACCTCATCCCCAGTGCACCCCTAGTTATTCCCCTCTCTGTGGCCTCCCTGTTGGGCCCTCTTGACACTCTGTTATATGTTGTGGCCTTTCCTCCCTCACACGGCACCTGTAAGTGGGTGGCTCGCCTTCCTCCTTAAGTTACAGCTCTGCCTTCGTTTTGGCACTTGAGGTGAGTGATGGACGGTGAGAGGGAGCTGATTGTTGGAGTTTAGACATAAGGAGACTAGGGGTGCTCAATCTGGTTCCTACCCCCTTGGTGTCATTCTTTGCCTGAGGTAATGGACACCTGAAATAGGCCACTGATGTGATCCCCTGTTGGAGCCCACCCCTACCTACATATCATAGGCGTGCGCAGGGGGTGCGCCAGGTGTGCCTGGGCACACCCTAATAACTCTGTACAGTGCCGATTCCCCCTTCTGCCTGGGCTTCCCCCTGTGTTGCATGCCCCCCACCATGGTGCTGCTGGCTTCCCTCCTATCCTCTCCCCCGCAGCTGCTGTAGGGGATGTTTCAGGATGGAGAAGATGGCTAATTAATATCTCATTTACCAGCCCCTTCCTTTTCTAAATGAACACTGTGAACGCACTCACTGTGTTCAATCATAACTGTGTTTACTATGCTTCAATTTGTGAATGAACAGGAAGCTGCTCAGCACATTCATGTGTGTTTGAGCTTTGGGGTGCACACCCTGATGCAATAGGCTGTGCACACCTATGCTACATATCAGCCTTCCATGTTTAGACGGGAGACACTATACCCTCCTTGAGACCCCATTGCAAACTGATTGAATATGTGTCGGGCCAGACAGGGTTCAAGAATACCACATTCACTGGAGAACCAGAGGTAACTGACTACTACAAGGATGAGAAGAACACCTGCCTGCTAGGACAGGGACATTTGGATCAACAGGTCCTGTAGGTTTATAGCCATGTAAGAAAATGTCATGACCATGACGGATAGTCTACCATGCACAATGTCACTTGAACCATGCAATTTTTAGACTATTTTTGCATTGCTGTATTGTATGGAAGAGGTCTGGCCACCGTGGGGAAAAAGGATTCCAGGTCCTGTCAGTCTACCCTAGCCAGGGCCTTAGGCTCTACTTACCATTTACATGGAACAAATATCTTCTCCCTATCTATATGACAGCTTGAGAAGTCCAGAAGAAGACATTTATAGTACTCTGTAGGGATGAGCTGAACACCCCCCGGTTTGGTTCGCACCAGAACCTGCGAACGGACCGAAAGTTTGTGCAAACTTTAGAACCCCATTAAAGTCTATGGGACTCGAACGTTCAAAATCAAAAGTGCTAATTTTAAAGGCTAATATGCATGGTATTGTCCTAAAGAGGGTTCGGGGACCTGGGTCCTGCCCCAGGGGATATGTATCAATGCAAAAAAAAGTTCTAAAAACGGACGTTTTTTCGGGAGCAGTGATTTTAACCACTTAACAACCGGCCCATAGCCGAATGACGGCTGCAGGGCGGTTGCTTAACCCTGGGAGGGCGTACTATGACGTCCTCCGACAATTCCCCTCTCGCGCGCCCCCGAACACATCCGTGACTGCCGGGTCCGGGGGACACGGCGCATCACGGATCCCAGTAAATGGCCGCTGATCGCGGCCGTTTACCATGTGATCGCTCCGTCAAATGACGAAGCGATCACATGTAAACAAACCGGCGTCATCTCATGACGCCGGTTCCTCTCCTCCCCTCCTGTGCACTGATCGGTACACTGTGAGCGGGGAGGGGGATGGATGGATGGCTGCAGCGCTGTGGGCTGTATGTGTAGTGCCCACAGCGCTGCACAGTGACATCCAGCCATCCATCCATCCATGCTCAGCCATCCCTAATGCTCTGCAATGCCCTGCAATACTCTTCAATGCCCCCACAATACTCTGCAATACCCCACAATAATCTGCAATACCCCCACAATACTCTGCAATACTCTGCAATACCCCGCAATACTCTGCAATACCCCACAATACTCTGCAATACCCTGCAGTACTCTGCAATACCCCGCAGTACTCTGCAATACCCCACAATACTCTGCAATACCCCGCAGTACTCTGCAATACCCCGCAATACTCTGCAATACCCCACAATACTCTGCAATACCCCGCAATACTCTGCAATACCCCACAATACTCTGCAATACCCCACAATACTCTGCAATACCCCGCAATACTCTGCAATACCCCACAATACTCTGCAATACCCCACAATACTCTGCAATACCCCACAATACTCTGCAATACCCTGCAGTACTCTGCAATACCCCACAATACTCTGCAATACCCCGCAATACCCTGCAATACCCCGCAGTACTCTGCAATACCCAGCAGTACTCTGCAATACCCCGAAATACCCTGCAATACCCTGCAATACCCCGCAATACTCTGCAATACCCTGCAATACCCTGCAATACCCCACAATACTCTGCAATACCCCGCAATACTCTGCAATACCCCGCAATACTCTGCAATATCCCACAATACTCTGCAATACCCTGCAATACCCCGCAATACCCCGCAGTACACTGCAATACCCCGCAGTACTCTGCAATACCCCGCAATACTCTGCCATACCCAGCCATACTCTGCAATACTCAGTGATATCCAGCCATACCCAGTCATACTCGGCTATACCCTGCAATACTCTGCAATATCCCCACAATACTCTGCAATACCCCCACAATACTCTGCAATACCCTGCAATACCCCCACAATAATCTGCAATACCCCCACAATACTCTGCAATACCCCATAGTACACTGCAATACCCCGCAATACTCTGCAATACCCCACAATACTCTGCAATACCCCGCAATACCCTGCAATACCCCACAATACTCTGCAATACCCTGCAATACTCTGCAATACCCTGCAATACTCTGCAATACCCCGCAATACCCCGCAGTACTCTGCAATACCCCGCAATACTCTGCAATACCCCGCAATACTCTGCCATACCCAGCCATACTCTGCAATACTCAGTGATACCCAGCCATACTCGGCGATACCCTGCCATACTCTGCAATATCCCCCATACTCTGCAATACCCCGCCATACTCTGCAATACACCACCATACCCTGCAATACCCAGCCATACCCTGCCCTGCTGAGCCATACTCAGTCATACCCAGCCATGCTCAGCCATACTCGGCTGTACTCGGCCTCTGTATGTGGCCAGGCTGTGGAAGTCTCACACATGTGGTATCACCGTACTCAGGAGGAGTAGGAGAATCTATTTTGGGGTGTCATTTTTGGTATGTACATGTTATGTGGTAGAAATATTGTATAAATGGACAACTTTGTGTTAAAAAAAAAAAAAAAAGGCGTTTTAACCACCTCCCGCCCGCCGGCCGTCATATGACTTCCTTGACTTTGTACGGGGATATCTGAATGATGGGTGCAGCTACAGGCATCATTCAGATATCAGCTTTTTCAGCCGGCGATTCCCTACACCATAAGAATGATCATAGCGGCTGTTCCACTGCTTGATCATTCTTACGGGAGGCGAGAGGGGATGTCCCCCCCTCCCGCCACCCTCCAGTGCTTCTACCGACTCACCGATACGATCGAAGCCAGGATCTTTTTTTTTTTATTTCAGGCTTCCCAGCCTAGAGGTGAGATTGACCCCATATCTCACTGTAAAGAGGACCTGTCATGCCATATTCCTATTACAAGGGATGTTTACATTCCTTGTAATAGGAATAAAAGTGGTCAAAAAAATTTTTTTTTGGAAAAAAGCATCAAACTAAAATAAATAAAGTAAAATGAAAACGGTGTTCAAACTACACATGTGAGGTATCGCTGCGATCGGTAGTGTGAGAGCAATGATTTTGGCCCTAGACCTCCTCTGTAACTCAAAACATGTAACCAGTAAAAAATTTTAAAGCGTCGCCTATGGGGATTTTTGAGTAGCAAAGTTTGGCGCCATTCCACAAGCGTGTGCAATTTTGAAAGGTGACATGTTAGGTATCTATTTACTCAGCGTAACTTCATCTTTCATATTATGCCAAAACGTTGGGCTAACTTTACTGTTTTGTTTTTTTTTAAAGCACAAAACTGTTTTTTTTTTTTAAAAAACGCGTTTAAAAAATTGCTGCGCAAATACCGCGCGAGATAAAAAGTTGCAATGACCACCATTGTATTCTCTAGGGTCTTTGCTAAAAAAAACATATATAATGTTTTGGGGTTCTATGTAATTTTCTAGCTAATAAATGATGATTTTTACATGTAGGAGAGAAATGTCAGAATTGGCCTGGGCACTCCAGAACGCCTGAAGATGCTCCCTGCATGTTGGGCCTCTATATGTGGCCACGCTGTGTAAAAGTCTCACACATGTGGTATCGCCATACTCAGGAGTAATAGCAGAATGTGTTTTGGGGTGTAATTTGTGGTATGCATATGCGGTGTGTGAGAAATAACCTGCTAATATGACAATTTTGTGAAAAAAAAAAAAGTAAAAAAACTTGATTTTGCAAAGAATTGTGGGAAAAAATGACAACTTAAAAAAACTCACCATGCATCTTTCTAAATACCTTGGAATGTCTACTTTCCAAAAAGGGGTCATTTGGGGGTAATTGTACTTTTCTGGCATGTTAGGGTCTCAAGAAATTAGATAGGCCGTCAGTAATTCAGGTGTGATCAATTTTCAGATATTCGCACTATAGCTTTTAGACTCTATAACTTTCACAAAGACCAAATAATATCCACCGATTTGGGTTATTTTTACCAAAGATATGTAGCGGTATAAACTTTGGCCAAAATATATAAAGAAAAATGACTAATTTGCAAAATTTTATAACAGAAATGAAGAAAAATGCATTTTTTTTACAGATTTTTCGGTCTTTTTTCTTTTATAGCGCAAAAAATAAAGAACCCAGCGGTGATTAAATACCACCAAAAGAAAGCTCTATTTGTGTGAAAAAAAGGACAAAAATTTCATATAGATACAGTGTTGCATGACTGAGTAATTGTCATTCAAAATGTGAGAGCACCAAAAGCTGAAAATTGGTCTGGTTATTAAGGGGGTTTAAGTGCCCAGTGGTCAAGTGGTTAATGATGCTTAAAGTGAAAAAAAAGTGAAATATTCCTTTAAATATCGTACCTGGGGGGTGTCTATAGTATGTCTGTAAAGTGGCGCATGTTTCCTGTGCTTAGAACAGTCCCTGCACAAAATTACATTTTTAAAGGAATAAAAGTCATTTAAAACTGCTTGCGGCTTTAATGTAATGTCGGGTCCTGGCAATATGGATGAAAATCAGTGAGACAAATGGCATGGGTACCCCCCCCCCAGTCCATTACCAGGCCCTTTGGCTCCTGTATGGATATTAAGGGGAACCCCACACCCAAAATAAAAAAAGGAAAGGCGTAGGGCCCCCATGCACTATATACTCTGAACAGCAGTATACAGGTGGTGAAAACAAGACAGGGACTGTAGGTTTGTTGTTAAGTAGAATCTGTTTGTAATTTTGAACTGGTACATTTTAAAGTGTAGCTCCAGCCAAAAAAATCTATTTTTAAGCTTTTTGGAAAACATAGGGAAGGGTTATCACTCCTGTGACATTTGTTTTGCTGTCTGTGCACCTCTTCAGAACATTTCACCTCACTTTCTGTCCCAATGACAAATGTTTTTTGACAATTTGGGGTTTTTAGTGAAACAAGGATTAGTGATAAAGCATCAGTGGAGAGGAGAAAAGTTTTTCCCATATTAATTCTTACAGGAGAGAATTTCCCTTCCTAGGGGTAGATTTCATCTCACTTCCTGTTGTCTCCTTCCGTTTGCAAGTAGGAGTCATTTGTAAGTTGGATGTTTGAAAGTAGGAGCCTGCCCTATATACTCTGCAGAAATTGGGGCCTTAGGTGGTGGTGTTGCCACAACACTGTAAGCCCTCACAGTTACTCTTGGTGGGTGCAAGAATGGGCCCTGCTGTGAAATATTAGATCAAGAATTGTAATTACACGCCCCTATTGAACAGGGATAGAAAAATTAGGCCTTGGGCACTGGTGCTGGTGCCACAACACTGCAACCCCTCACAGATACTCTAGTTGGAGCTGCTGCAAAGTATTGCATCAAGAATTGTAATTACAAGCCCCTGTTAAACAGGGGCTGACAAATTGGGCCTTAGGCACTGGTGCTGGTATCACAACACTGCAACCCCTCACAGATTCTCTTGTTGAGTGCAGGAACAAGCCCTGCTGCAAAGTAGAATCTACTTTGGGCTCACCCTCCAATATTACCAAACCCTTATGCTGGTACTAGGCCCATACATGCTCAAACTCTTTAACAATCTCACAGAAGGGGGTTGACTTCAGAGGGACACCTTAAGTGCTCACATTTCTCTCATGCCCAAAGAGGGAAAGGATCCGTCTGCCTGTGGCAGCTACAGGCCTATATCTCTTTTAAATATAGATCTTAAACTCCTCACTAAAATACTAGCCAACAGATTATCCCAACATATGATGGACCTGATACACCTAGACCAGGTGGGTTTTGTCCCCTCATGGAAAGCCAGGGACAACATCAACAAGGTGCTTAACCTGATACATAGAGCCTCTGCGACCAAGACACCATGCATCTTTCTCAGTACAGACGCTGAGAAAGCTTTTGACCGGGTGAGTTGGAAATTTATGACCTCAGTTCTTAAACACATCGGACTTGGTAGGCATATGCTATATTGGATCTCAAACATTTATTCCGAACCCACAGCCCAGGTCAAAGCTAATGGTGTCCTGTCTGACCCTTTCACCATCTCCAATGGTACCAGGGGTTGCCAATTATCACCCCTTCTCTTTGCCTTAGTACTAGAGCCCTTCCTATGTACGATATGCCGGAATTCAGATATTTCAGGAATTACTATAGATCAAGCTCAGTATAAGATTTCTGCTTATGCAGATGATCTCGTTTACCACGAATACGAGGATCCTTCCGCAGGCTTTGCAGGATCAGGGAGGCCATGCAGCGTAGGTTTGCTGAGGCATTCGATCCGGAGTCCTCTGGGTCACTAAGGACGACATGATCCGCAGCCACCTCCTCCCGGCCACGTACAAGGCCATGGGTTTCTTGGGACTGTAAATGATCCCTTAAAGACTGCTGCTGATGCTGAGTGCCAGGCTCCACCTCCATGCTAACACAAACGGCCCATATCGTTCGTAATTCGGCGAACGACCAAACACACGATGTTCAAGTCGAACATGGGTTCAACTTGAACACGAAGCTCATCCCTAATAACTACTTATATGACCACTTATTATATGATGTGGAGTGTTGTGGACCTGTGCTAATCTTGTTTTTACCCAAGCATTACTAATACATGTCAATATTGAGAAAGCTGTAGTCCTCTCAGATTAATTGTATACATCTGTGGCGCTGTTAAAACTTTTTTTCACTGCCCCATTCTAAAATGTAAAAACGATTCCAATAGTTCTACATGATGCAACAACATCCTCACACATAGGACAAACAACATTATAAGTGATTTATTCTTCCAAAGCAAATACACTTTTGCAAACTGGTACAGACTAGTATTCCAATGTTTCTCTTCTCCCTCAGTTTTTCTCCATCACTCAGCTAATGAGACCCCAAAGCTGATGGAGAGAGGCGGGGGAGGGTCACACAAGGATGATATTCAGACAACTGACATCCTTCATATCAGATCATGATGCCATTGGTCATTAGGAGGTTGGCAGCTAGAAGGATGTAATGGTGTACAATGAAAACCTGAGGCTTTGTGTAACTAAAAGGCTTCATCCACCCTCCGGCTTGTATACAATTTTGGGGCAATTTTTAGGCATTTTGCCAAGGCATCCCTGAAGAAACCTCAAGGCACTCTGATTGAAAAAGGCTGCTCTATGTAAAAAAAATGTTTTTTTAATTGTACAAAATTACATTTCTACCCAGGCACAATCCCCCCCCCCAAAAAAACGGAGGCCCCGCCCCCA
The DNA here is from genome assembly GCF_042186555.1 of Aquarana catesbeiana. Lineage (NCBI taxonomy): Eukaryota > Metazoa > Chordata > Amphibia > Anura > Ranidae > Aquarana > Aquarana catesbeiana. The sequence goes on along the minus strand of NW_027362662.1, from coordinate 81,509 downwards.
CATATACAAACATAAACTCACACATTGGGGTGCCTATCTCTGAAAACGTTGATTGCGATACACATGGTACATATTGCCTCGCAGGCAAGAATGAGAGCAATAATTCTAGCACCAGACCTTCTCAATAACACTAAACTGATGACCTATAGGGGGCCTTTAAAGCTTTACCTATAGAAAATATAGGGTACTGAGGTTTTTCACCATTTCACAGGCACACATAAATTTAAGATTTGACATGTTGGGTATCTATTTACTCGGTGCAACCTCATCTTTTATATTTTACCCAAAAATTGGGTAAGTTATTGTGTTTTTGTGCCCCTTTAAATGAACTTTAGTGTGTTTTTTACTGAAATTTTGCATTTCCTAGACTTTTGTGGTAATATTGTGTGACATAAAAAATTCGAACTATCACTATTTTATTCTCTAGGGTGTCTGCTTTCAAAAAATATATCATGTTTTGGGGGTTTTATGTAATGATTTTTTTTAACTCCTTCCCGCCTATAGCAGAATGACGGCCAAGGGGGGGTTCCATTATCCTGACTGGAAGTCATATGACATCCAGAAGAATAAGCCACTCGGGCGTGCGGCAATCGGCGGTGTGTCGCTCTGACATACCGCATCTCCAATCTCGGTAAAGAGTCTATGACATAGGCTCTTTACCATGTGATCAGCTGTGTCCAATCAAAGCTAATCACATGGTAACCAGGAAGTGCCGGTTATCGGCTTTCCTTTATTCATGCTGACAAGGCGCAAGTAGAGCAGAGTCGATCAGCGTCTCTCCTGACAGGGGGGATCTGCACTGATATTCATCATTGATTATCAGTACAGGCCCATCAGCAATGACCACCAGTGATGCCAATCAGTGCCCCACCAGGGATGTCAGTCAGTTGCCCATCAGGGATGTTTGTAAGTACCTCCTCATCAGTGCCATCTATCAGTGCTGCATATTTGTGCCTCATCAGTGCCCATCAGCGAATGAGAAAACTTACTTATTTACAAAATTTTATAACAGAAACAAAAAAAAAACTTTTTTTTTCCAAATTTTTTTTATTTGTAGCACAAAAAATAAAAACCTCAGTGGTGATCAAATACCACCAAAAGAAAGCTCTATTTGTGGGAAAAAAATATATAAAAATGTCATATGGGTACAGTGTTACATGACTGAGCAATTGTCATTCAAAGTATTAGAGCGCTGAAAGATGAAAATTGGCCCCGGGGCAGGAAGGAGGTGAAAGTGTCCGGTATTAAAGGGGTTAAACATGTGTGCAAAAAATACCCCACAAAATCAGCTCTGGCAGTGAAAAGGTTAAAGGAAATGTTCCCCTTCGGGAAGATGTTACATGTTCCTGTTCCTGCAGCGGCTCAGCGATCCGAGTCCTCTGTGTGACAGCAGTGCGGGGAGAAGTTCCCCGTACCGGCTGTCACTTTATGAAAAGAGCGCGGCCGTGCCATTCATTCACAGAGTTCTGTCCTTTGCCGATGTCAGCTTGTAGTTTTCAATAGTAGTAGTTTATAGGTTGGACTTGATGGATTTGTGTCTTTTTTCAACCTCACCTACTGTTTAACTCCCACACCGCTGCTGAGCTCTCTGGTAGATGAGGAACAAGGAGATTGGGACCCCGATTTATTCCCTTGGACAAGAAGTTTTTTCAAAAAATGTCCACACCCCTGGAACTGTTTCTTACATGATGAAGATCAGTCATGGATTATATCTGAGGTGTATATCAGGGTGTGCTTCTTCCCCACATGAGAGCTGTGATGTCCAGCAACATTCATATAGAAGACATTTCCCGCACTCAAGGCTCTAATACACCTTGAGGGTTGTGTGGGATCCCTGATGTACAGGAAGACAGGACTTCAGTGAGGAACAATTCCTTCACTCAGGACAGGAAAGTGGCTTCTTCCCCGCGTGAGATCTCTGATGTCTGTAAAGAAAAGACTTCCGAGAAAAACATTTCCCGCACTCAGGACAGGAATGCGGCTTCTCACCTGTGTGAGATATTTTATGCACATCAAGACTGGATTTAAAAGGGAAACATTTCCCACACTCAGGACAGGGATATGGATTCTCCCCCGTGTGAGATCTCTGATGGGTGTAAAGATTAGACTTTGTTGAAAAACATTTCCCGCACTCAGGACAGGGAAACGGCTTCTCCCCCGTGTGATATCTCTGATGTTTTGAAAGACTAGACTTCTGTGAAAAACATTTCCCGCACTCGGGACAGGAATATGGCTTCTCCCCGGTGTGAGATCGCTGATGTGTATAAAGATGGGATTTCTGTGAAAAACATTTCCCGCACTCAGGACAAGAATGCGACTTCTCCCCTTTGTGAGATTTCTGATGTGTGTAAAGATGGGACTTCTGTGAAAAACATTTCCCACACTCAGGACAGGAATACGGCTTCTCTCCCGTGTGAGATCTCTGATGTGTGTGAAGCTGAGACTTTATTGAAAAACATTTCCCACACTCAGGGCAGGAATACGGCTTCTCCCCTGTGTGAGATCTCTGATGTGTGTGAAGCTGCGACTTTATTGAAAAACATTTCCCACACTCAGGACAGGAATACGGCTTCTCCCCCGTGTGAAATCTCTGATGTGTGTGAAGATGGGACTTCACTAAGAAACATTTCCCGCACTCAGTACAGGAATACGGCTTCTCTCCTGTGTGAGATCTTTTATGCACATCAAGAGTAGATTTAAAAGGGAAACATTTCCCACACTCGGCACAGGAATACGGCTGCTCCCCTGTGTGAGATCTTTGATGTGTGTAAAGACTGGACTTCAGTGAAAAACATTTCCCGCACTCAGGACAGGAATACGACTTCTCATCCCCGTGAGATCTCTGATGTGTGACAAGATGTGATTTTTGTACAAAAGATTTCCAGAACTCAGGACAGGAATGCGGCTTCTCTCCTGTGTGAGATCTCTGATGATTGTAAAGATAAGACCTTACTGAAAAACCTTTCCCGCACTCAGGACAGGAATACGGCTTCTCTCCTGTGTGAGATCTCTGATGTTTTGAAAGACTAGACTTCTGTGAAAAACATTTCCCGCACTCAGGACAGGAATACGGCTTCTCCCCTGTGTGAGATCGCTGATGTGCGTAAAGATTGGACTTCATTGAAAAACATTTGCCGCACTCAGGACAGGAATATGGCTTCTCCCCCGTGTGAGATCTATGATGTGTGTGAAGCTGGGACTTCATTGAAAAACACTTCCCACACTCAGCACAGGAATACGGCTTCTCACCTGTGTGAATTCTTTTATGCACATTAAGACTGGATTTAGAATGGAAACCCTTTCCGCACTCAGTACAGGAAAACTTCTTCTCTGTTGGAAGGACGGCACCGTCCCTCACAGTCTGAGGTTCCCCAGGATAAGAGGAATACGATGGTCCATCTACACTGTGTGGTGCCGGATGGACATTTGAGGTAGTCGGGTTTTCTCCTGGACTATACTGTGTGATGTCCTCATCTTCTACTTTACAGTCTGGAGACAAAGTGAGACAATCCTCTGAGGTTTTCCTCATCTCCCATCCATGTACTAAAATAGAAATAAAAAGATTATTACTAGACATGAGCAGATTGGTTCCCCTAAACCAGGACTCCGCCCACATCAGGCAGCTTTGTCTCTGAGGATCTTACAATTCAAAATCTTAAAATGTATTATTAGAGGGAGAATCTGCTACATATCAGAGATCAACTTTTTTTTAAATGTAAAAAAGATGTAAAACGCTGTTTTGCAGATGATCAGACAGGAGTGTAATATAATATGATGGATGACAGACTCCCTTGTCATAGACAGGTAGGTGGGTACAAGCTCCCTGCACCTGATGTCACTTATGCTGGCCGAACACAAACTCATTTTTCTTTCAAAAAAAGATTCATCCAATTTTCTAACCATTAGTGGGGTCAAATCGGCGTTCATTTTCCACCACAGTGATGGGAAAATTCCAAGGAGCAGAACAGAAAACTTTTCTCCATCGAACTAATTTTCAAATAGTTTATGTGGTTTGTGGTCAGAAGTTACATTCATTTTAAAATTAAATGTTAAAATCAAGTGGAATTTTCGAACTACACTTGTTCATTCATCAAATGTACAAATAATTTTCATACAAATATTTGTGCGAATATTCTGGTCCAAAAATGGATCCGTGTATGGCCAGCATAGGACATTTAGTAGCAGCAGCATGATTTTATTTTAATCATCTGTTATGATGGGGTTAACAAAATAGTCCTTTATAGTACAAAAACAGTAGATAATCACTACTATAAGGGGTTCATTTATACTGTAAAATAGTGAAAGTAATATATCTTATATCATATATATATATATATAATAATAAATATACCCAGAAGTAGGATATATGGGGATTTTACCTGGGAGTCACACATGAAGATATATGGAGGTTAGAGGGGGGGACTTTTATATTAAAGTAGTACTGAAAGCTGAGACTTTTTTCATGGATATAGCACTGGTCACGCTGTATTGAGGGGCACTGGTCACGCTGTATTGAGGGGCACTGATAAAGTTGTTGGTAATATTTATTTTTGTAACTTAATTCTGCATAAAACATTTAAGTGTCATTTCATTACTGTTTTAATGGTTATTATGCTTTTCTATACCAGTCACAGTTGTGTGGGCTCGATTTACTACTGCCCTTTAGGGGCAACTCTTACTATGTCAAATAGCTGCTTAACGTTGCTCCATCTGGGTCGGGATCGGCTCCCGAATGCTCTCCTGCATTGCTGTATGGGAAGTTTGAATGGCATCGCTGACAATAATTTCTTGGATCACCAGGGGCCTCAACTACCCTGTAAAACTGTCACTGGTGTTCCAATTTTGCGAACATACAACCCTCACATTTGTGTCCTTCAAGAGACCCACTTGATCGGGAGGAAGACCCTTAGTCTAAAAAAACCCTGGGTGGCCCATCAATATCACTCAACATATTTTAACTTTGCCAGGGGGGTCATTATCTGTCGGATATTCCATTATACTCTTGTTCTATTAGGTGCCCTTTAAGCCTTTTGGTATAATGCATGCTTAAATAACCCATGTCTCCCCTTTTGCCCAGTAAACAGCCAGAATCACCATCTCAGCTCCATCGTTCCTCCGTCTGCCTCACAGGGCAGAGGCTCACGACTATTTATTCACACACAAACAGGAAGCCACAAACAGGATGTGACCTCAGAAGATATGACAACACAGGATGTGACTTTATACAACAGCCAATGAATAATGACTAGGAGAGTCTCATGGGTGTGTCTGGGCGGGGGCAGCGTGTACAATCTCCAGCCCCCTGTCTCTGTAAGCTATCCTCAGCATGAATAGATAAAAAACAGCGCTCGCAAATAAATTAAGATTAAATAATATTCAGATTTGGCTATCGTGTTGCAGCTGCTGGATAAAAGTGCTAGGACTTTAATAATATGTAAAACAAAAACCTGCGCTGGCAACTCACCATGCAAATAATAATAAATTATAAATAATATATGCACAATTAGTGTGTGCTAAGTGAAATTGCGCAAAAAACCACTTCCGGGCTAAGTGACTACAAAACGATTCAAGTACACAAATAGTGTGGTATGTGTGAAATTACCCAAAAAAACGACTTGGACGCTAAGCGACTATAGGGCGATAAGATATCACTATACTAGTGCAAAAAAATATATATAATACCATATAAATTGACATTCGTGGTCACAAATAACAATAAGTGAGTCTCTATGAAGAGATAAACGCCAAATTGTAAGTGAAGCAAAAAAATTATTATTAAATCAAAAAATCCTCAGCATGATCACAGAAAGCCTGAGATCATGAACACTTCGCCGGACCACAACGATTCAAAGACTCCCATTCTTATTGTTTGTTCGTGAATCCTTATTCTGCGTTGTTCAGATAACAACTACTGTCTCTGTGGATGGGAGATTATCTGCAGGTGTATGCTCATGGTACCACAAATATGTTGACCAGGCATACAGGGGTGACACGAGCGCACATCCGCTAAACCAATAAAGTCTTTGCGAACACACCCCCCCAGACGATCGTTCTGTGCATCGCACAGGGGCCCTTCGCTGGCGGACATGTTCTTACTCCGCAGACACTTGTCTACATCCCCAAGGAGCTTTCCACTACCAAACGGATCTCAACTGTCAGTCTGCTCCACTCAGCTCTTTAGAGCAGGTTGCGGGAGTACTAACACTGGGAGACACTTATGACAATACATATTAAAATTATTAAAATACATCGTTATAAAATTTCCACAACAGTATCCTTGTCCGCAAGACTCTGCCATTCAGGCTCCTGGAGCTGACGCTTGGCCCAGATGGATGATACATTATAATACATGCAATGATAGAATGCTTAGAGGTACTGCTGGTGGGTTTGTATATACCTCCCCCAGCCTCGACTAAGTTGTTACACAGACTGAGCTCTCTCATAGCCAAATACAAGACCAATAATGTGATACTCATGGGGGACTTTAATATGCCACAGAATCCTGATCTGGATCGCTTCACCTCTGTGGGAGGGTCCACCTCGCATCTGTCTGCCTGGGCGGAGACCTACAGGCTGACAGACCTGTGGAGGTGGAGACATTCCCTTGATAGATCATTTACATGCCATTCTGCCACCCACAAGATTCTCTCACGCATAGACCTGATGTATGCGGGGAGCCCCCTCCTGCCCAGGGTCTAGCAGATTTCCATCCTCCCGAGAGGAATCTTGGACCATGCACTGCTCCTCCTTCGGTCATCTTTGGAAGGATCCCCCACCGATAAACTATGGAGGGTCTCGAGGTTCTGGATCTCTGATCCTGGGGTGGACACCGGGTTTTGCCAACAGATGGCTACCTACTGGGCACTTAACCCGGGGTTGGCTCCAGAGGAGGTAGTATGGGACGCCTTTAAGGCCTCCTCCAGAGGCCATTACCAATCGCTCATTGGGGGGGTCCGCAGGTAGCTGCGGGATGACCTGATTAAGGCTGAGGACCAGGCCACATCCCTGGAACGCCAATATACCCAAAGCTATACCCAAGACTCCGGAGCTACATACTAAACTTCAGGAAAGTACCAGAGAGGTCCTACTGATCTGTACCTCCCTGACTAAAAAGAAATGACTTCAACAATCCCAGAGGATCTTTGAAGAGGGCGAACAGGGGGGTAGGTTGCTGGCTTGGTTGGTACGTGAACAATCGGCCTCCAGGAGCGTCCCCTCATTGATTGTCAAAGACGGGATCAGACAGACCTCCTCAAAAGCAATTAATGACAGCTTTGCCTCCTACTACTCAGACCTTTACTTCACCCGGGTGGACTACTCTATGGAGGACCTTCACATACATCTTTCTTTGACTTCCCCGTTCTGACTGACAACTATAGAGACCTACTTGACTCCCCTATCACCCTTAAGGAGGTACAACAGGCCATTTCTTTGCTCCAGGTGGGAAAAAGACGTATGCTGAGGAACTAGCACCCAAATTTTATTCCGTGCTCTTATCCTCCTTAAGAAAGGGGTCCTTACCAGCCTCCATGTCAGAGGCGGTGATAGTGGTCATTCCGAAACCAGGGAAGGACCCTGAACTCTGCAAATGCTATCGTCCGATCTCCCTGATCGACGTGGATGCCAAGCTGCTAGCGAAAATACTGGCAATCCGACTGACCGGAGTGATCACGGAGTTGGTGCACCCAGGCCAGTTGGGTTTTATGCTGGGCAGAGGAACGGATATTAATATCCGCAGGCTGTTGATCTGGCTAGAGAGGGCAACACAGGAATAGTGGCCGCATTAGATGCCGAGAAGGCATTCGATTCTGTTGAATGGCTCTTCCTCTGGAAGGTGCTGGAATGCTTTGGGTTTGGGCCCAGGTTTATTTCCTGGATTCAACTATTTTCTAGGAAACCGACCGCTAGAGTCAGGGTTAACGGCTTATTATCCGCTCCCTTTAGATTACATAGGGGCACCAGGCAGGGATGCCCTCTCTCTCTGGGGCTTTTAGTCCTGGCAATAGAGCCTTTGGCGATACTGATACGGCAGGACCACAGGGTGAGGGGCTTACAGATTGGAGTGCTTCAAGAGAAAATATCACTTTACGCAGACGACGCCTTGTATCTAGCTGATGCAGGAACCTCCCTACACTCTGCGCTTGAGATCGTAGATCACTTTGGGGGATACTCTAGGGTTCGTATAAATTGGAACAAATCGGTCCTTTTTCTTTATCGCACATCACGGGACACAGAGCAGCCATAGTAATTACTATGTGGGTTATAGGCCACCTTCAGGTGATGGACACTGGTGCAATCAAAGACAGGAAGTTGCCTCCCTATATAACCCCTCCCATACAGGGAGTACCTTAGTTTTTTTGCCAGTGTCTAAAGGTGTTGGTCACGGTTAAGGAAGTTCTAAGAAGATTATATGTGGTGGGGAGCGCTGAAACTGTATAAACACTGGGCTAAATAGCATCTGAGGACGGGAATCGAAATGTACCTTGAGGTGTGCCTGGTTACACAATCTTCATCCCCTTCCAGTCCCTGTGGTTGTCGGCAGCTGATGGTGAAGCGCACGCCAGCTTCCACACACAGAGCGGAGCTTCCATACTAGACGAGCGGTATAGCCTCAGTGCCGGGCGAGGGCACTTTCTAATGCAAGCAGCCATTTGGCTTTTTGTCTTTAATCACTTTAATAAATGGGATTACGCTATTTTGAACTTTCGTGTATCCTTCTATATATTGCCTGACGTTCTACTGGGGAGAGGAAGAGGTTACCCACAAGGCTTATCCACATCATGGTAGCAAGCCATTTCTTGCTAAAAGCTTTAATTGACCTCTTTTTAATTAAAAAAGTCAACATCTTCTGGTAAGCGGACATCCACTTACAGAGCATATAGGGTGTGTTATGCAGCTGGTGAAGGTCGTTTATTCACACAGAGGAAGACTCACCTATATTCATTATATTCATCTTGTGTTATTTTGATACAGCGGAAGATTAATGCCTATTGATGTGCAACATTTTTAATTGCATGTGGACTTTATTTTAGTATTTTTTCAGCATTAGAATTTTCTTATTGTTTCTCACAAAAATAATATTGTGCTATGTTTGCAGAGATTGGATGGTAGTCATTCTCTTGTAATATGCAAGTTTGATACATATATTTTTATTTTATATTTTTTTGTGTATGGTACACTGCAGTGTTCACATTTAGTTTGTTTGAGCATAAATATATAGATGTTATTTAGCCCACTGTATATATAGTTTTAGCTCTCCCCACCACATATACTCTTCCACTTCCACTAGAATTCTAATCTAATTCGGGGGTTAGCAGCTCACAATTTTTTTTTAGTCACATATATCCCATATGTTTTGCCTGTAATGCCTCTCTTGGAGGGCTCGACCCTGGGACCCAGTGCTTTAGTCATGCATCTAATACCAAAGGTTTTTTCTGGCAGGGTGCTATACAGGTACAAGGGAGTGAACCCCCGATAAAAAGTGACCCGGTCCGTGAAGGTTTTTTAACACAGCCCACTGTGATGGGTGAAGATTGGGTCTGTCTGATTTCCAGCAGATCCTGAGGCGGGAATGGTAAGTCAGAAAGACCCTAAAGAAACCCAGGTTTACTTATCGACTTCCTATTATGAGTAGACTATGTCTTGCCTATTTGTCTCCACTAGAGGGCGTGAAGTGCATATCTGGAAGGTATACTTTACCATGCTTCTCCAGCAGCAGCAGCCTGACTCTGTGAGCAGTAGGGATGAGCCGAACACCCCCCGGTTCGGTTTGCACCAGAACCTGCGAACGGACCGAAAATTCGCACGAACGTTGGAACCCCATTGACGTCTATGGGACTCGAAAGTTCGAATCCAAAAGTGCTCATTTTAAAGGCTAATTTGCATGGTATTGTCCTAAAAAGGGTTTGGGGACCCGGGTCCTACCCCAGGGGACATGTATCAATGCAAAAAAAACTTTTAAAAACGGCCGTTTTTTCGGGAGCAGTGATTTTAATGATGCTTAAAGTAAAAAAAAAAAAAAAGTGAAATATTCCTTTAAATATCGTACCTGGGGGGTGTCTATAGTATGCCTGTAAAGTGGCTCGTGTTTCCCGTGTTTAGAACAGTCCCTGCACAAAATGTAATTTTTTTAAGGAAAAAATCTAATTTAAAACTGCTTGCGGGTTTAATGTAATGTCGGGTACTGGCAATATGGATGAAAATCAGTGAGACAAACGGCATGGGTACCCCCAGTCCATTACCAGGCCCTTTGGGTCTTGTATGGATATTAAGGGGAACCCCGCACCCAAATTAAAATAAGGAAAGGTGTGGGGCCACCAGGCCCTATATACTCTGAACAGCAGTATACAGGCGGTGCAAACAAGACAGGGACTGTAGGTTTGTTGTTAAGTAGAATCTGTTTGTAATTTTGAACTGGTACATTTTTAACGTGTTTAGCTCCAGCCAAAAAATCTTTTTTAAGCTTTTTGGAAAACATAGGGAAGGGTTATCACCCCTGTGACATTTGTTTTGCTGTCTTTCTTCCTCTTCAGAAGATTTCACCTCACTTTTTGTCCCAATGACAAATGTTTTTTGAAAATTTGGGTTTTTTTGTGGAACAAGGATTGGAAAGCATCAGTGGAAAGGAGAAATGTTTTTCCCATATTAACTCTTACAGGAGAGAATTTCCCTTCCTAGGGGTAGATTTCATCTTACTTCCTGTTGTCTCCTTCCATTTGCAAGTAGGAGTCGTTTGTAAGTTAGATGTTTGAAAGTAGGGGCCTGCCCTATATACTCAGCAGAAATTTGGGCCTTAGGTGTTGTTGTGGCCACAATACTGTAAGCCCTCACAGGGCCCTGCTGTGAAATATTAGATCAAGAATTGTAATTACATGCCCCTGTTGAACAGGGGCAGAAAAATTGGGCCTTTGGTGGTGGTGCTGGTGCCACAACACTGTAAGTCCTCACTCGCTCTTGGTGGGTGCAGAAATGGGCCCTGCTGTGAAATATTAGATCAAGAATTGTAATTACATGCCCCTGTTGAACAAGGGCAGAAAAATTGGGCCTTTGGTGGTGGTGGTGCTGGTGCCACAACACTGTAAGTCCTCACTCGCTCTTGGTGGGTGCAGAAATGGGCCCTGCTGTGAAATATTAGATCAAGAATTGTAATTATATGCCCCTGTTGAACAGGGGCTGAAAAATTAGGCCTTAGGCACTGGTGCTGGTGCCACAACACTGCAACCCCTCACAGATACTCTAGTTGGAACGCAGGAACGAGCCCTGCTGCAAAGTATTGCATCAAAAATTGTAATTACACGCCCCTGTTAAACAGGAGCAGAAAAATTGGGCCTTAGGCACTGGTGCTGGTGCCACAACACTGCAACCCCTCACAGATACTCTAGTTGGAATGCTGAAATGAGCCCTGCTGCAAAGTATTGCATCAAAAATTGTAATTACACGCCCCTGTTAAACAGGGGCTGAAAAATTGTGCCTTAGGCACTGGTGGTGGCGCCCAGAACCAAAAATGTTCTTACAAGCTATCAGCGTGATGATTGAGGAGGAAGAGGATAATTTCTCAGGGATAGTCACTCAGCATCAGTATAGGCAGTCTTTGAAGGGATCTGAGATTTTAAAAAAAAATATTCGGTTACATCAGCATCAGGTGCTTGGTAGCTGGTGGTGATCCAAGACTGATTCATTTTTATGAAGGTCAGTCGATCGACCGAGTCGGTGGACAGACGCACCCTGTGATCAGTTACAAAGCCTCCAGCAGCACTGAATGTGCGTTCCGAAAGAACGCTGGATGCAGGACAGGCCAGTAGCTCAATTGCATACTGTGCAAGCTCTGGCCAGTGATCCATCCTCAAGACCCAGTAACCCAGAGGATTTTCGGTGGGAAAGGTGTCCAAGTCAGATCTTGCCCCTAGGTATTCCTGCACCATGTAAAACAGACGCTGGCGATGGTTGCTGGAACCGATCATACCTTGGGGCTGCGGACCAAAAAACTGTCTGAACGCATCGGTCAGACGGCCACCTTCTCCACCGCTCCTTCTTTGACTGACCGAAGCCTCAGCAACACGTTGTCCAGAAACAGAAGTTTGTAACCTCCCAGTCTCTGGGAACGCGTTGCACAGACCTTTCTGCAAGGCCTCCCGAAGATGTTTCATCCTCTGCTCCCTCTGCGATGGCAAGATAAGGTCCGCAACCTTACCCTTGTAACGTGGATCAAGGAGGGTTGCCAGCCAGTATTGGTCCTTCTCCTTGATACCACGAATACGAGGATCCTTACGCAGGCTTTGCAGGATCAGGGAGGCCATGCAGCGTATGTTTGCTGAGGCATTCGGTCCGGAGTCCTCTGGGTCACTAAGGACGACATTGTCCGCAGCCACCTCCTCCCAGCCACGTACAAGTCCATGTGTTTCTTGGGACTGATCCCTTAAAGACTGCTGCTGAGTGCCAGGCTCCACGTCCATACTGACACAATCTTCCTCCTCCTTCTCCTCCTCTTCCTGTGTGATCGGCAGGCACGCAGGAACACTGTCTGGATAAAGGGGGTCTTGAGAGCTAAGGAAGTCCTCCTCTTCCTGCATCTGTTCTGCCTCAAGTACCCTGTCCATTATTCCACGCAGTGTGTGCTCCAACAGGTGGACAAGGGGGACAGTGTCACTGATGCATGCACTGTCACTGCTCACCATCCTTGTGGCCTCCTCAAATGGTGACAGGACAGTGCATGCATCCCTGATCATGGCCCACTGGCGTGGGGAAAAAAAAAAACAAGCTCCCCTGACCCTGTCCTGGTGCCATAGTCGCACAGGTACTCATTGATGGCCCTCTGCTGCGTGTGCAGCCGCTGCAGCATGGCCAACGTTGAGTTCCACCTGGTGGGCATGTCACAGATTATGCGGTTCTTGGGCAGGTTAAACTCCTTTTGGAGGTCCGTCAACCGAGCACTGGCATTATATGACCGGCGGAAATGCACACAGACTTTCCTGGCCTGCCTCAGGACATCCTGTAAGCCCGGGTACCTGCCCAAGAACCGCTGCACCACCAAGTTAAGGACATGAGCCAAACAGGGCACATGGGTCATTTGTCCCTGTCGGAGGGCAGAGAGGAGGTTGGTGCCATTGTCGCAAACCACCATTCCTGCCTTAAGTTGGCGTTAGCGTCAACCACCTCCGAACCTGCCCCTGCAGAGCTGACAGAACCTCTGCCCCAGTGTGACTCCTGTCCCCCAAGCACACCAGCTCAAGCACCGCATGGCATCTATTGGCCTGCGTACTTGCGTAGCCCCTTGAACGGCTACGGAGCACTGCTGATTCCAAGGACAAAGCACAGGAAGAGGCCATGGAGGAAGAAGAAGAGGAGGGGGTGGAGGAGAGAGGTGTGTCACAATCATTAGCATTTTGGAGGCATGGTAGCGGAACAACCTTCAACACTACTGCACCTTGTCCTGCATCCTTCCCAGCTGCCAGCAGAGTCACCCAATGCGCCGTGAAACTTAGGTAACATCCCTGTCCGTGCCTGCTGGACCATGAGTCAGCGGTAATATGCACCTTACCGCTGACTGCCCTGTCCAGCGAGGCATAGACGTTGCCTTCCACATGCCGGTAGAGAGCCGGAATCGCCTTCCGTGAGAAAAAGTGGCGTTTGGGTACCTGCCACTGAGGAATCGCACATTCCACAAACTCACGGAAGGGGGCAGAGTCTACCAACTGAAAAGGCAGCAGTTGAAGTGCTAGCAATTTTGCCAAGCTAGCATTCAACCGCTGCGCATGTGGATGGCCGGGAGCAAACTTCTTTCAGCGGTGCAGCAGCTGGGGCAGGGAAATTTGCCTGGTACAATCTGACGTCGGTGTACCAAAAGCAGATTGCCCACAAGTACTTGGCTGTGACACACCTAATTCTATGCCTTCATTCCTCTCAGTGCAGGTCTCAGAGAGGACTGAAGGTATAGTGGGGTTGGAGATCTCAGCTGATGAGGAGCAAGGAGAGGTCCTCTTTGTTCTTTGGTGTGGGTCTTTTAGATACGCTTGCCAACGAACTGCATGGCAGGTCAACATATGTCTGGTCAAGCATGTGGTACCCAAGCGGGAGATGTTTTGGCCACGCGAGATACGCTTGAGACATATGTTGCAAATAGCAGCAGTGCGATCTGATGCACTCGTCTCAAAAAAGGCCCACACAAAAGAACTTTTTGAATAACGCGCAGAGACTGCAGCGCCCTGCACATGTGGAGCTTTGGGGTGTGATGCAGTCAATGTGCTGCCCTTAGGCTGGCCCCTGGAGGGCATCCTGCCTCGTTGGTGATGTGCCGCCTCCTACTCCTCCTTTCTCCTATCAGGCACCCACGTTGATTCAGTGACCTCATTATCCCCTCCCTCCTCATCACTGGAGCAAACCTGGCAGTATGCTACAGCAGGGGAGCATGACTGCCAGATTGCTGTCCTTCTTGGGCACCCCCTCTGTCCGTGCTCATGTTACTGCCTTCATCGAGCTCAGTATCATCATCAGAGCCTTCCAAATGCTGGGCATCCTCCTGGAGCATGTACCCAACACTGTGGTCAAACAGTCCGAGGGACTCCTCAGGAGGACATGGTGGGGCTAGGGAAGGAGTCGCTGATGACATTGAGCCGAGGGAAGAGGCCGCTGCTTTGCCAGACAAAGTACCCTGGGCATGGGTGAGAGAGGATGAGGAGGATGAGGACGGCTTGGTCATCCACTCGACCAAGTCTTCCGCATGTTGCGGCTCAACACGGCCAGCTGCCGAAAAAAAGGCCAAGCGTGCCCCACGGCCACGTGCTGATGAGGATGCACCGTCTCCACGACCAGCACTAGACACAGAGCCTGCTTGCCCTCTCTTATTGGCTTGTGACTGTCTGCCTCTCCTTCTTGGCCTTCCAGACATACTAATGGCCTGTAGCTGCACTAAGCTGGGATATAGATATATATGTACTGATACTGCAGCTAGCAAAATCAACTGCCTGCCTGTAGTATGAGAACACCACCAACCTTCTACAGGTAGCTTTAGCTGAACACTGTGCAGAGCTCGCAAAAAACTAACTTGTAGCTTTTTTAGCTGCCTGCGGTAGTGATAGGATCAGGAAAACACCACCAACCTTCTACAGGTAGCTTTAGGTGAACACTGTGCAGAGCTCGCAAAAAAATAACTTGTAGGTTTAGCTGAACACTGTGTGGTGGATGCACCACACTAACTTGTAGGTTTAGCTGAACACTGTGAGCAGGACGCACAGCACTAACTTGTAGTTTTAGCTGAACACTGTGAGCAGGACGCACTGCACTAACTTGTAGCTTTAGATGAACACTGTGCAGAGGTCTCACTACACTAACTTGTAGGTTTAGCTGAACACTGTGAGCAGGACGCACAGCACTAACTTGTAGTTTTAGCTGAACACTGTGAGCAGGACGCACCACACTAACTTGTAGGTTTAGCTGAACACTGAGGTGGACGCACCACACTAATTTGTAGTTTTAGCTGAACACTGTGAGCAGGACGCACCGCACTAATTTGTAGGTTTAGCTGAACACTGTGAGCAGGACGCACCCCACTAACTTGTAGGTTTAGCTGAACACTGTGAGCAGGACGCACTGCACTAACTGTAAATAGTCTAGCTGCCTGACTGTGGTACTAATAGGATCAAAAGAACACCAGCAATTTTCTTCAGGTAGCTGTATATACTGTAACAAGACAAGCCTGCCTGTCAGTAAGAAGATAACAGGAACGGATCTAGCTGAACACTGTGAGCAGGACGCACCCCACTAACTTGTAGGTTTAGCTGAACACTGAGGTGGACGCACCCCACTAACTTGTAGGTTTAGCTGAACACTGTGAGCAGGACGCACCCCACTAACTTGTAGGTTTAGCTGAACACTGTGAGCAGGACGCACTGCACTAACTGTAAATAGTCTAGCTGCCTGACTGTGGTACTAATAGGATCAAAAGAACACCAGTAATTTTCTTCAGGTAGCTGTAAATACTGTAACAAGACAAGCCTGCCTGTCAGTAGGAAGATAACAGGAACGGATCTAGCTAAACTGAATACAGTGTATATATATATATATATATGCAACACCTGGGATGAATATATATACACAATACACTGTGAGTGCAGCTAACTGACTGACTTTTCTGCTTAATCTATCTAACTCAAATCAAATGACACTGTCTCTCTGTCTGTCTGTCTATCTCTTTCAACGCCGGAACACACACTACACAGGGCTGCCGTGCAGGCGGCCTTATATAGTGTGGGGCGTGTACTAAATCCCCTGAGCTATAATTGGCCAAAGCCTCCTTGGCTTTGGCCAATTACGGCTCTCTGTTCAGACGGCGCTGTGATTGGCCAAGCATGCGAGTCATAGTGCATGCTTGGCCAATCATCAGCCAGCAATGCACTGCGATGCCGCAGTGAATTATGGGCCGTGACGCGCCACACGAATTTGGCGCGAACGGCCCATATCGTTCGCAATTCGGCGAACAGACGATGTTCGTGTCGAACATGGGTTCGACTCGAACACGAAGCTCATCCCTAGTGAGCAGCCATCAGCAGGCTAGGGGATTTTTCTGTTATCCAGACTCCCCCTGGAAGAGCTCCTTCTTTCCCCCAAACCCAACCCCCGTCGTCCCATTCGTGGGATCGCGCCTATGGGAAACATCATGGTTTATACAAGGGTGGGTGTTGGGTGATCATATGATGCACAAAAGGGGGCGTGGCTTAGCGGCCAGCGTGCACGAGGAATGGCATGGATAGAGTTGCACAGCACAGGTGCAGGGCTCACTCCCTATTTTAAAAGTTCTTTTCTCAGAACAATCTGGTGGCTGCTGGAGAGGACAGAGCATATGGGGCATGTAAGCTGTATGTGTACTGGACATAGGCATTCCTAAAGACACGTCTACTCAGCATCAGGCTGAGCAGTTATAGCAGCATAAAAAACTCATTGCTGGGCTAATGCTCAGCAGTAGATGCATTATATGTTGTACCTTGGCTGTTGTGCTTAGGACTATGTTTTATTCAGCAGGGAGGAACGCAGGGGTGCTGCGGTCAGGGTCTGAGGATTCTAGTCATTCCACAGTACCTTCCTTCCCTGAAAGACCTGAAGACTGGTCAGTCTGAGCTATCCAGACTCTCAGGTGTTGCAGCTGCTTCCAACATTTCAGCCCCTGGATACGTCACCAAGGACGACTTGGCTTTAGCGTTAGCTAGGTTGGAAGGGAAAATAGCTGAGACGATCGTGTCTTCTTCCCAGGAGGGGAGGAAATGCGACAGGTCCCCTTCTCCAGACCCTGACTTCCAGCATTAGCAGGAGTGGCCAGATGTTGAACTACCTTTGGGGGGATCAGGAAGAAAGGCATGCGGATGTCTCTTCCTCTGGGGGTTCAGTCTCAGAAGAGCCTTTTTCAGCCTCACAATCCCAAAGACTGTTCAGTCCCTCCCTTACACAGTTAGTCCGTTCTGGGTATAAGTTGCCCCCAGCAGAGGCAGCTTCCTCTTTGGGTTCTCTAAAAATCTCCACAGGATCCTCATACAGGTGCTTGCTTGCAAACTAGCTAAAATGCACAACTGCTAGAATGCACAGTTGCTGGAGCACAGTTGCTAAAAACACACGGCTGCGGAATCGCACGGTTGCTGAAGATAACTTTTTTTTCTTACCAGTTCACATTTTTGCATAAAGATACATGATTATGGGTGTACAAAATGCATGGTGGACATGTTTGTGTAAAAACAAGAAACGGAGCATGTTTATTGTTGTTTACATAAAGACGCATGATCGCACGAGGTGACAGGATCACTCCAGGATACATGGTCACATAAAGATGCATGATTATGTTTGTATAGATATATAGGCGGTCCCCGGGTTACAAACAAGATAGGGTCTGTAGATTTGTTCTTAAGTTGAATCTGTTTGTAAGTCGGAATAGGTACATTTTTTAAGTGTAGCTTCAGCCAATAAAACAATTTTTAAGCTTTTTGGATAGCATAGAGAAGGGTTATCACCCCTGTAACTTTGTTTTGCTGTCTGTACCCCTATTCAGAAGATTTCACCTCACTTTCTGCCCCAATGACAATTGGATTTTGAAAATTTTGGGTTGATGTGGAAACAAGGATTGGTGATAAAAGCATCAGTGGAGACACCTTTTACCCATAATAACACTTACAGGAGTGAATTTCTATTCCTAGGGGTAGATTTCTTCTCACTTCCTGTTGTTTCCCTCTGTTTGTAAGTAGGAGTCGTTTGTAAGTTGGATGTTTGTAACTAGGGGACCGCCTGTACATGGTTTTTACATAATCGCATAAAAAATGCTTAGTCGCATGAAGATGTTTGATCACATAAAAATGCTTAGTCGCATGAAGATGTTTGATCATATAAAAATGCTTAGTCGCATGAAGATGTTTGATCACATAAAAATGCTTAGTCGCATAGAGATGTTTGATCACATAAAGATGCTGATCGCATGAAGATGTTTGATCACATAAAAATGCTTAGTCGCATAAAGATGTTTGATCACATAAAAATGCTTAGTCGCATAAAGATGTTTGATCACATAAAGATGCTGATCGCATGAAGATGTTTGATCACATAAAAATGCTTAGTCGCATAAAGATGTTTGATCACATAAAAATGCTTAGTCGCATAGAGATGTTTGATCACATAAAGATGCTGATTGCATGAAGTTGCATGATCACCTAAAACTATAGGTTTACTTAAATAAACATGACTCCTCATAATCACATATGTCTGCATAGATACGTGTTGCGTAATGTTGCATAATATATTTCATGAACACTTGCTTGCAAGATACTTCCATGGCACACTTACAACATGAATGCGTGTGTACAGCGTGCACTTTTTATATTTTGCAAAAAAAACCCCAAAAAACATATTTTGTGAACTCATGCTTCCATGAACGCACGCTTCCATAGAGGCATATTGTTTTAACACATGCTGCATACATTAAATTGTACGCATATGTACTTGTTTTTTTTTTTCTGGAACTATTTACCTATGTTTACATAGGACTACAAAACAGAGTCCCAAGTCCCCATTTTTTTTTTTACTAGGGTCAGAAGGCAGGTGTAGGAAAATAAAATAAAATTGGAAGGTGACACAGTCTCACATACGAGTTGATTTAGTAAAAATGGAGAGAGCAAAATCTGGTGCAGCCCTGCTGATCAAAGCCAAACCCAAAAATCTCTTTTTTGGGGGCTGTGCGAACACGCCAGAGCTCATCCTTAGTGGTATACATCCATTGATGCACGACTGGACCCATTTGGGGGTCTTCCCTTGAGGTGAGAGGCCAGCACACACAGGGTGTGGATTGGAGAAGGATATTTACAAGCTATTATATTACCTGCATTTGGACCTTTTTTTCTTCTTTCTTTGCTGCACTTACTCCTGTAGAGACTATTGCTTAGTACCTTCAGTTACTTCGGATACATTTTGGATTACTCATCCCTGTTGATTTTTTATTTTCTGATGCCATTGTTATTGCACGATTTTGTACATTGGGAAGTGAGATTGTTATCAGCACTTTATTATTAGCACTTTATACCTTAGGATGGTTTTAGAGGTATCCATGAACAGTATTAACACTTTATACTTTAGTATTGTTGTAGAGTTATTTAGTGCTGCTTCACTACAAATCACATATACTCCTTGGTAGAGATCGACCGATATATCGGCCAATATTTGGTGTTTTTTACTTAATCGGCATCGGCCGATTGTGCTGATAAAAAAGGCCGATTATAACTTCAGGGTGACTTGCAAATGACTTCTGTAATAGAAGTCAATACAAGTTTCCTGAAATCTTCTGTGAAGGGACTTCTCTCCTCTCTGGGCAGCCTGCCAAATCTGATAAAAAGAACCTGAAGAGATACAATGTTTACAGTTATGAATGAACTGAGCTCCCTGTGTAGAAGCTCTCAGTTTAACCATTTAAAGACTAAATCTTTTCTGACACTTGTTGCTTACAAGTAAAAATCCTGCATTTTCTGCTAGAAAATCACTTAGAACCCCCAAACATTATATATATTTTTTTTAGCAGAGACCCTAGGGAATAAAATAGCGGTTGTTGCAATATTTTATGTCACACGGTATTTGCGCAGCGGTCTTTCAAACGCAATTTAAAAAAAAAAAATACACTAATAAATTAAAAAAATAAAACTAAGCAGTAAAGTTAGCCCATTTTTTTTCCATCCAAAAGTTTTGATTACCTGTTTTTGTGTATTTAATATTTAAGATATTTTTTTTTTTTTTTTTAATCTAAATTCTACATACAAGTGAACTGATTGGAGGGTTTGTTTTGTTTAATAAATGTTTAAATGTAAAAAAATTTCTGTATCACTTATTACTTAAGGTTGCTTTCACACTGGAGCGGGCATGCGTTGAAGGTAAAACGCTGCTAGCTTTAGCGGCGCTTTACCGTCATTTTAGCGGTGCTATTCGGCTGCTAGCGGGGCGCTTATAACCCAGCTAGCAGCCGAGGAAGGGGTTAAATGTGCCCCTGTAGCGCCGCTGCCAAAACGCTTTGCAGGCGCTTCGGCAGCGGTGCGCATTCATTTCAATGGGCAGGAGTGGTGGAGCAGCGGTATGCACCGCTCCAAAGATGCTGCTTGCAGGATTTTATTGTAACATCCTGCCAGCGCATCGCCTCAGTGTGAAAGCACTCGGGATATCACACTGAGACTGCAGGGGAGCCATTTTGCAGGCACTTTACAGGCGCTATTTTTAGCCCAAAAACACCTGAAAAACACCCCACTGTGAAAGGGGTCTAACTGTTAGATTTTATGAGATGAAGGGAAAAAAAAAAAAAAAAAAAAAAAATCGGCCTAATATATCAGCCCAAAAAATTCGGCATCACATATCAGCCATCGCCCACCGCGATTTCTAAATATCGGCATCGGCCAGAGAAAAACCCATATCTGTCGACCTCTACTCTTTGGTGCTGGCAACACTTTAGAAGTCAGCTGCTTTATCTATATCTCTTGCATTAGGCACTTTATCACGTTTTTTTGTTTACACGTTTAGTGGCGCATTAGTACTTCACATTTAAAATTCTATAACCCACATAGTAATTACTTTGGTTGCTCTGTGTCCCGTGATGTACTCCAAGACAAGGATTTTACAGGTAAGCTCGAAAAATTCTATTTTTCCCTTCATCCCTCGGGTTCTGGGGCGGCTACTGGCACCCTGCTTCAATGGGGGGAGGAGTTTAAGTATCTGGGCGTAAACGTCCGTGGGTCCCCACAGGTGTACATAGCTTACAACCTCTCTCCCCTTTTGGCTCAGTTGGGCAGAAAATGCCAACTCTGGAAGTCTCTGCCCCTGTCTCCAGTGGGAACAGTAAACTTGCTAAAGATGGTGTATCTCCCCAAGTTTCTGTACTTTTTCGGGAAAACCCCATCCCTTATCCCTAAATCCTTCTTTCAAAAGATGGACAGCATTATCTCTGCTTTCGTCTGGGTGGGGAAAACCCCGAGACTGGCGAGGCGGACACTCCAACTCCTCCTCTCGCAGGGGGGGCTTGGCAATGCCCCACTTCCAACTCTATGGCATGAGGCCCCCTCCCGCCGTGCTCCGGTGCCTCATGCCACTTACTGGAGCTGCCGGCAGCGGCGGTGGCAATCGCATCCTTCTCCCTGTTAGGTATGGAGGTGAGTGAGGGGAAGATGGCCCCCACTCGTCTCCATACCATTGCAGGGCAGAAGCGATGTCAAAGAGGTCACTTCCGCCCATAGCTCTTAAAGAGACACTTCTTTTTTTTTTCAAACTACATTTTTTTTTTTTATTACATTTTAGTGTAAATATGAGATCTGAAGTCTTTTTGACCCCCCAGATCTCATATTTAAGAGGTCCTGTCATGCTTTTTTCTATTACAAGGGATGTTTACATTCCTTGTAATAGGAATAAAAGTGACACAATTTTGTTTTTAAAAAACAGTGTAAAAATAAAATAAAAAGGTAAAATAAATAAGAAAAAAAAAATTTCAATGTGCCCCGTCCTGCCGAGCTCGCGTGCAGAAGTGCATGCATACGTGAGTAGCGCCCACATATGAAAACTGTGTTCAGACCACACATATGAGGTATCGCCGCAATTGGTAGAGCGAGAGCAATAATTCTAGTCCTAGACCTCCTCTGTAACTCAAATTATGCAACCTGTAGAATTTTTTAAACGTCGCACATGGAGATTTTTAAGGGTAAAAGTTTGTTGCCATTCCACGAGCGGGCGCAACTTTGAAACGTGACATGTTGGGTATCAATTTACTCGGCGTAACATTATCTTTCACAATATTAAAACAAATTGGGCTAACTTTACTGTTGTCTTATTTTTTGATTTAAAAAAAGTGTACTGCTGTGCAAATACTGTGTGACGGAAAGTACTGCAACTTGTAAAAAACAAGTCTGAAAAATAAGCCCAGTCTTAAAGTGGATAAATGTTTACATGAGACAAGTTGCAGAGATCCCACACCGCTGCCTCCCATCTCCTGAGACTGCACTCAGTGACTTGGGTCTGAGACTATACAGACATATCCCTCCACCCGGCACAGCCAGCAGATAACAGAACAAGTAACCCTAGGAGAATTGTTCTGTCATACCCGGGTATGGGGCAGAAGACCCAAAGCACATACCCCAGGTGCCTAGGTCTAGTAATGCCTATGGTGAAAATTAACATTTTGCTGCCAGCTGAACCCCAGAACTTCCATAAATCCAGTCTAGATATATAAATTGTGTCTGCAGCACAAAGAAGGAAGATTATCCGAGAGAAATACAGGAATACAGGAAGGGGAACACAGCTCAGGAAAGTGACCAGGGGATTACAGGCTGATATCACCCAGTCCCCGCCCTACTCTGGACCAATCAGTGAGCAGTATGGGTGGAGGAATGTATTTAGTGTTAATGACCCACCTGTGCTGATCTCTGTAGGGGTGTCCTCCTCTATAAATGTCCCCGTTATTCCATCCTCCTCCATAGACTGCTGATCATCCCTCACATACCTCTCTTCTTCTTCTGCTTTAACCTCAAATTCTATATCGATTGGATCTCCACTCTAAATCAAGGAAATGAGAGAGAATATCATCTGTAAGATATAAGCTTTGATATTGTGACATCACATAAAGAATCCAAACATTATTTCCACAAGTCCATGTTTTAGATGCTCCGTCCCACCAACCTTGCAATAGGGGGGGATGTTGGGACCTTCCTGTGTGGAATCCCGGGAATCCAGATGACGGGGACATCTCTCTGGTGGGTTCCTGGTATTAGGTGGCTCCATAATGCCAAACTCTTCATCCTCCTCTTTATATTCTTCTTTAACATCAATATTATCATCCCCGAGGTTTCCACTCTGAATGTATAATAAAACATTCATTGTAACAAACATGCTGTGTATAAATCAGAACTACCAATAATTGTCATTCACCTACCTGATGATGAGGAGGGATGGTGTGATCTTCCTGTGTGGAATCCCGGGAATACAGAGGACGGGGACATCTCTCTGGTGGGTTCCCATTACTGGATCCATCTGTAGGAAACACACACACTGACTGAATACATTGTTTCTATGTGTTTATCAGATGATGGGGGATCTAGGTGGACCCTCCGTACTGCTCCCTCCTTTACAATAAAGTCTCCTCTTACCCGGTGATGTGAGGGGCGGCTGATTGTCCATCATGACGTCCTTGTAGAGATCCTTGTGTCCTTCTAAATACTCCCACTCCTCCATGGAGAAATAGACAGTGACATCCTGACACCTTATAGGAACCTGACACACACAAAGATACAGTCACCATCCAGACACATCCCTTGTCTGTTACTGGATAATGTCCCAGAATTCCCAGCACCGCTCACCTCTCCTCCATGATCTCTCTGGTGACTTCTAGAATCTTCTTTGTATTTCTCTATTCTATCAGGGAGGGAGGCGGAGGCAATGTGATGGTCATATGATCTCCAGACTTCACACAACTCTAGATCTGAACACAAATAGTAAAAAATAATAATTTTCTCAGTATCCTCCTCACCTCTCCGGTCAGTTCTCTATTTATTAAAGCCCCACTTCAGGCTGAGGTATAATTTACACACACAGGACCCCCACACTACGCAGGTTAAAAGCTTTTTGCAGGCATTCTAATGTCATTACATAAAATGCAGGACCAACAGTCCCACTTTGCTAGTGAGGATGCCAAGGGTCCACCCACTTCCAAAGATCATCAGAAAAAAGAGCCAGATGGAGGGACATTGGGAGGAGGAGCTGTGAGGTCAGTGTGATGTCATAGGACATATAGACTCTGGATGGAGGGACATTTGGATGGGGAGATTTGAGGGGTCCTATATATGAGGCTCCCATGCAAACCAAATCATTGTTCCTGGGTGTGTCCTACCTCTCCTAAACTGAAGAGTGAACTTTGACCTTTACCATACAGAAATCTGTCAGGAATCTGTGAAAGTAAGCTCTCATGTGATCAGGTGACGTGCGGAGGAACGGAGTGTAAATAGCAGACAATTTTCTCCAGAGCTCCTAATGGTGGGGATGGATTTTGCTGAGTGCTGGTGCCAAGTTTCCACCCCCCAGGATCACTGCAGGTGTGGAGAAAAGCTGTGTAAGAGGATATGGAGGAGAGATGAGGAGGAGATCCAGGAATCAGGATAAAGGTCAGGACAAGCAACAGACGAGCGCATCCAAGAGATGAAGCCGGGGTCACTACACAGAAAATCAATCCAAGGAAACAACAGGCAGGACGAGGAATAGCAAGAAGGAGCTCAGAGACAAATGAGAATATTGCTCAGCCAATGGGAGATTATCTCAGCATGACTTACATAATGAAGGAGATGAGGGGGAGGGGAGGAAGTCACTTATGGTGACCATAGAGACATGGAAATTCAGCTGGTTCAGCAGGGATCGGTCACATTTCCATCCATGTGTGGTCACTGCCGGATAAAAGTCACTCCATCAGCGGCTGCAGCCAATAGCTTCATCACTGATCTGTGTATTCTGAGAGCGGAGGAGCGCCCCCCATTGTCAGAATACAATAGTGCAGCGGGGAGGATTCCCCCATCCCCCTCCAATGTGTGGATGGGAGAATCGCTTCAGTTTTTTCCTCTCATCCCGCTGGATGAATGATAAAACTGATCCATGTATGACCAGCTTTGGAAAAAAGATATATTAATCATCAACTGATCCCCCTGAAGGGGTTAATCTACATATTACCTCCTCTGCCGCCAGATCCTGCAGCGTCTTCTCACTACATCCTACCAAATGTAATGTCCTGTTTTATCTGACATCACTTCCTGTCTGTATTCCATAGAGACTTCCTGACTGAGTAGAAGTGAGATCACCACCTTGTGGAGCTTAGAGGAACTGCAGCCCTAAGAAATGTCTTGTAGTGTGAACACGGCTTTGTACTGTGTGTGTATGTACTATATATACTCCCCCTTTCTCTCCTCCCTGAGTGTTAATCAAACAAGCTAGAAAAGCTCCAACACAGGATGGATCTGTGGGAGCCTAAAGTAGCGCAGTGCCACGTCCTCTAAAGGTATAGAAATTTGAAAGCACATAAAAAAAGAGGCACCAATTATATAAAAAATAAAGTAAATGTTATATATATATATATATATATATATATATATATATATATATATATATATATATATATATATATATAAAACATAAAACATGTTAAAAAATACTGCCCAATGCAGTGATGACTAAACCTCTCCAATGTGGATCAAACACATCAAGAACATGTCAAATTAAGACATATAAGGTTATACTGAATAAACTGCTAGTTCTACATGTTTTGTGAGAAAGCTCTTCTTCAGGAGCTGAATAATTTCTAAGAGAGGAAAAAGATAATAATTTTAATGGCGTACAGTCATCATAAGATAAATGTCTCGAGGAGCCAACATGCCCACCATGGCAACAGTCCGAAAAAGATCAGATATAGGGCATGCAAGTGGTACAGTGGATAACACGTGGGGGTGTGCTTTAATAGATACTTACTCAGATAATGTTTCGAACAGAGGAGAAGGACAATATTTTTTTGCCGGGACCAACAACAGGGCCGTCTTTAATTTTGATTGGGCCCTGGGCAAACATTTTCTTGGGGCCCCCCCTCCATTCTGAGACATACAAAAAATAGCAGGTAGACTCAAAATCAGTTTACTGCAGCAGATCACGCAGCGATTGCAATTGTTTGCCAGAGGTTACAGCCTATCATTACTGCTCAATGGCTGGTTTCTAGAGGTTACAACACATAATTTCTGCTTGCCGATTGGTTGCTAGAGGTTAATGTACATTATTAGCGCTCACTAATTGGTTGCTAGGGGTTACAGCACATCATTAGCACTTACTGATTGGTTGCTAGGGATTAAAGCAGATCACTACTGTTTGCTGATTGGTTGCTAGAGGTTCATGCACATCATTACCTCTCACTGAGCAGTGGAGCAATCCCAAATAATTGAGCAAGTAAAGGGGCACATTAATACACATACTACAGGAGAAGTTCAGAGACTGCGGACATACTGCAGGAGACAATCAGAGACTGCGGACATACTGCAGGAGACAATCAGAGACTGCGGACATACTGCAGGAGATTACCAGAGACTGCGGACATACTGCAGGAGACAATCAGAGACTGCGGACATACTGCAGGAGACAATCAGAGACTGTGGACATACTGCAGAAGACAATCAGAGACTGCGTACATACTGCAGGAGATTACCAGAGACTGCGGACATACTGCAGGAGACAATCAGAGACTGCGGACATACTGCAGGAGACAATCAGAGACTGCGGACATACTGCAGGAGACAATCAGAGACTGCGGACATACTGCAGGAGACAATCAGAGACTGCGGACATACTGCAGGAGACAATCAGAGACTGCGGACATACTGCAGGAGAATATCAGAGACTGCGGACATACTGCAGGAGACAATCAGAGACTGCGGAAATACTGCAGGAGACAATCAGAGACTGCAGACATACTGCAGGAGATTAACAGAGACTGTGGACATACTGCCGGAGATTAACAGAGACTGCGGACATACTGCAGGAGACAATCAGAGGCTGCGGACATACTGCAGGAGACAATCAGAGACTGCGGACATACTGCAGGAGACAATCAGAGACTGCGGACATACTGCAGGAGACAATCAGAGACTGCGGAAATACTGCAGGAGACAATCAGAGACTGCGGACATACTGCAGGAGACAGAGACTGCGGAAATACTGCAGGAGACAATCAGAGACTGCAGACATACTGCAGGAGATTAACAGAGACTGCGGACATACTGCAGGAGATTAACAGAGACTGCGGACATACTGCAGGAGATTAACAGAGACTGCGGACATACTGCAGGAGACAATCAGAGACTGCGGACATACTGCAGGAGACAATCAGAGACTGCGGACATACTGCAGGAGACAATCAGAGACTGTGGACACACTGCAGGAGATTACCAGAGACTGCGGACATACTGCAGGAGACAATCAGAGACTGCAGACATACTGCAGGAGACAATCAGAGACTGCGGACATACTGCAGGAGACAATCAGAGACTGCGGACATACTGCAGGAGACAATCAGAGACTGCGGAAATACTGCAGGAGACAATCAGAGACTGCGGACATACTGCAGGAGACAGAGACTGCGGAAATACTGCAGGAGACAATCAGAGACTGCAGACATACTGCAGGAGATTAACAGAGACTGCGGACATACTGCAGGAGATTAACAGAGACTGCGGACATACTGCAGGAGATTAACAGAGACTGCGGACATACTGCAGGAGACAATCAGAGACTGCGGACATACTGCAGGAGACAATCAGAGACTGTGGACACACTGCAGGAGATTACCAGAGACTGCGGACATACTGCAGGAGACAATCAGAGACTGCGGAAATACTGCAGGAGACAATCAGAGACTGCGGACATACTGCAGGAGACAGAGACTGCGGAAATACTGCAGGAGACAATCAGAGACTGCAGACATACTGCAGGAGATTAACAGAGACTGCGGACATACTGCAGGAGATTAACAGAGACTGCGGACATACTGCAGGAGATTAACAGAGACTGCAGACATACTGCAGGAGACAATCAGAGACTGCGGACATACTGCAGGAGACAATCAGAGACTGTGGACACACTGCAGGAGATTACCAGAGACTGCGGACATACTGCAGGAGACAATCAGAGACTGCAGACATACTGCAGGAGACAATCAGAGACTGCGGAAATACTGCAGGAGACACTCAGAGACTGCGGACATACTGCAGGAGACAATCAGAGACTGCGGAAATTCTGCAGGAGACACTCAGAGACTGTGTACATACTGCAGGGGACAATCAGAGACTGCGGACATACTGCAGGAGACAATCAGAGACTGCGGACATACTGCAGGAGACACTCAGAGACTGCGGACATACTGCAGGAGACAATCAGAGACTGCGGACATACTGCAGGAGACAATCAGAGACTGCGGACATACTGCAGGAGACACTCAGAGACTGCGGACATACTGCAGGAGACAATCAGAGACTGCGGACATACTGGAGGAGACAATCAGAGACTGCGGACATACTGCAGGAGACAATCAGAGACTGCAGACATACTGCAGGAGACAATCAGAGACTGCGGACATACTGCAGGAGACAATCAGAGACTGCGGACATACTGCAGGAGACAATCAGAGACTGTGGACATTATACAGGGGATGGTCAGAGAACTTTCAGCAATGCACAGCTTTACAGTTAAATAACACAGCTCAGGGTTTAAACAGTCAGGCATTCTATGGTTGTAAGGACATTCCTGGCCAGCCAAACTCATTACATACATTCAGGTGTGTGGGAGGGGCTTCCACTCTCTGCTCTCACTAAAGCAGCTGGGAGCTCCACTGATGCTTTGTTGAGGGGCCCACATCACCCGTGAATGGTCGCCCCCATGACAGCTTTGCAGAGGGCACAGAGGACATGGGAGGATGTATTCCGCGCTAGCCAGCTAAGAGGGGCGGGGCCGGGAGCTCCACTGACCCACGTGCAGCCTGTGTACTGGGAATAGAGCGCCTGTAGTGAGAGCCAGTGATCGGAGTGGGAGTGTCATTGGAGCTCCCGGCCCCGCCCCCGGACCTCTGTATTCACCAGCCAGTATAGAGGGGGTGGGGCCGGAAGCTCCACTGACACTCCCACTCCGATCACTGGCTCTCACTACAGAAGCTCTTTTCCGAGTACACAGGCTGCACGTGGGTGGGGTCAGAGCGTCAGTGGAGCTCCCGGCCCCCTTCCCTCTCAGCTGGCTAGCGAGGAATACATCCTCCCGTGTCCTCTGTGCGCTCTGCAAAGCTGTGATCGGGGCCCCAATTCAC
The DNA here is from genome assembly GCF_042186555.1 of Aquarana catesbeiana. NCBI lineage: Eukaryota > Metazoa > Chordata > Amphibia > Anura > Ranidae > Aquarana > Aquarana catesbeiana. The sequence goes on along the minus strand of NW_027362662.1, from coordinate 52,153 downwards.
GGCTAGCGCGGGCCCCCCTACAAAGATTGGGCCCAGGGCAAGTGCCCCGTTTGCCCTGCGCTAAAGACGGCCCTGACCAACAACCTAAAAAGATCAATAGATCCAAAAGGGGTTCCCGAGGGGGGAGGCGAATCCGCTCAAAAAAAAGAAGGCGGGTATAAGGGATGCTGGCCTCTTTAATTTGAGCACTGCTACCATCACAGTTGAAGAAAAACATGTTCTTAACCATGGTCTCAAGTTCGCCCCCTCTAAAACTTGGAATACATTCCAGACTTTCATAGATCTCCACAAATATATGTGTAAGATTAACATTAAAAGGTATATGATTACTAGGGATGAGCGGAACACCCCGCGGTTCGGTTCACATCCAGAACATGCCAACGGACCGAAAGTTCGCACGAACTTTTGTACACCGTTAAAGTCTATGGGACTCGAACGTGAGAAATCAAATGTGCAAATTTTAAAGGCTAAAGGCATTTTTATTGTCCTAAAAAGGGTTTAGGGACCCGGGTCCTGCCCCAGGGGACATGTATCAATGCAAAAGAAAGTTTTAAAAACAGCCATTTTTTCGGAAGCAGTGATTTTAATGATGCTTAAAGTGAAAAAATAAAAGTGAAATATTCCTTTAAATATCGTACCTGGGGGTGTCTATAGTATGCCTGTAAAGTGGCGCGTCTTTCCCGTGTTTAGAACAGTCCCTGCACAAAATAACATCTCTAAAGGAATAAAAGTCATTAAAAATTGCTTGCGGCTGTAATGTAATGTCAGGTCCTGGCAATATGGGAGAAAATTATTGAGAAAAATGGCATGGGTACCCCCCCAGCCCATTACCAGGCCCTTTGAGTCTTATATGGATATTAAGGGGAACCCCACATCCAAATAAAAAAAAAAAAGGCGTGGGGTCCCCTGGCCCTATATACTTTGAACACCATTATACAGGCGGTCCCCGGGTTACAAACAAGACGGGGACTGCAGGTTTGTTCTTAAGTTGAATCTGTTTGTAATTTGGAACAGGTACATTTTTTAAGTGTAGCTCCAGCCAAAAAATCTATTTTTAAGCTTTTTTGGATAACATAGGAAAGGGTTATCATCACCCCTATAACATTTGTTTTGTTGTCTGTGCCCTTGAAGATTTCACCTCACTTTCTGTCCCAATGACAATTGGATTTTGAAAATTTGGGTTTTTAGGGAAACAAGGATTGGTGATAAAGCATCAGTGGAGACACCTCTTTCCCATATTAACTCGTAGGCCTTAGGCCTTAGGTTTTGGTGGTACCAGAACACTGTAAGCCCTCACAGCTACTCTTGGTGGGTGCTGGAACGGGCCTTGCTGTGAAATAATAATATTAGATCAATAACTGTAATTACATGCCCCTGTTGAACAGGGTCAGAAAAATTGGGCCTTTGGTGGTGGTGGTGCCACAAGACTGTAAGCCCTCACAGTTACTCTTGGTGGGCGCTGGAATAGGCCCTGCTGTGAAATATTAGATCAAGAACTGTAATTACATGCCCCTGTTGAACAGGCGCAGAAAAATTGGGCCTTTGGTGGTGGTGGTGTCACAACACTGTAAGCCCTCACAGTTACTCTTGGTGGGCGCTGGAACGGGCCCTGCTGTGAAATATTATACCAAGAATTGTAATAAGATGCCCCTGTTGAACAGGGGCAGAAAAATTGGGCTTTTGGTGGTGTGGTGGTGTTGCGACAACACTGTAAGCCCTCACAGTTACTCTTGGTGGGCGCAGGAATGGGCCCAGCTGTGAAATATTAGATCAAAAATCGTAATTACACGCCCCTGTTAAACAGGGGCAGAAAAATTGGTCTTAGGCAGTGGTGCCACAACACTGTAACCCCTCACAGATTCTGTTGTTAAGCGCAGGAATGAGCCCTGCTGTGAACTATTAGATCAAAAATTGTAATTACGCGCCCCTGTTAAACAGGGGCAGAAAAAGTGGGCCTTAGGCGGTGGTGGTGGTGACACAACACTGTAAAGCCTCACAGATACTCTTGTTGGGCGCAGGAACAGGCCCTGCTGTGAAATATTACAGCAAAAATTGTAATTACACGGCCCTGTTACACAGGGGCAGAAAAATTGGGCCTTAGGCACTGGTGCTGGTGCCACAACACTACAACCCCTCACAGGTACTCTAGTTGAGTGCAGGAACGAGCCCTGCTGCAAAATATTACAGCAAAAATTGTAATTACATGCCCCTGTTAAACAGGGGCAGAAAAATTGGGCCTTAGGCACTGGTGCTGGTGCCACAAAACTACAACCCCTCACAGATACTCTAGTTGAGCGCAGGAACGAACCCTGCTGCAAAATATTACAGCAAAAATTGTAATTACAAAAAAAATTAGGCTTTAGGCACTGGTGCTGGTGCCCAGAACCAAAAATGTTCTTAGAAGCTATCAACATGAACATTGAGGAGGAATAGGATAGTCATTCAGCATCAGCATAGGCAGTCTTCAAGGGATCTCACATTCATAAAAAAATTAATTGGTTACATCAGCATCAGGTGCTTGGTAGCTGGTGATCTAAGACTGATTCATTTTTATGAAGGTGAGCCGATCAACCGAGTCTGTAGACAGTCGCACTCTGTGATCAGTTACGAAGCCTCCAGCAGCACTGAATGTGCGTTCAGATAGAATGCTGGATGCAGGACAGGCCAGTAGCTCAATTGCATACTGTTCAAGCTCTGGGCAGTGATCCATCCTCAAGACCCAGTAACCCGGTGGATTTTTGGTTGGAAAGGTCTCCAAGTCTGATCTTGCCCCAAGGTATTCCTGCACCGTGTAAATCAGACACTGGCGATGGTTGCTGGAACCGATCAGACCTTGGGGCTGCGGACTAAAGAACTGTCTGAACGCATCGGTCAGACGGCCACCTTCTCCACCGCTCCTTCTGTGACTGACCGAAGCCTCAGCAACACGTTGTCCAGAAGGACCAGGAAATTGCAACTTCCCAGGCTCTGGAAACGCATTGAACAAAACTTTCTGCAAGGCCTCTGATCCCTCTGCGAAGGCTGGATAAGTTCCGCAACCTTACCCTTGTAACGTGGATCAAGAAGGGTTGCCAGCCAGTATTGATCCCTCTCCTTGATACCACAAATCCGAGGGTACTTTTGCAGGCTTTGCAGGATCAGGGAGGCCATGCAGCGTAGGTTTGCTGAGCCATTTGGTCCGGAGTCCTCTGGGGCACTAAGGATGACATGATCCGCAGCCACCTCCTCCCAGCTATGTACAAGTCCATGGGTTTCTGAGGACTGAAAACGATCCCTTGAAGACTGCTACTGATGCTGAGTGCCAGGCTCCACCTCCATGCTGACACAATCCTCCTCCTCCTCTTCCTGTGTGATCGGCGGGCATGCAGGAACACTGTCTGGATAAAGGGGGCCTTGAGAGCTAAGGAAGTCCTCCTCTTCCTCCCTCTGTTCTGCCTCAAGTGCCCTGTCCATTATTCCACGCAGCGTGTGCTCCAACAGGAAGACAAGAGGGACAGTATCACTGATGCATGCACTGTCATTGCTCACCATCCTCGTGGCCTCCTCAAATGGTGACAGAACAGTGCATGCATCCTTGATCATTAGCCACTGGCGTGGCGAAAAAAAGCCAAGCTCCCCTGACCCTGTCCTGGTGCCATACTCGCACAGGTACTCATTGATGGCCCTCTGCTGCATGTGCAGCCGCTGCAGCATTGCCAACGTTGAGTTCCACCTGGTGGGCATGTCACAGATGAGGCGGTTCTTGGGCAGGTTGCATTCCTTTTGAAGGTCAGCCAGCGGAGCACTGGCATTATATACTGGCAGAAATGCCCACAGACTTTCCTGGCCTGGCTCAGGAGATCCTGTAAGCCCGGGTACCTGCACAAGAACCGCTGCACCACCAAATTAAGGACGTGAGCCAAACAGGGAACATGTCAAATGTCCCTGTCGGAGGGCGGAGAGGAGGTTGGTGCCATTGTCTGCCTGAAGCTGGCGTGGCGTCAACCACCTCTGAACCTGCCCCTGGAGGCGTGGTGGCGGAACAAGCTCCAACATTACTGCACCCTGTCCTGCATCCTTCCCAGCTGCCAGCAGGGTTACCCAGTGCGCCATGAAAGAAAGGTAACGTCCCTGTCCATGTCTGCTGGACCATGAGTAAGCGGTAATATGCACCGCCCTGTTCAACGAGGCCAAGACATTGCCTTCCACATGCCGGTAGAGAGCCGGAATGGCCTTCCAAGAAAAAAAAAAGGCATTTGGGAACCTGCCACTGAGGTACCGCACATTCCACAAATTCTCGAAAGGGGGCAGAGTCTACCAGCTAAAAAGGCAGCAGTTGGAGTGCTAGCAATTTAGCCAAACTAGCATTCAGTCGCTGAGCATGTGGATGGCTGGGACCGAATTTCTTTCGACGGTTTAGCAACTGGGGTAGGGAAATTGGCCTGCTACAATCATATTTAGGTGTACCGCTAGCAGATTGCCCACAAGTGCTTGGGACACCTAATTCTACACCTTCATTCCTCTCAGTGCAGGTCTCTGAGAGGACTGAAGGTATAGTGGGGTTGGAGATCCCAGCTGATGAGGAGCAAGGAGAGGTCCGCCCTGTTCTTTGGTGTGGGTCTTTTAAGTACTGTTGCCAACAGACTGCATGGAAGCTCGACATATGTCTGGTCAAGCATGTGGTGCCCAAGCAGCTGCAGTTTTGGCCACGCTTGATACGCTTCAGACATATGTTGCAAACAGCAATGGTGCGATCTGCTGCAAACGTCTCAAAAAAGGCCCACACCAAAGAACTTTTGAAAAAACGTGCAGAGTCAGCAGCGCCCTGCACATGCGGAGCTCTGCAATGTGATGCAGTAGGTTGGCTGTCCTTAAGCTGGCCCCTGGAGGGCATCCTGCCTTGCTGATGTGCCGCCTCCTCCTCCTCTCTTCTATCAGGCACCCACGTAGAGTCAGTGACCTCATCATTACCTCCCTCCTTGCCACTGGAGCAAACCTGGCAGTATGCTGCAGCTGGGGAAACATGACTGCCAGTTACTTGTCGTTCTTGGGCACCCCCTCTCTCTGAGCTCACCTTGCTGCCTTCATCCTCAACCTGGGTACCATCATCGGAGCCTTCAAAATGCTGCGCATCCTCCTGCAGCATGTACCCGACACTGTAGTCGAACAGTTCGGGGGACTCCTCACGACATGATGGTGGGGCTAGGGAAGGAGTGACTGATGCCATTGAGCCAATGAAATAGGGCGCTTTGGCAGCTGCATTGGCAGCCAAACTTGTCTTAGCCTGGGTGACAGAGGATGAGGAGGATGAGGACGGCTTTGTGATCCACTCTACCAACTCTTCTGCATGTTGTGGCTCAGCACGGCCAGCTGTCAAAAAAAAGGACAAACGTGCCCCACGGCCACGTGCTGAGGATGAACCGTGTAAACGACCAGCACTGTTGGCTGTAGACACAAAGCCTGCTTGCCCTCTTTTAGTGGCCTGTGAGTGTCTGCCTTTCCTTGGTGACCTTCAGACATGCTGTAAATTTGAATTAGCAAAACACCACCTGAAGTTTACTAGAAAAAGTACACCAGGAATGGCCTGCAGTCAGGTATAGGCTTGGCTAGACTAGAATGCAGTGGATATATATGTAGGAGACTGTGTATATATCTTTATGCACTGCAGATCACTTAATCACCTGCCTGGCCTGCCTGAAAGTGTCATTGAAAGCGTACACCAGGAATGTCCTATAGTCAGGTATAGGCTTGGCTAGACTAGAATGCAGTAGATATATATGTAGGAGACTGTATATATATCTTTATGCACTGCAAATCACTGAATCACCTGCCTGCCTGCCTGAAAGTGTCGTTGAAAACGTACACCAGGAATGGCCTGTAGTCAGTAGACATGTGCGCCGTCAATAAATTAGTTTAGTTTCGTTCTGTTCCGTTTTGTATTAGAATTAATTCGTATTTCGTAATTTGTGTCCGAAATTCAATTTAAATTCGTACAAAGTACGAATTTTTGTTAGGTTCGTTAACTTTTCGTAACAATTACGAATGTTCGTTATGATGAATTTATCATTATGAGGGGCTCCCACCATCCCTGTGCTGACTTCCTGGGTTTTTAACTTTTAGGTTCGTTAACTTTTCCTTACAATTACGAATGTTCGTTAGGAATTTGGATCCAAAATTTGTAAACGAAATTTCGTACAAAATTCGGAAGCATAGCAATTCGTATTTCGGATGCTCCTGAATGTACGAATTTACGGAAATTCGTATGAAACTAATCGCACATGTCTAGTAGTCAGGTATAGGCTTGGCTAGACTAGAATGCAGTGGATATATATGTAGGAGACTGTATATATATCTTTATGCACTGCAGATCATTGAATCACCTGCCTGGCCTGCCTGCCTGAAAGTGTATTTGAAAACATACACGAGCAATGGTCTGCAGTCAGATATAAGCGTGGCTAGACTGGAATGTAGTGGATATATATATGTTGGAGACTGTATATATATTTAATGCACTGCAGATCACTGAATCACTTGCCTGCCTGAAAGTGTATTTGAAAGCGTACACCAGGAACTACCTGCAGTCAGACATAGGCTTGGCTAGACTAGAATGCAGTGGATATATATATGTAGAAGACTGTATATATATTTTATGCACTGCAGATCACTGAATCACCTGCCTGCCTGCCTGAAAGTGTATTTGAAAACATACACCAGCAATGGTCTGCAGTCAGATATAAGCGTGGCTAGACTGGAATGCAGTGGATATATATATGTTAGAGACTGTATATATATTTAATGCACTGTAGATCACTGAATCACTTGCCTGCCTGCCTGAAAATGTATTTTAAAAAAACGTACACCAGCAATGGCCTGCAGTCAGATACAGGCTTGGCTATACTGGAATGCAGTGGATATATATATATATATATATATATATATATATATATATATATATATATATATATATATATATATATATATATATATATATATATATATACAGGGTATATATATATGTAGGAGACTGTATACAGGGGGTCCCTGGGTTACAAACAAGATAGGGACTTTAGGTTTGTTCTTAAGTTGAATTTGTTTGTAAGTCGGAACAGGTACATTTTTTAAGTGTAGCTCCAGCCAAAAAATCTATTTTTAAGTTTTGCAGATAGCATAGGGAAGGGTTATCACCCCGGTAACATTTGTTTTGCTGTGTGTGCCCCTGTTCAGAAGATTTCACCTCACTTTCTGTCCCAATGACAATTGGATTTTGAAAATTTGGGGTTATTAGGGAAATAAGGATAGGTGATAAAGCATCAGTGGAGACACCTTTTTTCCATATTAACTCTTACAGGAGTGAATTTCCCTTCCTAGGGGTAGATTTCCTCTCACTTCCTGTTGTCTCCCCCCATTTGTAAGTAGGAGTCGTTTGTAAGTCGGATGTTTGTAAGTAGGGGACCCCCTGTATATATTTTATGCACTGCAGATCACTGAATCACCTGCCTGCCTGCCTGAAAGCCTATTTGAAAACGTACACCAGGAACTACCTGCAGTCAGATATAGGCTTGGCTAGACTAGAATGCAGTGGATATATATGTAGGAGACAGTATATATATTTTATGCGCTGCAGATCACTGAATAACCTGCCTGGCCTGCCTGCCTGAAAGTGTATTTGAATATGTACACCAGGAATGGTCTGCAGTGTAGTAGGAGTGATCAGATGTTTAGAAAAGGACTTGATAGTCTTAAAAAACACAATGATATAGTGGTTTGTCCCGCTGATAAGGGAGGAGGTGTGGTAATTCTGGACAAGGAAGCTTATCAGACTGAGATGTTAAGGCTGTTGTCAGATCAGGACACTTATGTTCCTCTGAGGGGTAATCCCATTTTCAATTACAAGAAAGATCTGCTGAGTTTGGTTGATGAAGGTTTTAATAAAAACCTGCTCACTAAGAAAGAGAAATTATTTTTAGTTCCGGTGGCCCAGAGGGTTCCAGTGATCTATTATTTGCCAAAGGTCCATAAGGACCCTCTTCATCCCCCTGGGAGGCCAATTGTCAGCGGCATTACATCAAGGTTTGGCAAATATATAGACCACTTTTACAGCCTCTGGTTGTCAAGACATCTTTCTTGAGGGATTCCACTCAAGTTATTAATGCTTTAAGGCTGGTACAGTTGAAAGACAACTATATCTTGGCCACTGTTGACGTTTCATCTCTTTATACCATCATTTCACATCAACATGGTAGTAAGGCAGTAGATTATTATCTACGCTCAAGTAACCTTAAAAGGTCTCAGAGAAAATTTTTGTTGAAGCTACGCAATGAGCCATAACTATTTTTGGTTTAAGGGTGCCTATTATTTGCAGAACAGGGGAATGGCCATGGGGGCTAAATTTGCCTGCTTCTTTGGACTGCACTTTTTAGACTTTTTACCCTTTACTTATATTTTATTATATTCTTTATTTTGGACATTTTTTATATGCCACTATGTGCCATTAGTTCTACATCTTTCTGCACATATATTTTATGCACATTGCACTTTAGTGAATTAGTTTATTATATTGCTTATTGCATTACATCACTATTAGTGGTTTTGCACTTATTGTACATTGCTTATGTCATTTATTGACCATCCATTTTTGTATTATATTTATCTTATTATTGCACCATATTTACTTATTTATTTTGATTTATTGGTTTATCAGTTGTTGCACTTAGGCTGAGGTAGCGCTACATATTTTTATATAAATAATTGAATATGGCTCTTTACAGGAAAGAGCAGCCAATTCTGATACCCTCCTTGCAGAAGATATAGCAACCAGAAATACTAATTTCCTTGTCAGAAGGACCAAGGGAGTATGTTGTATCGGCTGCTCAAAAGATTGTTTTTGTAATACCGACAGAACTAAGTTCAAGTCCCAAGGGTTCAAGAGTAACCTAACTGGCGGATTAAGCCGCATTACCCCTTGCATAAAACCCCTGACCAAAGAATGTGAAGCAAGCGGTCTTTGAAATAAGACCGACAAAGCCGAGACTTGGCTTTTTAATAGTACTCAAGGCCAGCTTCATTTCTACCCCTAACTGTAGAAAGTCAGGAATTCTACCTATGTTATACTTCCGCGGGTGCCAACCCCTGGATTCACACCAGGAAACATAAACCCTCCAGACTCTAAAATATATGACTCTGGTAGCATTAATCACGGTAGAAATCACTGACCCAGAGACACCACGTCTCTTCAGAATGTGGGCTTCAATAGCCAAGCCTTCAAACTTAGAGTTTGTAAGGTAGGATGGAATATTGGGTTCTGTGACAGCAGGTCTGGACGTAGTGGAAGGGTCCAAGGATCCCCCACCACCATCTTAATGATCTCTGCATACCAGGACCTTCTGTGCCATGTTGGGGCTACAAGAATTACCGGCTTCCTCTCCAGCTTGATCCTGCAAAGAAGCCGTGGCAGCAACTGAATAGGGGGAAATGCATAAACCAGTGAGAACTTTTCCCATGAGGTTACCAACGCATCGGTCCCATATGCAAATGGATCTCTTGTCCTCGACACAAAGTTGACCAACTTCATGTTAAAGCTGGACGCCAAAAGAACTACGTCCAGGATCCCCCATCTTTGGCATATAGCCAGAAAGATATCGGGGTGAAGGGACCACTCCCCCGGGAACAACTGCTGGTGACTCAAATAGTCCGTCTGCCAATACTCTATCCCCGGAATGAAGACTGCCGATAGGCAAGAAACATTCTTTTCTGCCAAGGCTAGAATATGGTTCACCTCTCTCTGAGCTGCGTGACTCTTGGTGCCCCCTTGGTGATTGATATAGGCCACAGCGGTGGCATTGTCGGATTGGATCCTGACAGGACAATCCCGTAACCTGAATGTCCAGACCTTCAGAGCCAGACGCGCTGTCCGAATCTCTTGGATGTTGATGGGAAAGACTCTTTCAGTTCTGGACCACTGTCCCTGGACAGTTGTCTTTTCCAATACTGCTCCCCAACCTGAAAGGCTGGCATCTGTCGTTACCACTTTCCATGTAACCGGTATGAAGGATTTTTCCTTCTGCAGATTCCTGGTTACCAACCACCAACTGAGGCTCTGGGCCACCCTTGGGGTCAGCCGCATAGGTAAATCTAGAGCTGGGACCTTTTTTTCCAAGCAGACAGGATACTGTTTTGCAACAGTCTTACAGTCTTGAATGGAACTGGGCATAGGGAACCGCCTCGAATGAAGCCACTATCTTCCCTAGCAAACTCATGCAAAGACGAATGGAGGGATCTCTTTTCCACCTGACCACCTGCACCAGCTCTTATGGCGCTGATCTTTGCCTGGGGCAAAAACACCTCTTTATGGGCTGTGTCTATGATCAGACCTAAGTGTTCCAGCCTTTTTAGTGGTTTTAAGGAAGACTTTTATAGGTTGAGAATCCAACCTAGGCTTTCCAGGTATTTGACTGTGCTGTACACACTTTGCTTGGGGCGAACAACTGACCAGTCTACCAGCAATAGATCGTCCAGGTATGCCAGCCCAAAGGGCAAGGCTACAAACTGAAAATGGTGCTGTTCTACCTCGAACCGCAGAAATCTTTGGTGAGCGGGAAACATAGGTACATGCAGATATGCATCCCTGATGTCGATAGATGCCAGAAGTTCCCCTCCTTGTAGGATAGAAACCACCCATCTGATCGACTCCATGCGAAAAGAGAGCACCTTCAGGAACTGATTCAAATTTTTGAGATCTAGAATGGGCCTGACATCTCCATTTGGTTTTGGCACTGTGAAGAGGTTCGAATAGAACCCCAAACCTTGCACTTCTGTGGGAATTTCCATGATCACCCCTTGAGCCAGTAATTGGTCTAATGCCTTAAAGAGAGCTTGCCTTTTTCCTGTATCTTTGGGAACGTTTGACGAGGCGATGGAAACTCTCGAAACACTAGTTTGTACCCTAGAGCTATTGTGGAGATGACCCATCCATCCTGAATTTCCTTTTGCCAGACTTCTGAGAACTGCAGAAGTCTTCTCCCCCACCCTGGTGAGTGGGGGCGCCCCTTCATGATGAGGTCTTAGAGTTCTGCTTTGTAGGTTCCTGCCTCCAGGACTTCTTTTGTCCCTGGGCCTGACCCTGAGGTTTTCCTCTAGACCCTGATGGCTGAGGCCGTCACGACTGTTTAGAGGCTGATGCCCCTGGCCCTCTTTAGCCTGCTTAAATGAAGGACGTTTATTCCTTCTTTTGACTGGAAAAATAGTACTTTTCCCTTCTAGAAATCTTTTGGATGTACTTGTCCAGATCATCCCCAAATAGCTGATCCCCATGAAAAGGAAAACCAGTCAGGAGCCTTTTGCATGGTGCCTCGGCTGACCAATTTTTCAACCACAGGATCCTACACATGTGCACTAGCACAAGCACAAGGCGAGGCGCCTGGTGAACAGAATCCTTAATGGTATCAATGGCAAAACATATGCCCTTAGCAGTTCCGGCCTGTTGCACAGGAATCTCCTTAAGGGCCTGTTTAAACTGGTCCTTTAGGGATTGAGAGATGCCTATTGCAGCGACTGCAGGCTGAGTAACTGCACCTGCCAAAGAAAAAAATAATTTTAAGAGGAATTCCAATCTTTTATCTGTTGGATCTCTAAGCATTTGAGCATTGTCTACTGGACAAGTTAGACTTTTATTCACACAAGAAATAGCAGTGGCAACTGCTGGTTAATTCAATTTTTTGGTGAATTTTTTCTCCATGGGATAAAGTACTAAAAATCTTTTTGGAGGGAGAAAATGCTTATCTGGGTGATCCCATTCAGGATAAATGAGCTGTTCCAGTAATGCATGGACAGGAAACGCATGTAAAGTCTGAAGAGGTTTTAGGGAACCCAAGGAAGAAACTGAACTTTTGGCTGACTCAGTTAAGGGCAGCTTGAAAGCGGAATGGACCATTTCTGTAAGGGACTGCACCAGCAATTTCTCAGATTGCGAGGCTGAAAAGGGCTCTTCCACCGTTGATTCCTCAGAAGAGGAATCATTTAAAAGTCTTTCCTCCTGATCCCCTGAGGGTAACACATCATCCTCCACCCCTTGTTCCCTTGATGAAGGTCCTAAGGTGTGGGAGGGGGATCTACTGCGCTTCCTATCCCTCTGGATGGAAGATGTGATTAAAGCCGCTAATCTCTCCTCTAGCCCCAGCAGGGTGGAGGAAAAGGCATCTTCAGTCACGTAGACAGGGGCTGAGATGTTAGAAGCAGCTGCAACACCCATTGCTCCCAATGGCTCACCCTGGCTAGCCACTTCTGGTATTTTAGGGGAAGATGGCATGGTGGAGGCATGACTAGAATCCTCAACGTCTGTGGGTGACGCTTTAGGTGCCTTTTTCAAGATATTTGCTCCAACTTTTTTGGGAGGCATAGTCCTAAGCACAAAAGCAGAGGCATTAAACAAATGCACCACTTGCTGACCTATAGTCCAGCAAATAAAATGCCGCTAGTAAAGTTCAGCCTGGTGCTGAGTAAAATGTATTCCTCCCTTCTTGGGAATGCCTGTATGCAACGCCTTACGTGCCCTCACCGCTCCTGTGTCCTGTGGATCTGAAAGCCAAACCCTCCAGCTTCCAGCTGAGAAGAGTCTGTTTTCTGGGCTCGGTGGCCCCGCGCCTGCGCCATGTGATCCTCGTGGATGCTACGTCCCACACACGGCGCCGCGCTAAGCCACGCCCACCTCTGTCACCAACCCGCCCCTCCTCTTTTTTAAAATTTAAAACAGTTCGCGCGGGCGCCGTTCGGGTCTGCCGTTCGGCAGACCCAGCGAGAGGGGAAGGGAGGCTGGATCACAGGCAAAAGTAAAACCAAACGCAGGGGAAGCTGCCGCACCCCCCGAGGGAGGAGGGGTAGGGGGGAGTACAAACTGCTGCTGTAACCTCCAGCCCCTTAGTTCCCCAGGGGGGAGAAGCGCAGTAATGTCAAATTGCCAATCTCCACTTGGATCCAGGAATCCTCCCTGCACAATGCTGCTGGCTGAGACCACACATGCTGGTAGCTGCTGACACAGAGCTGAACTGAGAGGCAACGTAAAAGGTATGTGCGTTTACTCCCTCTAGTGGAGAACTTAGGCATGACAACATTTTACTCAAGGAATAAAACCATAGGTGGACTTTTTACAGTTCCTAGGCTTCTTCACATACCTTATCCTCGCCGCAGTATTCTGCTGATATCAGACAGATCCAACCTTCACCCATCACGGCGGGCTGCGTTTCGTAAACCTTCAAGGACTGGGTCCCTTTTTATCGGGGTTCCACTCCCTTGAACCTGTATAGCACCCCGCCAGGAAAACCTTATGGTAATGTGAGCATGCCCAAAGCAATGGGTCCCGGGGTCCAGCCCTCCAAAGAGAGACGTTACAGGCAAAACCCTGTTCTTCTAATATGAGGCCCAGGTACCATCCGCTTTGGCCTCAGTGGCACTTTGGATGGATCCGGTCGGTTGAAGCTGTTTTAATCCAGTAAGGATCCTTTCAGCGGAGCTCTTCAGAGCACATATTCAATCGTGACCAAAACCTTAGACACTGGCGAAAAAACTGAAGTACTCCCGGTAATCGGAGGGGTTATATAGGGAGGGGGACTTCCTGTCTTGGGTGTGCCAGTATCCATCACCTGAAGGTGGCCTATAACCCACATAGTTATTACTATGCTGTTCTGTGTCCCATGATGTACGATAAAGAAAAAAAAATATTTTCAAAATTCTTGCTCTTTGTTTGTTTATAGCGCAAACAATAAAAAAAGAGGTGATCAAATACCACCAAAAGAAAGCTCTATTTGTGGGGAAAAATAGGACGTCAATTTTATTTGGGTACAGTGTCGCACAACCATGCAATTGTCAGTTAAAGCGACGCAGTGCCGTATCGTAAACAATGGGCTGGTCATTAAGGGGGCAAATCCTTCCGGGGGACTGAAGTGGTTAAGGCCTCAATTTTCTCAAAGCCATAAAGTACATCTATTTTCTGTTAAAATCAGCTGAAGCATGCACTTCAATAATTAAAATCTCTTTGAACCTATTCACACCAGCTTTGCTCTCTGAAAAGCATTTCAATTGCTCTTCAGAGAGCAATTGGCTGGTGTTGAGGAGGGGTTGTATCAGTTGCTGGGTGGTGACAATGGGGGATAAAAGGGTTGCATGTGTGAAATTTGTCATTTCCCCTCTGATGCCTTTTTCCAGCATTCGGGTTCTTTTCAAACAAAGCCGGTTCGCTCAGCGGGGGATGGGTGATCACATTCCCTGCGGAATTGGAGCTGAATGGGGCAGAGGTCGGTGTTTTGTCATCCGTGCCCCTTCAGTTTGTGTCCACATACACCACACAGAGCACAGGGGGTGCACTTATAATGGCTCTATGGGTAGTCAGATGTAAACACTCATGTCCATCTACATCAAGATAACCTCTGATCTGTCATGTTTAGGTCCTTTTCTTGTCCTCCTGAAGACCTACATGGAGCTTTCAATCAGGCCCACATGAGAAACTGACAGGTGGGCCCAATTGGAAAGCTTGGGGCGAAAGGTTCTTAAAGTGGAATGGTTGGGGGCAGTAAAAACACGGCTCAGCGGTGTGATTTTACTGCCCCACCAAACACAAGTGTAAAGTAACATCTCATCATTCCGATGATCAGAGTGCAGCAGGTGGTCTATGGCTCGGTCACATTGTTACATGGCTGTTGGGTGCTGACTTTACTTAGGGTTGTCCCCATAACACTTTTTTAAGACCGAGTACAAGCACTGATACTTTTTTTTTTCAAGTACTCGCCGATACCGATTGTGGTGTGTGTGTGTGGTGTGTGCTGCCACTTACCTGAGGCTGTGTAGTGATTACACATGGTGCTCCCTTTCAGCTGTCTGCCCGTGTAGTGCCCTCGCCCACACATTACACACGCTGCTCCCTTTCAGCTGTCTGCCCGTGTAGTGCCCTCGCCCACACATTACACACACTGCTTCCTTTCAGCTGTCTGCCCATGTAGTGCCCTCGCCAACACATTACACACGCTGCTCCCTTTCAGCTGTCTGCCCGTGTAGTGCCCTCGCCCACACATTACACACGCTGCTCCCTTTCAGCTGTCTGCCCGTGTAGTGCCCTCGACCACACATTACACACGCTGCTCCCTTTCAGCTGTCTGCCCGTGTAGTGCCCTCGCCCACACATTACACACGCTGCTCCCTTTCAGCTGTCTGCCCATGTAGTGCCCTCGACCACACATTACACACGCTGCTCCCTTTCAGCTGTCTGCCCGTGTAGTGCCCTCACCCACACATTACACACGTTGCTCCCTTTCAGCTGTCTGCCCGTGTAGTGCCCTCACCCACACATTACACACACTGCTCCCTTTCAGCTGTCTGCCCGTGTAGTGCCCTCGCCAACACATTACACACGCTGCTCCCTTTCAGCTGTCTGCCCGTGTAGTGCCCTCGCCAACACATTACACACGCTGCTCCCTTTCAGCTGTCTGCCCGTGTAGTGCCCTCGACCACACATTACACACGCTGCTCCCTTTCAGCTGTCTGCCCGTGTAGTGCCCTCGACCACACATTACACACGCTGCTCCCTTTCAGCTGTCTGCCCGTGTAGTGCCCTCGCCCACACATTACACAAGCTGCTCCCTTTCAGCTGTCTGCCCGTGTAGTACCCTCGCCCACACATTACACAAGCTGCTCCCTTTCAGCTGTCTGCCCGTGTAGTGCCCTTGCCAACACATTACACACACTGCTCCCTTTCAGCTGTCTGCCTGTGTAGTGCTCTCACCAAAACATTAGACACGCTGCTCCCTTTCAGCTGTCTGCCCGTGTAGTGCCCTCGCCAACACATTACACACGCTGCTCCCTTTCATCTGTCTGCCCATCTCATGTCAAACTCTCCCTCAGTCTGCTGCACTTACTAAGGGAACGCTGCACAAAAGGATTACTCCCCTGGCATCAGCAGCAGCACTATATGCACAGCTCCATTTGCAGCAAGGACTTCTCTGCCTGCACCCGAAAATAGGAAAAAGCCTCCCCCCCGCTGCTCTCATCTCCTGGGCCCCCCTGCTGACTTATTATTTATTTAAGAAGAAATTAACTATAAGGCTGCGGCCCCCCACCCCCCCATCGTTGAGCTGATGGGGCCCGGGTCTGATACATCAGAGCTAGTTGTACTGCCCTATATGGGCGGAGTCCTGGTTTAGGAGAACCAATCTGCTCATGTCTAGTAATAATCTTTATATCTCTATTTTAGTAGATGGACGGGAGATGAGGAAAACCTCAGAGGATTGTCTCACTTTGTCTCCAGACTGTAAAGTAGAAGATGAGGACATCACACAGTATAGTCCAGGAGAAAACCTGACTACCTCAAATGTCCATCCGGCACCACACAGTGTAGATGGACCATCGTATTCCTCTTATCCTGAGGAACCTCAGACTGTGAGGGACGGTGCCGTCCATCCAACAGAGAAGAGGTTTTCCTGCACTGAGTGCGGGAAGTGTTTCCGTTTTAAATCTGAATTTAATATAAGATCTCACACAGGAGAGAAGCCGTATTCCTGTCCTGAGTGCGGGAAATATTTTTCAGCAAAGTCTAACCTTTACACACATCAGAGATCTCACACGGGGGAGAAGCCATATTCCTGAAAAATAGGAGTTTCCAGATTAGAAACGTTCTGGATATATGAATTACAGACCCACTATCCACAAGGTATGAATGTAGAGTGGGATATTAATTCATTCATTAACCAGTCATAATCGGAACGTTTCCTAATTTTTAGACCAATCAAATTCATATATTAATTTTTATCTATTATACTGAATTTTAGTTTTTTGATAAATTTTTTGGGGGATGTTGATATTCATGCTTTGCTTCTACCCATTGTTTGTTTACTAATGTACACTGTCCACTGATGACCCCATCTGGTTATTAACACATGGTCCTAGTTTTTTATATTTTTTACATTTTTCAACCCACATATAAATTATCCCCATTTAAATATGGGACATGTATATTGTAAGGTTCCCCCTTTTTCACATTAGGGTCTGGCATAAGTATGTGCTGATCTTTAAATTTACGTTTTTGTACCCAATTGTATGCCTCGATCAGAGTGAGGCTTGGTTTTGAGCACTGACCCTCTGGCGTGCAACGTTCGTGACGTAATCACGTCACGCGTTGCGGTCACATGATCTGCTTCTGTGTGAGACTTGTTTATTGTACTGGCAGTAAGTTGCGACGCTACGTAGCGGACGCAACGGCATCATGGAGTCTCTCCAGAAGGAGGCTTGGTCCGGCCGTGATTGCGGTCATTTCTGGGAGTTACGTTCGAGTACGCTCTGACGGCGTGACGACATGTGGCTCGACCTTGAGTTCCTTTTGGAACGAGGCTTGGCTACAGCAAAGGAAGGGAAACTCTTTCTTTTGCCTGTATTATTTGTTTTTAGGTAAAAATTGTTTTATCATATATCAGACCATTCAGCTTGGTATATTCAAAAATATTAAAAATATTACATTTTGATCAGTCCCACTTACTACCATATTTTTCTCTGGACCTAGACACCGGAAGTGAATTAATTTATGCTGCACTTCCGGTTTGCTGCAGTTTCCAATTGGGGTCATTTGGGCTTTATAAGCGGTGGTGTTTGGGTGGTCCGCACCCCAGAAGATGGCTTATTAGCAGAAATGCGTTGGGTGGACTTACTCATTTACCGCTTGTGTTTCCATATATGCCTTTTTGATGACCGATATCATGTGAGTGTATTACTTTTTATCAAATTAAACTTTGTACCTACGGTATCACGCTATGCGAGTTTTATTTGTTTTTGCATGGTTTGTGATTACCTGATCTGAGTTCTTCATTTGGAGTAGTATCCACAAGTTGATGTCCGGAATATCTGCACCAAGTTATCGTGGCTGTTCAAGCAGGCGCATCTCTCCAGATAGCTGAATTTAAGCCTTTATGACTTGGGTAGCATAAGCTTCCCCAAGTCATCGACATCTGGTGAGCCCCCTTACGATTACTGGTGGTGGCTGACAAACATGCCTCTGGATTTATGTGATTGTCTTCTTTAAATTTTGGACTTTCCTTTAATCAGTGACACTTTCTGATTTACTGTGATTGGACATTCTGTGTCCCAGCGTGGCACTTTGTTGTTTTGATTTCACCTAATTTTTTTTTTATACACTTAATTCATTATACAGTTAATTTGTGATATATTTAGTCATTTTTCTTATTGTTACTTATGAACAGCACTGTTTATATTGTGGGATATTTAATCCATTATTGGTTTAATGATCTATTTATAATTTATAGCGCTACACTTTATTTTTCACGTTTTGGTGCTTTGGTCTATAGCTGTGTTGGCTGCTATTTTTTACACAGTACTGTAATTTCTTTTTCTTTTTTTATTTTCATTTCTGAGAAGCCATATTCCTGTCCTGAGTGCAGGAAATGTTTTTTACTGAAGTTCAATCTTCACACACATCAGAGATCTCACGCGGGGGAGAAGCTGTATTCCTGTCCTGAGTGCTGGAAATGTTTTTCACAGAAGTCCGATCTTTACAAACATCAGAGATCTCACACGGGGGAGAAGTCGTATTTCTGTCCTCAGTGTGGGAAATGTTTTTCAGACAAATCCAATTTTAGCAGACATCAGAGATCTCACACGGGGGAGAAGCTGTATTCCTGTCCTGAGTGTGGGAAATGTTTTTCACAGAAGTCCAATCTTTACAGACATCAGAGATCTCACACGGGAGAGAAGCCGTATTCCTGTCCTGAGTGCAGGAAATGTTTTTTTACTGAAGTTCAATCTTTACAGACATAAGAGATCTCATACAGGGGAGAAGCCGTATTCCTGTCCTGAGTGAGGGAATTGTTCCTCTCTGAAGTCCTGTCTTCCTGTACATCAGGGATCCCACACAACCTTCGAGATGTATTAGTGCCTTGAGTGTGGGAAATGTCTTCTATATGAATGTTGCTGGACATCACAGCTCTCATGTGGGGAAGAAGCACACCCTGATATACACCTCAGATATACTCCATGGCTGATCTTCATCATGTAAGAAACAGTTCCAGGGGTGTGGAGATTTTTTGAAAAAAAAAAAAAAATTACTTGTCCAAGGGATTAAATCGGGATCCCAAGTCTCTTATGACAATCTCCGTATCCCTTATGACAATCTCCTGGTCCCCCATCTACCAGAGAGCTCAGGAGCGGTGTGGGAGTTCATTGAAAACTACAAGCCGACATCGGCAAAGGACAGAGCTCTGTGAATGAATAACACGGCTGCGCTCAGTTCATAAAGTGACAGCCAATACGGGGAACTTCTCCCCAAACTGCTGTCACACAGAGGACTCGGATCGCTGAGCCGCTCCAGGAACAGGAACATGTAACATCTTCCCGAAGGTGAACGTTTCCTTTAACCCTTTCACTGCCAGAGCCGTTTTGCTAGGGTTTTTTTTTTTTTGCTCACATGCTTAACCCCTTCAATACCGGACACTTTCACTCGCCTCCTGCCCAGGCCAATTTTCATCTTTCAGCACTCTCACACTTTGAATGACCATTGCGCAGTCTTGTAACACTGTACCCATATGACATTTTTATCTTTTTTCCCACAAATAGAGCTTTCTTTTAGTGGTATTTGATCATCACTGGGGTTTTTTTTATTTTGCTATAAAAAAAAAAACATAACATTTTGAAAAATATTTTTTTTTCTTTGTTTCTGTTATAAAATTTTGTAAATAAGTAAGTTTTCTCCTTCACTGAGGAGCACTGATGAGGAGGTACTGACAAGCATCTCTGGGCACTGATTGGCAAATGTGATTGGAATCACTGGTGGTCATCAATGGCAATCATTGCTGATGGACCTGTACTGATAATCAATGCTGAATATCAGTGCAGATCCCCCCCCGTCAGGAGATCCGCTGATCGGCTCTCCTCTACTCGCACTTTGTCAGCATAAATAAAGGAAAGCCAATAACCGGCACTTCCTGGTTACCATGTGATTAGCTTTGATTGGACACAGCTGATCACATGGTAAAGAGCCTACATCATAGGTGACACAGCGCACCACTGATCACCACGCGCGCCCGAGCGGCTTATTATGGAACGTCATATTATTATTATTATTATACAAGATTTATATAGCGCCAACAGTTTACGCAGCGCTTTACAATGTATAAGGGGGACAACACAATTACAGTATAGTTCAATACAAAAGGTACAGGAGGGCCCGGCTCGTAGAGCTTACATTCTAAAGGGAGGGGGTGGTGGTACAAAAGGTAATAGCTGCAAAGAATGATTTGATGGGGGTGGCTCAGGGACAGTTATGTGGGTGTGGGATAGGCTTCCCTGAGTAAATGAGTTTTCAGGGATCTCCTAAAGGTGGACAGGGTAGGGACTGATCGGACATACTGGAGCAGGGAATTCCAGAGGATGGGAGAGGCTCTGGAGAAGTCCTGAAGGCGAGCATGGGAGGAGGTAACAAGGGAGCTAGAGAGCAGGAGGTCCTGGGAAGAGCGGAGGGGGTGATTTGGGCGATATCTGCAGATGAGGTTGGTGAAGTAGATGGGGGCGATATGACATCCAGTCAGGATAGGGAAGTGATGTCATACATGTCACTTCTGGGTCAGGAACAAGAAGGGGAGGAGAGCGGATGTGTCTTCTCTCTCCTCCCTTCCCTCTACCCATCATCACCCGCTATGCTGGTCCCGAGTCCACAGATGGGTAAGAGGAGCCTGGGATACATAGAGAGTGTGTGTCGGTGTGGGGGTACTTTACTGGGGGGTGTGGAAACATTTGCTCAGCCACCAGAACGCTTCCATCCGACAAGTAAATCTGCTCCTTGTTTGCCCACAGCAGGGTTAAATGTTAAAAAAAAACCTACCTGTCTGGCCCTCAGAACTACATGTCCCGGGTGTCAGGCGGAATTGTACATCCCTGAGTTTATAAGGAGATCAGAGATCACCAAAGACATGGATGAAGTGTTGTACCGTTTTGGCCATTAATAGCAGGAGAAAAATAAAAATGGAGTTATTACTTTTCATTGGCTGAGTACATTTTGCGGTGTAAGATTTCACAAACACTTAGAGGTTTTTTTTTTCAATTAGTTGAATAAATGTGAGCAGCATTCACCCAGCTGTGATGAATATTGGATGTATTTTATTTCATACTCTGATTTCTTTGGCTCATCTAGTGGCCATAATGCGGTATTGTGCTATTTTTACTAACAGAGTTATCTTAGAAAAAATACCCCATTATGGTCACTAGATGGAGTTAGCGATCATAGGAAATCACGGTATTACATTATGGCCAGTAGGGATGGGCCGAACAGCCCCCAGTTTGGTTTGCACCATAACACCTCAAACAGGCAAAAAGTTCTAGTGAACATGCGAACCCTATTAAAGTCTATAGGACACGAACATGAAAAATCAAAAGTCCTCATTTTAAAAGCTTATATGCAAGTTATTGCCATAAAAAGTGTATGGGGACCCGAGTACTGTCCCAGGGGACATGTATCAATGCAAAACAAGTATTTTAAACAATTGTTTTTAAAGGAGCAGGGATTTCAATGATGCTAAAAGTGAAACAATTAAAAGTAAATATTCCTTTAACTATCGTGCCTGGGGGTCCCCTTAGTCTGCCTGTAAAGTAGCACATCTGTATGATGTATAGAACATGCCGCAGGAATAATGACATTTCTAAAGGAAAAAGTTTAATTGAAACTTGCTTGCGGCTGTAATTCATTGCCGGCTCCCGGCAATACAGATTAAAAACAGTGAAAAAAAAATGGCGTGGGGTAGCCCCAGTCCATATCAGGCCCTTGGGTCTAGTATCGATTTTAAGGGGAACCCAATTTTTTAAAAAAAATGGCATAGGGTCCCCCCGAAATCCATACCAGACCTTTATCCAAGCAAGCAGCCTGGCAGGTCAGGATAGGGGGGGACGAACAAGCGCCTCATGAACCATACCAGGCCACATACCCTCAACATGGGGCGGGTGCTTTGGGGTGCCCCCTAAAGCACCTTGTCCCCATATTGATGGGGACAAGGGACTCGTCCTCACAACCCCGGGTCTGCAGGTAAGGGGCTTATCAGAATCTGGAAGCCCCCTTTTAACAAGGGGGCCCCCAGATCCTGGCCACCCCCATGTGAATGGGTATCAGGTACATCGTACCCCTACCCATTCACTAAAAAAGAGTCATAAAGTGATAACCACAAGAGACGGTTTTTGATAAATCCTTTTTTAACCACAATTTTGAAAAAATTTAGATTTTTTTACTTTCTGCTATAATAAATATCCCAAAATAAATGTAAAAAAAAGAATTCCTTCATCAGTTTAGGCCAATATATATTCTGCTACATATTTTTGGTAAAAAAAAATCGCAATAAGCGTATATTGATTGGTTTGTGCAAAAGTTATAGCGTCTACAAAGTAGGGGACAGATTTATGTCTTTTTTTTTAACTAGTAATGGCGGTGATCTGCGATTTTTAGCGGGACTGGGACATTGCAGGGGACAGATCGGATACTTTTGACACTTTTTTTGGGACCATTGACATTTATACAGTGATCAGAGCTAAAAATAGCCACTGATTATTGTATAAATGTCACTGTCAGGGAAGGGGTTAACACTGTGGGGGCTATCAAGGGGTTAAGTGTGTTCCTTGGGCGGTGTTGCTAACCGTATGGGGGCTGGGCTGACTGGAGGAGGAGAGAGATCACTGTTCCTGATCATGCCGGACCCGCTGGTTGGCTCCCCCCCTCGTGAATGGGCGTGTACGTGCCCAACGTACAATGACGGCGATTCTCGCAGGGGAGTACAACTGCGGCGGGCGGTCAATTACTATTTAAAAAAGATAAAATAATAATGTAATCCATCGTCAATCACGCTGCCTGACGGACCAGAGAAATAGGAAAATATGAAAACGCAGAGCGTTTTTATAGCCAATTACTTGCATATAATTTCCCAAAGAAACCAGACCCTCATTCCTCCTCCACCAATCAAGGATATCACTCCAGTTGGCAAGTCACCATGGGCATGATTTCCTTGATATCAATTGTTGGTGTCAGTGAGATAAATTAAACCCCATTGTTGTCGGGATAAAATAATCCCCCATTGTTGTCAGTGGGATAAAATAATCCCCCATTGTTGGTGTCAGTGGGATAAAATAATCCCCCCATTGTTAGTGTCAATGAGATAAAATAAGACCCACTGTTGGTATCAGTAATATTAAATAAGTATTATTGTTGGTGTCAGTGAGAATAAAGTGTAAACTCCAGCCCAGCATTGGTGGTCAGTGGTGATACTTACCTGATCACACACTAGGGTTGCCACCTTTTCATCAAGCCAAACCTGAACGCTTTAGCGGCAGATGGCAAATTGTTTTTTGCAGTATACATTATAGAATTCTAAAAGACCTCGGACACCATTTTGGGTGCCCCAAGAAGAGTAGTAATGCGGCGTCGTGATGAACAGTGGGTGTGGCTGAACGGTCAGTCTGTCCCCCAGTACAATCTCCCCAGGTCAGTCTGTCCCCCAGTACAATCTCCCCAGGTCAGTCTGTCCCCCAGTACAATCTCCCCAGGTCAGTCTGTCCCCCAGTACAATCTCCCCAGGTCAGTCTGTCCCCCAGTACAATCTCCCCAGGTCAGTCTGTCCCCCAGTACAATCTCCCCAGGTCAGTCTGTCCCCCCAGTACAATCTCCCCAGGTCAATCTGTACCCCAGTAAATCCCTCCCCCAAGTCAGTCCGTCCTGCAGTATAATCCCCCCAGATCAGTCTGTAGCTCAGTACATCCCCCCACAGATCAGTCTGTAACTCAGTATAATCCTCCCCCCTCCCAGGTCAATTTGTCCCCCAGTATAATCTCCCCTGTCAGTCTTTTGAGACAAAGAAAGTAACTGAAGACATCTAGTCCTCATTCCCTTTCTCTGCAGCCTCAGCTGCACTGCATATGAATGAATAAAAGTCTCTGTAAATATACTTTTGTATTCATTCACTAGCCCATAGTAAACACAGTTTGCTATACTTCAGTGATGAATGAACACAGGAGCGATAGGTACTGATTGCTCACTGTATTCATTCAGGAAGGGACTGACATGTCTACCATCCCCCATCTCCCCTCCCGCTCCTCACCTGAACACAGCACTGATCTCCCGCCCCAGCATCAGCTGCAGCCAGGTGGTGGGGAAGCAGACCAGTAGTGTTGTTTGGAGGATGCGCAAAGGATCAGAATGGGAGGAGCTGTACGGGGAGGGGGGATCAGAGCAGTGGTGGGGGATCTACTTTTACAGATAAATCCCACTGTGGCTCCCTTGCAGCCAGTGCTGGGACAAAGTCAGCTGGTGCCCACAGAAAATGATGTCAAAATGCACCCCCCAGGGGGAGTAGTAGGCAGGGCTAATAAAAGTGCATGCAGTGCCAAGCTGCAATATATAGGATGGCATACCTCCCAACTTTTTGAGATGGGAATGAGGGACACCTAATCAGCAAAAGTATGCAGGCATAGGACACACCCCTGGCCACGCCCCCTTAAAGGAGAATTGTACAAAAAAACAAGATTGGTTAAACCCACAAGTGTTTTTTTTTACCACTACTATTCCTTTATATTGGCTTTTGGAATTTACAAATGCAGCACTTTAGAAATCGGATAAAAAGGTTTAGTGCTGGAAAACACTTTTTGATAGATAAAAAGTGCATTTTATATACAACTATATAGATCAGACCAAAATGAGGGACAAATGAGGAGGAATGAGGGACAGAGGGACATTGCTCCAAATCAGGGACAGTCCCTCCAAATCAGGGACAGTTGGGAGCTATGGGATGGTTATGGCATGCACTAAAAGTGTCAAAGGAGTCAGGGACCCCCCCCCCCACACACACTTCCAGGTGTACTGACCCTTGGAAATGAGAAGGAGACCCCTTAATAGGAGGAGTGCATGGAGGTGATAATAGGGAACCCCCATCCAGTAACATAGGAACTTCCCTCTAGTAAAAGAGAACTGGGGGGGGGGTGATATAAAAAGGGACCAGAATACAGGAATTCCCCTTTCTTCCCCCTCTAGTTATAGAAGAACCCCAGCTGGGAGGATTGCAGGGAGGTAATAATAGGGGACCCCCATCCAGGAAGACTGGAACTCTCTTCCCTCACCAGTTCAAAAAGCCCCCCAGCTGGGAGGACTGCAGAGGGGTGATGGGGGGGATGTTGCTCTGCTCACCCCCCTCTAGTAGAAAAAAGACCACTGGCCAGGAAGACTGCAGGCAGCTGCCCCATCCTCCCTCTGGAGAAGGTGAATGGTGTGTAGGTACTAGTAGTGGGTGTGAACAGATCCAGAACCATACACACACACACAGTAGTCCTGGAGGGGGAGGGGGTGACTCATAGTAACAGAAGGAGGAAGAAATCCTGCACAGTTCCGATGTCTGTGATGGAGCTCTGGGCGGGTTGTCACTGCTACTTTTACTTTCTGTGTTCTCCACCCTTCTGAAACCGCTCTCTCCCTTCACTCACTGTACCAGGACAGCCGATCCCGGGCTCTGCACAAGGGGGAAGGTGGAGGATCCAGAGAGGAGGCTTGGAGTTAAAGCGCCCCCTTCCCTTATAGTTAAAAGCTCTGGAAGCCGTAAGGGAGAGGAGGATTGGTGCTGCGGGGCTGCCACTGATGTGTCCGGGTCTCAGGCAGACAGAAATCCTGGCAGAGGATTCAAAACCCGTACTGCCCGGGTGAGTCCCAGACAGGTGGCAACCCTATCACACACTCCGGCTGCCTCTCTGCTGATGTCGGAGTTCTACTATCACTGTCAGAAAGGCGATCACTGCTCCCCACAGTCTGGTATAATTGCAGTGCCCGGTGATGGGATCCAGAGAGTGTTCCAGAAGTCATCCCCTCACTGACACTCCGCACTCTGAGTCCTGGAACCTGTGAGATGAGGACATGATGGGACAGAGGACTAAATCCTGGGAATGTCCTGCATCATCTTGGAACACTTGGCATCAATGACAAGGCTGTGTTCACACGACTACGACATGTTTCTTGGGCTGCAGTTCCCCTGAGTTCCACAAGGCTTCTACACAGACAGGAAGTCTCCAGTGGAAGACAGGAAGTGATGTCAGGTATAAACAGGAAGTTCCATGTGGTACGAAGTAGAGAGGAAACTGCTGGAAGAGGCAGCAGAGGAGGTAATAAGATCTTATTTTCTATTTACACCCAGTAACCCCCCGTCATGTCCG
Organism: Aquarana catesbeiana; assembly: GCF_042186555.1. Taxonomy (NCBI): domain Eukaryota; kingdom Metazoa; phylum Chordata; class Amphibia; order Anura; family Ranidae; genus Aquarana; species Aquarana catesbeiana. The sequence goes on along the minus strand of NW_027362662.1, from coordinate 25,966 downwards.
TCCTCTTCCTCCATAGTCACTGTGATGTCTTTTATCTCCAGCAGATGATGATACACACATATATAGTGTGGAAATGTAGAATAACCCCGTATATTACAATGAGGGAATTTCTGGTCTGTACCACGAGGGGAGTTATTGATGTCAGTAAATGTCGGTTCCAGACATTGTATGTGGGGGGAATGAAATGATAATTAAAGGTTGGGATTAGGGAAGATTTCTGTAAGATTTTACACAGGAATGATCAGCGCCCCTCCAGAGACACTATGATGAGTCTCACAATAGGAGTCTGAAAGGGACTGGATATTGGGGGATGAGATGGTGAACCCGGAGTTGGGGGGGTAATTTTATCAAAAAGATGTCCAAATGAGAATCAAAATAATTTTCTTTAGCTCATTACAATTTTTCCAGCTGGACTGAATATTGCTATTAAGCTTTTGATCTGTTTATAGTATTTTATATCATTTTACCAGCTATTGATAATTATAAATAAAGTTGTGTATGAATTTAGTGATATATGATGATATAGAACAGTGATGGTGAACCTTGGCACCCCAGATGTTTTGGAACTACATTTCCCATGATGTTAATGCACTCTGCAGTGTACTGGAGCATCATGGGAAATGTAGTTCCAAAACATCTGGGGTGCCAAGGTTCGCCATCACTGATATAGAAGATGTTTTAAAGGAGAACTCCGGGTAAAAACTTTTTACAATGTCTTTGTTGCTGATCTCCTACCTTCACCAAAAATGCCATCCATCTTCTTAGCTCAGTAGTTGCTCTGTAATATCCTGATGATTTTCAAATAAAACCATTACTGCCCAGTTATTCCTGTTTTGTAAGACCGGTGGCTGCTTATTCCTCCTATTCCCCCCAGCCCTGGTCTTGCCAGAGCCCATTTGTAGTTCTCTTCTCCAGCAAGCAGGGATGTACTTCTGTCCCTGCTTGCTGTAGTGAACCAGTGTCCTCCTACTCTCTCCTCCTCTGCTCCCTCCAGAATGCCATATCACCCCCGCCATTTGTCACTGCTGCACGGGGATCACACTAAGAATTGTGAAGATTGCTGGCCAGATCACACAGAGTGGGGATCTCCCGCTGTGACACAGCTGTTATATGAAACGCCGGCCGCTGTAACACAGCACACTAGTGCAATGTCGGTACAGGAGGAGGGACCAGCTGTGTCACAGCAGGAGATCCCCACTCTGTAATCCAGGCGGAAATCCTCACAATTCTTACTGTGATCCCTGCTGCACTGACGAGGGGGGCACTAATATGGCAGCACTGATATGCTGCACTGTTGGGCACTTATGAAGCTGCACTGACAAAGGCAGCACTGATCTGCTGGACTGTTGGGCACTGATATGCTGCACTAATGAGGCTGCACTTATGGGCACTGATGAGGCTGCACTGACGGACACTGATGAGACTGCACCAATGGACACTGATGAGGCGGCACTGATGGGCTCTGATATGCTGCACTGGTGGGCACTGATGAGGCTGTACTGGTGGGCACTGATGAGTCTGCACTGGTTGGCACTGATATGCTGCACTGATGGGCTCTGATGAGGTGGCACTGATAGGCTGCACTGATGGGCACTGTTAAGACAGCACTTATGCACTGATGTGGCTGCACTATGCTCTGATATGTGGCACCGATAGGCTGCACTGATGGGGCACCAAGAGGCTGCACCGATGGGGAACTGACAAGGCAGCACTGATCTGCTGGACTGATATGCTGCACTTATGGGCACTGATGAGGTGGCACTGTTGAGGCTGCACTTATGGGCACTGATATGCTGCACTGGTGGGCACTGATGAGGATGCACTGATGGGGCACTAAGGAGGCGCCACTGATATGCTGCACTAGTGAGGCTGTACTTGTGGGCACTGATGGGCTGCACTGATGAAGCTGCACTAATGAGGCTGCACTTATGGGCACTGATAGGCTGCTCTGATATGCTGCACTGATGGGGGTGCATTGATATGCTCTGATGCTATAATATACTGGACTTTTACTTCATTACCTATTTTTATATCGTCTTCTTACACCTGTCCTGATGAAGTCACACTTTCAAGCCATGAAACACATTGATAGTGTATTTTACAGTACTTGTCCAATAATCACCGACCCTTTGAAGAAAACTGTAATGGAAATTTGTAAGTTCTGTATATAATTGTATTCTATTTTATATGTAGTGCACACGGCCCTAATAATGTTTTCAGTACATGTTTACATTCTTTCCAGTTCTAATTAGAATTAGTCTGTCTATGTTACACTCCTTGTTACCATAAACGTACAATTGTAATATTAATGTAACACCTACGTAATCATGTGTATAAAAACCATCAATTGCGTCATAATAAAGCAGAAAGATGCTGAGTGTATCTTTTGTGTCTGTTCCCTACTGCAGTAGTTATTATTAATTTGGAACCACTAATCAATATGAGGATAGGAGTTGCCTATCTATAAAAGTTCCACAATAAACTCTCTCTCTCTCTGTTTCTTGCCCAATGTAGTGAAAGTAACGCTAGACTTTGCCGTGAATAAAGAACAATGAGACTGATTCCTATATGAGGAGTCGAGCACTGCGCAGGTAAGTATTACCAGGAGATTCCCCTTTTAGGATGTACAGTATAATAATAACATTGGATAACTAGTTTTGTAAATTAAACAATATGTAGTTTATCTATTAAAACTGGAGAGTGCCAAATCTGGTGCAGCTCTGCATAGAAACCAGAGGCTCACGGGCAACTTTTGATCCAGGGGGCAAATACAACCCAGAGGCCTATGGTGCAGCAACTCAGCCCCCCTCCCACTCTCCCTCTACTCTGCCTCCTCCCAACCCCCATCCCATCCTGAATCTCCGCTCCATAGAATCTCTGCTCACCTGGCAGATCGAGCTGAACAGCACCTGCTGCACCAACCCAGGGTTCCTGAACTGACCGTCAGGGGGGCAAGCCAAGGGCTGCAGGGGGGAGATGGGGGCAGCTTGGTCAGGGCTGGCCAGGGGAGAAGAGCCCCCAGTGGGGCACTGAGCCAGCCTCTGCTCTGATAGTATACACCATCCAAGCCGGGGGGTGGCCTGTGCTCTGTCCTTATGCCACACTCGGTATAACACTGATGCAGACCTTTTACTCCTCTTCACCAGGAAGTTTTTAGGCATGTCTGCAGGGCTTGTTCAAATATATTTGTCTACTCAGGTGAAGGTACATTTTGCTACCCCCGCCCCCCACCATGATATGGCATACACTTTATTTGCGCTGCAGTGTGTGAGGGGGCGGGGTTATGCATTCCCTGCTTCCCCTCACTGGCTACAGGCAGTTGGCAGGTGAAGCACACTAAAACTTCCACGCTGTGTGGTAGGAGAGAGGGCACAGCGTTAAGCCGAGCAGGCTGAATGAAAAAAATGCACAGATTGCTGTATTAGGCCCCTTTCACACTTATACGACTTGTCCCACGATTTTGTACTGCAAAATCGTATGACAAGTCATTCTCCATGATTTTCAATGACTACCATTCATATTGGCACGACTTTAAGTCGTGCCGACTTGAAAGTAGTCCCTGCACTACTTTGGTCCAACTTCTATGCGAGTTGTACTCCATAGACCTCAATGTTAAACCCTGAAGTAGCATGCAAGTCGTGCCTGAATAATATAGACACGACTTCAGTACGACTTTGTAAGCACAAGCCTGGCCTCGCTATTCGGGAAAGGAAAACTTTTCTTTCCTTTCCCGATGAGCGACAGGCAGTGCTGACAGCTGTCTGGTATGAATCCAGAGGGGGAACACCGCGCCAAGTTTTAAATGAAAAAACCGGCGTGGGTTCCCCCCCCGGGGGCATACCAGGCCCTTAGGTCTGGTATGGATCTAAGGGGAACCCCCTACGCCGAAAAATCGGCGTGGGGTCCCCCCCAAAATCCATACCAGACCCTTATCCGAGCACGCAGCCCGGCCGGTCAGGAATGGGGGTGGGGACGAGCGGGCGCCCCCCCCCCTCCTGGACCGTACCAGGCCGCATGCCCTCAACATGGGGGGTGGGTGCTTTAGGGCATGGGGGGCACCCTGCCGGGCCCCCCCACCCCAAAGCACCTTGTCCCCATGTTGATGAGGACAAGGGCCTCTTCCCGACAACCCTAGCCGTTGGTTGTCGGGGTCTGCGGGCGGGGGGCTTATCGGAATCCGGGAGCCCCCTTTAATAAGGGAGCCCCCAGATCCCGGCCCCCCCACCCTATGTGAATGAGTATGGGGTACATGGTACCCCTACCCATTCACCTAGGGAAAAAAGCGTCAATAAAAAACACAGTACACAGATTTTTAAAATAATTTATTAGGCAGCTCCGGGATCTTCTTCCGACTTCGGGGGTCTCTCCGCCGTCTCCTCCCGGTGTCCGCATCTTCTGCCGGCTCCTCCGCTATCTTCTGCAGCTCAATTGCTAGCGGTGGTCCGGACTTCTGCCTTCTTCTTTTCTTCCAGAGATGTTGACACGACGCTCTCTCCAGCCAGAATGGTCTCTGTGCGCTCCGCAAGGGACTTATATAGGCGGTGGCCCCGCCCCCTTATGAGGTCACTGTCCCGGGGCATGCTGGGACTGTGCAGTCATAAGGGGGCGTGGTCATCACCCGGTGACCACGCCTCCTAAAACGTCACAGACCCAGCATGCCCAGGGACTGTGACGGCATAAGGGGGCGGGGTCACCGCCTATATAAGTCCCTTGCGGAGCGCACAGAGACCATTCTGGCTGGAGAGAGCGTCTTGTCAACATCTCTGGAAGAAAAGAAGAAGGCAGAAGTCCGGACCACCGCTAGCAATTGAGCTGCAGAAGATAGCGGAGGAGCCGGCAGAAGATGCGGACACCGGGAGGAGACGGCAGAGAGACCCCCGAAGTTTTAAGAGGACCCCTGAAGTCGGAAGAAGATCCCGGAGCTGCCTAATAAATTATTTTAAAAACCTGTGTACTGTGTTTTTTATTGACGCTTTTTTCCCTAGGTGAATGGGTAGGGGTACCATGTACCCCATACTCATTCACATAGGGTGGGGGGCCGGGATCTGGGGGCCCCCTTATTAAAGGGGGCTCCCGGATTCCGATAAGCCCCCCGCCCGCAGACCCCGACAACAAACGGCCAGGGTTGTCGGGAAGAGGCCCTTGTCCTCATCAACATGGGGACAAGGTGCTTTGGGGTGGGGGGCCGCACTGCGCCCCCCATGCCCCAAAGCACCCACCCCCCATGTTGAGGGCTTGCGGCCTGGTACGGTCCAGGAGGGGGGGGGGCCGCCAGCTCGTCCCCACCCCCATTCCTGACCGGCCGGGCTGCGTGCTCGGATAAGGGTCTGGTATGGATTTTGGGGGGACCCCCACGCCGATTTTTCGGCGTAGGGGGTTCCCCTTACAATCCATACCAGACCTAAGGGCCTGGTATGCCCCTGGGGGGAACCCACGCCAGTTTTTTTATTTAAAACTTGGCATGGAGTTCCCCCTTATGATTCATACCAACTACTGTATGTTTTCATTTGTTAATGCCAAAAACGTGGCAAAGTAGTACTGCTCCCAAATCGCGGTAAAATCGCAGCAAATCGCGGTAAAATCGCGGCCGCGAAATCGCGGTAAAATCGTGCTACTTTGAAGTCGTATAAGTGTGAAAGGGGCCTTAACATGTGATATTAGTACAGTGATCTCCCCGTTGAGCTATTGTGTTCCGATAGGGGAATTACCCCCCCCCCCCCCATTGGCTGTGCGTGCTGATTGGATGCTGGCTTCTGTTGGACAGGGTGCTGTACACATGGGCCAAAAGTCAGACGGTTCCTGCTGAACCAACTGTTTTCGGCTGATTTTTGACCCATGTGTTCCCAGCTTAAAGTGGATGTAAACCCACTCTCATCTTTTCTAAACTACTGCCATAGTGGTTATCTAAGGATATACATTCCTCCTGCATGTTTTTTTACCTGTCAAATGTCTTCCCTCTGTCTGTTATGAGACCCAAAAAGCTGCAGATTCTGTGGGCGGGTGTGTAGAGTCGTGATGTCAGTAGAGTCTCCGCCCACCTCTACACTCCCCTTGGACAGGCATCAGTATTTCTTACACTGAACTTCTGCTGGTCTTGTGGATTATGCTCCATGATCACTAAACATCCAGTCAAAGCCCAGGAAAGTCGCTACATGACTTCAGCATGCCCAATCAAGCTGAGGTATGGAGCAGCCAATCCTGGGAGAGCTAGAGAAAAAAGGAGGGGATCTGAAGTACACAGAATGCCTATCTAATGCTCCTGCATTAGATATGTAAATCACCTGTCACTCACAGCAAAGGGGAGAAACTGACTCCTATTTCTTTGTCTGTCCAGTTTTATCTCACTGAAAAAAGATAAGAGGATTGCTCAGACCTGGAATAACTCTTCGTGGCAAGACTGAGCACAGATGACATGAAATCCTATACTGTACAAGGTACAAGCCTTAATTAAAAAAAATAAATAAATTGGGTTTACATCCACTTAAGGGAAATGGAATACAGGTATTTAAAAAATTTAAATCCTCAGCAAGTGGCTGGGGATTCAGATTTTACCACCTCAAAAACTACAGAACAAAATTCCATGCGCTCATATCCACAATTACAGAAGCAGTAAATTAAATCTCTATAAAATATAGAAGGCCGAAGGTTACCAATCTACCAAAGCAGCAAACACTGTATCAGTCAATGGATTAGGACACAGGGAGCTCCAGCAGAGAACACAGTAAGGGCCATTTTGCACCAGGAGCTGCATGTCATTCACATGTAGTTCTGTGAAGTGCGATTTCACCGCACCAAAATAAATGCATGCACTACTTTTTGAAATGCACAGCAACCAGATCGCATCCTACGTTTCTACCGTGAGATCCGTTGCAGGCAAATAACACTGCATTTGCAACCTGCATTTTGGGTGTCGTTAACCTTACACTGACACCCGCAGCAGATCACAAGGGCAATGCAACTGGAATTCAGTGAGGTAAAGTGACTTTCCTGCACCACATTCTAGTGTGAATGACCCTAAAATTAGGAAGCAGTCCTATGCAGCCCGGGAAGGTGGAGCAGGGAACTCTCTCAGGGCCTATTCACATTGGAACGCCGTGCGGGAAACCCACGTTCCCTGCGTGTTTCCCCGCACTGCCCTTACAATCTGCAGCAGGTGTCAATGCACAGTTCAGGACACCCCAAATTCAGGTCGCAATTGTAGTGGGTTTGCCTGCATTGGGTTGCATAGTACAGAAGTATCATGCAATCCAGCTGCAGTGCATTTCTAAGAGTAGTGCATGTACTACTTTCGGCGTGGTGTGGTGTGATTTCAGCACATTTCTAATGAATAAGCTGAAATCACACTGCACCCAGATCACATGTGAATCCCACAGAAACGCATAGCACGTTCCTGTGTGATTGGGCCCTTAAGTTGTGAAAAAATAAACAAAGATCCCAGTGCAAAAAAAGCCTCTAATTGTAGCATTAAACTAATAATTTCTCATAAATGGATAAGTGATCAACCATTAACCAGTTCCCTATAGCAGACTGACGGATGGGCGGCTTATGATGTCCTCCCCATCTTACTGCACATGTTTGCCCCCCGGGGGTGTGCAGTACAACGATCATTGTTGAGCTGTGTTCCCCAGACACAGCCCATCACTGATCAGGGTAAAGAGCCAATGATGTTGGCTCTTTACCATGTGATCAACTGTGTCCAATCACATATCAACAAATGCCGGTTATCGGCATTTCCTTTCCTCAGCGCGTGACTGTGTGAGGAAAGGAAAGATAATAATCGGCTTTTCTGTAATAGGGGACATTTACACTGATAATCAGTGCAGCCTCATCAGTGCAGCTTATCAGGGGCCATCAGTGCAGCCGCCTCAATGTCCATCAGTGCAGCCTCATCAGTGCAGCTTATCAGTGCAGCCTCCTCAGCGGCCATCAGTGCAGCCCCCTCAGTGGCCATAAGTGCAGTCTCATCAGTGCCCATCATTGCAGCCTATTAGTGCACTGGGATCACAGGGAGAAATCGGGAGGATAGCTGGCTGGATTACACAGAGAGGGGAAACTCCCGCTGTGACACTCCTTGGAGCTGAAACGCTGGCCACTATCAAACAAAACCCACCTCTTGGACCAGCTACTAGGATGGACACACTGGACCAGTGTTGGGAAATTGAACCAGTGTGCTGTCTATCATAGGAACCAGTCCAGGAGGCAGGACTTTGACAGAGGCCGGAGTTTCAGCTCCAAGCAGTGTCACTATGACAGATCTCCTCTCTGTGTGATCTGGCCGGCTCTCTTCCCGATTCCTCCCTGTTTTGTTTCCACCTTCTCCAGTTTCCTGGCTGATTGCTTCTGGCAGAAGCGGTGCAGCAGCCTTTTCACAGTGCATCAGAGTGGCCTGGGGGGCAATTGCCTCCCTGCCCAGTCCGCCGCTGCTCTGTGTGTTTGCAGCAGCTGGCGGGAGGGGCAGGAGGGACAGCCAGCAGTGCTTGGGGGGCACACGGGGGGCTGGCAGGCAGGATGAACCAGATGGTGGACAGGAGCATGCGATCAGCGCAGTGGGGGTAGAGGAGGGCAATTAGGAGAACCGATCTCCTGTGCATCTTTCCCTGCAGAAGCTGAAAGCTGGCAGCAGGGAGAGGAGGAGAAGCAGCTTTCTGCGGCTGCAGGGAGAGATGCACAGGAGATCAGTTCTTATAATTGCCCTTCCCCCACCACCCTGATCGCATGCTCCTGTCCACCATGATTCCTGCTGCTGCCCTCTCTTATCTGCAGCAGTGCTGTGGGGACGCATGGCTGTCCTCTCCTCTCACTGCCAGTCACATGGAGTGCAGAATGGGGCTGTCAGTTTCCTTCAGTTTAGGTGCAGAAAACTGCAGACATGCTGCATAATCCCACACAGCTCCGCACATCACACACGCGTTTCGGAGTGAACCAGACAACCAGAAAACAATTTATCTATGTATCTTGCAGAGAGCTGCATTTCCCTAGTGCAGAAAAACACAGATCTCTGCAGATGGTGTGAATAATGACCCCAAACTCTAAACTGATGACCTGTAGAGGATTTTAAAGGGTCACCGATGAGCAAAGTTTGATATTGCAGATTTTCATCATTACACCGACGAACACTTTCTTTTCTTCATTCAATAATTGTTTTAGTATAATTCTACTTTTAACAAGATTGCAGTCATAAAATCAGGAAACAGTAAAAAGGTGGAAATCCAATTGCTCAGGAAAATGACTTGTCTGGAATGTGGAGGCGGAGTAGTTATTCATTTGTGTACAATACAATACACACCATGTTACATTATTATAACAAAGTATTGTAGAAAAGATCACAGCATAGAAAATGGGGGAAAGTAGAAAATAAACCCGGATATGAAGGTGACATTTGTGTACGAGGAACACCTTAACAATTACCACCATTTTATTCTCCAGGGCCTCTGCCTTATTTTTCTACTGCTATCAATGGCCAACACGGTACAACACTTCATCCACGTCTTTGGTGATCTCTGATCTCCTTATGAACTGTTTCTTATATGATGAGCATCAGTCATGGAATATACCTGAGGTGTATATCTGGGTGAGTTTCTTCCCCACATGAGAGCTGTGATGTCCAGCAACATTCATATAGAAGACATTTCCCGCACTCAAGGCACTAATACACCTTGAGGGTTGTGTGTGATCCATGATGTACAGGAAGACAGGACAGTGAGGAAAAATACACTCATTCAGGACAGGAAAGTGGCTTCTTCCCCATGTGCAATCTCTGATGTCTGGAAAGATTGGACTTCTGTGAAAAACATTTCCCGCACTCAGGACAGGAATGCGGCTTCTCTCCAGTGTGAGATCTCTGATGAATGTAAAGATTGAACTTCTGTAAAAAACATTTCCCGCACTCAGGACAGGAATATGGCTTCTCCCCCAAGTGAGATCTCTGATGTGTGTACAGATGGGATATCTGTGAAAAACATTTCCCGCACTCAGAACAAGAATATGGCTTCTCCCCTGTGTGAGATCTTTTATGCACATTAAGATCAGATTTAGAATTGAAACCCTTCCCGCACTCAGTACAGGAAATCCTCTTCTCTGTTGGAAGGACGGCACCGTTCCTCACAGTCTGAGATCCCTCAGGATAAGAGGAATACGATGGTCCATCTACACTGTGTGGTGCCGGATGGACATTTGAGGTAGTCGGGTTTTCTCCTGGACTATACTGTGTGATGTCCTCATCTTCTACTTCACAGTCTGGAGACAAAGTGAGACAATCCTCTGAGGTTTTCCTCATCTCCCGTCCATCTACTAAAATAGAAATAAAAAGATTATTACTAGACATGAGTAGATTGGTTCCTCTAAACCAGGACTCCGCCCACATCAGGCAGCTTTGTCTCTGAGGATCTTACAATTCCCCCCTCAAGGTAACTAGTAAATGGGTCCTCTGATCTCCTACCAGTTCATTTCTTTATTCATGGACCTTAGTCAGAGAGTGAGGAAACAAAGAGAACTGTCTCTTATAGGAGTGACAGTGATGAGGGGATTATAGGACGAGTGTCCCCACCCCCTCTATCATTCATTGCCATTTTCCCAACACAAGAAGTCCTGCACTTCCTTATTTAGTCATGAAGAAAAAATAAGCAGCGCTCCAAATAATACAACAGCAATGAATAACATTCAATTGTGAAAATAAAGTAAAAAAGGGTCCATGCGCAAAATGAAGCTTGATCATAATATTGCTACACCAAAAAATGAGCCCATAAATCAAAACAGTCCATAGGAGCAAACAATCCGATAAGAGGATGATCTATGTAAAGTGAAACTAAAAAGATCAATCACCAGCTGCACCCTCACACTCAGGCCTCTTACCAGATATCCGGGACCATAAGTTATAATGGTCAAACAAGCAGCAGCAAGTTTATCCAGGAGGGCAGCCATCAGTGGACCACAGATCGCATAAGGGAAACTCACAATGATATAAAAAGAAAAATTCAAGTTAGATTTACCGGTAACTTGTTTTCCAAGTGTCTTTCAGGACAGCACCTGAGAGAGTGGCTCTTCCCACTTCACCACAGGAAACACCACTTCCACCAAACTTAAAAGAAGGCTTCTCCCCACTGCTCGTCAGTTGTAGTAGAGTACCTCTGGCCCAAGCTGGAACACATAATCAGAATATGGTTAGTCACAGCATAAAAACAACAAGGGCGAGTCGTTGCTGTCCTGAAAGACTCTTGGGACACAAGTTACCAGTAAGTCTAACTTGAATTTTCCCTAAACGTCTTTCAGGACAGCACCTGAGAGGATAAACGAGAGACTTACCAACTAGGGAGGGACAAAAGCCTGCAGGATCTTTATGCCAAATGCCTGATCACCTGCTGACAGAAGATCCAATCTGTAATGACGGACAAATGTTAGGTAACTTGACCACGTAGCCAAAACGTGGGCCCCCAACTGCTGGCATCTGTCGTCACTCTTTTTTCATTTAGGAAAGACCATAGTAAGCCTTTTGACAAAATTGACTCACTTCTCCACCACCAAAGGGTCCTCTTGACCCTGGTGGGGAGCTTTACTTTTGTGTCCAAAGTTTCCGGACTGTGGTCCCATACTCTTAGGAGGAAACTCTGGAGAGGTGTGAAATGGAGCCTCTCCCATTGAATGGCCGGCATTGTTGAGGTTAAGGTTCCCAGGGCTGACATAACTTTTTTAATCGATACCTCCTGATTTGTCTGTAGCATGGCTGCTACATTTCTGACCTTGTTATTCTTCTCTTCCAGAAGAAAGATTCTTTGTTTTACTGAAACTATTTGGTAACCTAGAAATTGAACCTGCTGAGCCAGATTACAGTTTGATTTTTGAAGGTTTACGATCCTACCCAGGGCTTCCAAATGACTGCGGGCCTTGCCCAGGTCTTCCTGCAATTTTTCACTGGAAGGGACAAAGAAGAGGAGGTCGCCCAGATATGGGATTACTGAAATTCCCTGCAGACGGAGAGGGGCGAGGGTTACCGCCATTATCTTGGTAAAGATTTGTGGGGCGGATGAAAGACCGAAAGTGAGGGCCTTCAATTGTAGATGCAGCACCTCCTTCCCCATATTCACTGTCAGCCTGAGGGATTGGGACTGAGAGGCTAAAGGAACGTACAGGTATGCATCTCTTGGGTCGATCGATGCCATGAAGCACTTCTTGGTTAACATATTCCTGACAGTAAAGATTGAATCCATGCAAAATCTTCTGTATCAGACTGACCTGTTTAATGGTTTTAGATTACATAGTAGGTGAGGTTGAAAAAAGACAAGTCCATCAAGTGCAACATATGTGTGTGATTATATGTCAGTATTATATTGTATATCCCTGTATGTTGTGGTCGTTCAGGTGCTTATCTAATAGTTTTTTGAAACTATCGATGCTCCCCACTGAGACCACTGCCCGTGGAAGGGAATTCCACATCCTTGCAGCTCTTACAGTAACGATCCCTCTACGTAGTTTAAGGTTAAACCTCTTTCCTTCTAATTTTAATGAGTGGCCATGTGTCTTGTTAAACTCCCTTCCACAAAAAAGTTTTCTCCCTATTGTAGGGTCACCAGTACGGTATTTGTAAGTTGAAATCATATCCCCTCTCAAGCGTCTCTTCTCCAGAGAGAATAAGTTCAGTGCTTACAACCTTTCCTCCTAACTAATATCCTCCAGACCCTTTATTAGCTTTGTTACCCTTCTCTGTACTCGCTCCATTTCCAGTACATCCGTCCTGAGGACTGGTGCCCAGAACTGGACAGCATACTCTAGGTGCGGCTGGACCAGAGTCTTGTAGAAAGGGAAAATTATCGTTTTATCTCTGGAGTTGATCCCCTTTTTAATGCCAATATTCTGTTTGCTTTGTTAGCAGCATCTTGGCAATGCATGCTATTGCTGAGCTTGTCATCTACTAGGACCCCCAGGTCCTTTTCCATCCTAGAATCCCCCCAGAGGTTCTCCCCCCAGTCTATAGATTGCATTCATATTTTTGCTACTCAAATGCATTATTTTACATTTTGAGTCATGAGGATAAACACTGCAGTTTTGGTTACTGAAGCCCCTTGATTCCCTCGTGAAGACTGAGGAGAAGAATAAATTCAATACCTTCGCCATCTCCCCATCCTTTGTAACCAGATGTCCCTTCCTCATTCTTTGTGGGGCCAATATGGTCTTTCCTCTTTTTTTACTGGTTTATATACTTAAAGAATTTCTTGGGATTTTTTTTGCTCTCCTCCGCTATGTGTCTTTCATGTTCTATCTTAGCCGTCCTAATTGCACCCTTACATTTCTTGTCGCATTCTTTATAAAGTCTGAATGCTGATGATGATCCCTCAACCTTGTATTTTTTGAAGGCCTTCTCCTTTGATTTTATATGCATTTTTACATTGGAGTTAAGCCATGCAGGACTTTAGTTCGCTCTTTTAAATGTATTACCCCATCGGATGCATTGGCTAATGCCCTTATTTAATATGCGCCTAAAGCGAACGCATCTCTTCTCTGTGTTCTTTGTTCCTAAATTTTATCCCAATTTGTGCCTTTTAGCAAGGTTTGTAGTTTAGGGAAGTTGGCTCTTTTGAAATTCAGTGTCTTTTTCCCCTTATGTTTCCTATTTGTGTGATTTATACTAAAGCCAACTGACCTGTGATCGCTGTTACCTAAATTGCCCCGTATTTCCACATCCATGAACAGGTCTGTATTGTTGGTAATCAATAGATCCAGTAATTCAAGAGTTTCTAGTTGGTGCATCTACCATCTGAACCATAAAATTGTCCTGCAAGACATTTAGGAACTGGCGAGCCTTAGACGAATCCCCCATTATGATAACACTTCCCATCCTTGCTGCTAATCTGAATTGTGATGGGAGATCTGTCTCCCCGTCCTCCCTCAGGTTAGGGGGCCTATAGCATACTCCCAGTATTATTTTCCCCTTAGCTTCATCCCTTTGGAGCTCTACCCATAAGGATTCCACCTCCTCCCTAGCTCCCTTAGTAATGTCATCTCTCACATTCACTTGTACATTATTCTTGATATATACCCCTCCCCCTTTTTTACCCTCTCTATCCCTGCGATAAAGGGTATACCCTTGAATGGTTGCCAGCCAATCATGAGAGCTGTTGAACCAGGTCTCTGAAATTCCCACAAAATCCAAATCCTCCTCATACAACAGTATCTCTAGTTCACCCATCTTGTCCGCCAGGCTCCTGGCATTGGTGAACAACATGCCACGTAGTTTAGACTGGTCCCATACTATCCTCCTATTGGGTGTTCCGAGATTGCAACTAGAACTTGTTACTATACTTTCCTTGGGTTTATGTGCTTTAGTCAACCTACCACTAATGCCCCCAATACTACCCTCTGGAATATGTTCCATGCTCTCTACTTCTGGGCCCTCCCCACCCTCGCCTAGTTTAAAAACCCCTCTAACTTTTTGGCCATCTTTACTCCCAGCTTATCTGCACCCTCCTCATTTACTGTAGGTGCAGTTTGTCCCCTTCTATAGTACTGGTGACCAACTGAGAAGTCGGCCCAGTCCTCCAGGAACCCAAACCCCTCCTTACTACACCAGCTCCTCAGCCACTTGTTTACTTCCCTAATCTCCCTCTGCCTTTCTGGTGTGGCTTGAGGTACCGGTAGTAGGGATGCACCGAAATTTTGGCCGCCGAAACATATCGGCCGAAAATGGCCCTTTCGGCAAAAAGCCATAAGAGAGTTTTTGCCGATACCGAATGGGGCGAGGCCTGGGCAGGGGCGGGGCTCCGTCCCTGCCCCTGGTGCCGCCTATCAGGAGGGACGCTGACTGTTTGATTACAGCGCCGGGAACATCACAGCTTTCATTTCAATAGCTGTATGTTCCCCGTTGCGCGCCGTCACATACAGCCCCTCCCCCTTGTCCGGGCACTTTGATAGACAGATCACCCATCCCATTGGATCAAGTAGGCGACACAGGCTGCACTACTGGGGACACTGGCTGCAATGGGGACACTGGCTGCATCTGACGGGCACTGGTGAGGCTGCAATGATCTCTTGTATCATGTCCCCAGTCTCTGACCATCTCCTGTATTATGTCTGCAGTCTCTGACCATCTCCTGTACCATCTCTGCAGTCTCTGATCATCTCCTGTACCATCTCTGCAGTCACTGACCATCTCCTGTACAGTCACTTTCAGTATCGGTGTTGTTTCGGTATCAGTTTCGGTTTTCAGGATCAAGGAAGATTTATTTTCGGTATCGGTTTCGGCACCAAAAAACCCATTCGGTGCATACCTAACTGGTAGTATTCCTGAGAAAACTACTTTGGAGGTCCTTTTCCTCAATTTAGCTCCCAAGTCCCTAAAATCTTTCTTTAGGACACTCCATCTGCCTCTGACTTTGTCATTGGTGCCAACGTGCACCATGACAGCTGGGTCTTCACCAGCCCCTCCCAGTAATCTGTCCACCAGATCCGTGATGTGCCGAACCCGAGTGCCCGGTAGACAACATACTGTTCGGCGCTTCAGGTCTTGGTTACAGATTGCCCTCTCTGTCCTTCTAAGAATTGAGTCCCCTACCACCAGAATCTGTCTTTCCTTTCCCTTCGCCCCCCCCACTCTCACTGTAGGAGTTCTTCCCCCGGCAGTTAGGAGAGTCCCTCAGCTCCAGCAGTGCTGGTACCTGACTGGTTTCACCAATGTCACTCAATGGACGGTACATATTGGGATGCTCCAGTCCTGGATCGGCCTCCCTGGCACTTCCCCCTCTACCCCTCCTGACTGTCACCCATCTACTCTTTGCTAGTGCCTGTACCTCTTTGTCTCCACCCGCCTCTGTGCTGGCCCCTGCCGGCACCTGCCGTGTACGTTCCTGGCTCACTTTTAGTATGGAGGGACTTCTCAGTGCTGACAGTTGCTTCCCCAGATTCAGAACCTGTGCTTACATTTTGCACAGCAGTATTCGCCCATAATTGGATGATCAAGGAACGCATACATGCCGCAAGATGTACACTGAGTCGCATCTCCACACCCGACGGACATCCTACCTACTAATTTAATGAGGATTGGGGATTATATCCTGTCCAAATTACCTAACAACTAGCTTCCTGACACTAATACTCAACAAGACAATACACAGGTACTCAACAAGACAATACACAGGTACTCGCAGACCTACGTGCACTCACAGACCCACGTGCACTCGCACAGTACAAAAGTATACTAATAAACAAGTACTAACGATCCACACACACTACTCAGATAACACTCAGGTACTCACAATACACAGGTACTAACTGACACTAATACTCAATACAGCCCACGTGCACTCGCAGCACTCATGTACTTACAATACACAGGTACACACTCACCCTACACAGGTACTTGACTCCTGTTATCACCTCTTGAACTCACCTCTTAGTCCAGTTCCACTTGGTCTAAGTTCCAGCAAGCTCAGGATTGAGAATGAGATGGAAACTTCCAGATGTCTTCCTTACCAGAAAGACATGGAAGTAGAAACCCTGATGACATTCCTCTGGAGATACCGGAATCACATCCCCCTGTTGCATCAGATCCTCTAACAGGTTCTTCATAGCTAGGGCTTTTGTTGTATCCCTTGGTAGGTTTGTTATAAAGTATCTTTCTAGAGGAGGATCCGAAAATTCTATTTTGTATCCCTGGGACAGCATGCCTAGAATATATTGATTTTCTGCCATGCCTACCCAGTGAGGGAAGAATCTTCTGTAGTCTTCCTCCTACTGGCAATGAAGAGTCATTGCGTTTTGTTGATTGGCGAAGGAGGATGGAAAAGGACATTCCCTCTGCCTTTGTCCTTTTGAGCTGACCAATTCCTTCTTTTCTCCTGGGGCTTGCTGCCTTGTTCTTAAAGCCCTTTGAGGTTGAAAAAGCCGTTTAGCTGGTTGCATTTTCTTCTTAACAGGGAAAGATTTCTTTTTGTCAGCTGTCCTGTCTAGAACCAAATCTAGATCAGGCCTGAATAAAAGATCTCCCGTAAGCGAAATACCACAATGTTTACTTTTGGATGCCGCATCCCCATGCCAGGTCTTTAACCACAGTGCTCTCCTGGCTGAGTTAGTTAAGGCTGCAGATCTTGCTGTCATCCTTATGGATTCTTCAGACGCATCTGAAATGTAGGCTACAGCCGCTGACAGGGTTGAGAACAAGTCAAGGATTTCTTGCTTGGGTGACTTTGCTATAATGTGGGCTTTTAGCTGGTTTACCCAGTACTCCATATCTCTAGATAGGTAAGTAGTAGCCATCGCTGGTTTGAGATTGCCCACGATGGATTGCCAGGTTCTTTAAGCTGTTGATCCATTCTTTTATCCATGGGATCTTTCAGTATTCCCATATCCTCAAATGCCAGGTCAGTTGATCTGGATACTTGAGAAAAGGCTGCATCGAGTTTAAGCACTTTATTCCAAAGTGCCGCTTGGTCCTCATCAACCGGAAAAAGCCCTGTGTGCTCTTGGGGAAAAAAAGGCTTTCTCTCTGGTTCTGCCCATTCTTTTTTAATGGCCTCAGAGATTACTGGATGTACTGGAAAAGTGTGATTTTTTTGGCTCACTAAGCCCTACGTACATCCGATCATGCAGAGATAATTTTTTTTTCTCTTCGCCTAAACCCAATGTGGCATAAACTGCCTTTAACAGACCATCTACTTTTTCTAAAGATGGTTCACATTTTGAGGGCGCATCTTCTACCCCTTCCTCCTCTGAATCCTCTTTGGAATGAGAGGGGGAATGTCCCTTTTGGGTTGGAGGACCCACCTTGGCCTCCACCACTTGTGAGAGGATCCTGAGGTAGACGGCTGACTCAGGGAAGGTTTTGTAAAAAAAAGAGCGAAAGGATTGAATGATAGCATCCAGCTCTTTCTTTAACTGGTGCGATTAAATCGCTGCATGCAGAAGAAGCTTCCTCCTTATCTAGGAAGTCAATGCATACTTGGCACAAAGTCTTCTTCCATCCCTCAGGTAATTTTGCGTTACATGAAGGAAACTTCTTTTTAACCACCAGGCCAGAGCTCTTAGCCTGCCAAAACAACAAAAAAATACAAAAGAATATCCCAGTGAGTCAACCTGACCTGCTAATAGGCTCACCACAGGTGCACAGGAAGCATAGACAGAGAACTCCATGTGCCCAGACAGGCCCCAGCCACCAGGGGTAAAGACCAGAAATGTAGAGAGAGAGGCACCACAGTATATGGGGCAAACCACCCATATACCCCTTACCTGGGCCTTGCTGATGTCTGTGCCTGTCCCACTCGCTGTTGCCACCACCAAACCCATTGTGGTGCTGCCGCGCTGTATGTTGCTAGAAAGCCAGTTCCGGACTCCATTAGCGCCACTGCGCCGGACCAGAATATAGCACCAGATCTGCTCCCTACGGCGTAGTGATGCAGCGCGCCTGCTCCACAGTGCCACCCCTTGCCGGATACCTCACTTTTGGCTGGCCGAGTCTCCACTGTGTCATCAAAAAGATGGCAGCAACATTTAGAACCAAACCGCCTGGCGGAATAAACAAACCCGTGGCAGTCCATGACTCAGTACAGGCTCTCCCCGAGCTGAAGAGGGAGAAGGAGCCCACATACCAGCCACCTTGGATGCGGTGTGGGAGGGGTGGACTCTCTGGAGGAAAGAAAGGTAATGGTGGAGCAGGTAGCCTGGCCGCTCAGGACAGCACCTCAGAGACCCCGACTTCCCACTAGGTGTTCCCTTGCCGGAGGAAACATAAAAACTGACGAGCTGTGGGGAGAAGCCTTCTTTTAAGTTTGGTGGAAGTGGTGTTTCCTGTGGTGAAGTCGGAGGAGCTACTCTCTCAGGTGCTGTCCTGAAAAACGTTTAGGGAAAACTTCCCTAGTAAAGGCCATCATGATATAAAAGGATTTATTTAAAAGAGGACTACAATTAGCTTCATACAAAACATACCCAGCATTAGTTCTGTTCAACAGAAGAGCAGCAGGCTGTCGGTTTCATACACTACCGCTGGTTAGCAGTCGGGCCTGCGTGATGTCTTCACTGGTAGGCCACTCCCTAAAGGCCTTTATCACAATGGCCTTCACTAGGGAAGTTTTTCTTTTTATATCATACCATACTTATCCCCTTGGGAAGGGTCACCAGGCATATCAAACTATTGTGAGTGTCAAAGTCAGCCCCTATGACCCTTTATAATAGGCCAATGGAGTTGTTAGGTCTCATAGAGGCCATCAGGATATCCCAGTGGTCATGAACTATGCCACCTGGTATCCCAAGGCTTTCCCTTAAAAAACACTTCCTCTAAGACGATTGCCAGAGAGTTGTTCCACATGTTTACCCGTTCTGGGATCTCAAAAGAAGTCCTAACCAAGGGACTCCCTTTATGTCAAAAGTATTGTCAGGGCTGGGCTCAGCCCTCCCTTCTCAGAGCTGGCCGCTCAGCTGTTGGCTAATTGCCAGCTCCTATCTCTCCACAGTTACTTAGCTGTTGATGATTTCCTGCTCATCAGTCCTGTCTACTTAAGCTGTCCAATCCAGAGGATCTCTGCCTTCGCCTTGGTCAACATCACAGAGACTATCTCCTGTGTTCCTGTTTAAAGACTTGCTTTGCTGACATCCCTTCTGGCTCCAGATCCTGCTTGCTGTTCCAATACATTGATCCCTGACTTCTGGCTTGGCTGACTATCCATTCCGGTTACTGAACTTTGGCTATGTTTTGACTACGTTTGTTCTTTTTACTTTTATTATTAAACAAGAGTGATTTAACTATACTTCTGTCTCTGTCTGATTTCATGGTTTCTGACAGGTATTAAAAGAGTTGTGTAAATTGTTCAATATTAAGCACTTAAATACTTCAGTTTACAACCCTCAGACAGGTGGTTTAGTAGAATGGTTTAATAAAACCCCCCAGAGTATGCTAAAGAAGGTGATGGCTAAGGATGAGAGAGACTGGGATGGTCTACTGCCATATCTGTTGTTTGCAATTAGAGAGGTCCCACAGTCTTCCACCAGGTTCTTACCCTTTGAACTTTTGTATGGGAGGCATTCCTGAAGGTTGCTGGATATTGTAAAAGAAACCTAGGAGACTAAATCTATTCCCTACCGGAGTGTCATAGAACATATCTCAGCGATGCAGGACAGAATTAGCTTGGTAATGTCCCTTGTCTAGGAACACATGCAGCAAGCTCAGGAAGAGCTCAGTAGAAAGCAAGTACCATGTTAAGTGGAAAGGGCCCTATAAAATATAGGAAAGGGTTGGAGAAGTAAACTATTATGCCCTGTACACACGACCGGTTTTCCAGTGGGAATACACTCCGAAGGTTTCTGCGACGAAATTCCGCTCAAGCGGTCTTGCCTCCACTACACGGTCACACCAAAGTCCGACCGTCCAGAACGAGGTGATGTAAAACACGTACGACGGGACTAGAAAAAAGAAGTTCATGGTTGGGTATTATTTGAGGTTTATCCCAAACTTTCCTAGTATCCATAGATCACGAGGTTTTAAATAGTGAAAAACGTCAGAAAATCGCATGAATTGGAATAGAGAGTATGCATAGATGTAGTGACTCAAAATTAATTACATATGTAGATCCAATCGGTGATATAAATATAAAAATAAACACTGGTGCATATATTGATTAAAAAGAAATATATAAAAACCAATTTTGCATATGTTAAAAATGTTCAATATAGCCAAAGTGCTCGTGCTCTTGTGCCTTAAATCTAAAAATCAGATTCATACATAGCTAAAGTGCAAAAATGAAGCAATAAAATAAAAACGAACAAATCATATATCAAGTGAAAACAAACAGAAAACAAGTGAAGCAAACAAGAAAAAAAAGGAAGAAATGGTCGCCTGATCCTTATGTTGCGACCCGTGCGACAGTGCAAGTATAATGTGAATGATCACGTGAGTGAATAAACCCACTCTGATAATTAGTGTCCAGAGTAAATTAATAATTCAAGTGTCCAAAGGAATAAATAGTGTTCAAAAGCCAGTGCTTAAACGCAATAC
Source organism: Aquarana catesbeiana (assembly GCF_042186555.1). Taxonomy (NCBI): domain Eukaryota; kingdom Metazoa; phylum Chordata; class Amphibia; order Anura; family Ranidae; genus Aquarana; species Aquarana catesbeiana. The sequence goes on along the minus strand of NW_027362662.1, from coordinate 4,998 downwards.
TCCAATGACAGTGGGGTGTTACTATGCAGATCAGACACTCTATGTCTTCTTCATGCAGCATGCACTAGTGTAGATAATGGCCCCTTACCTAGCGGTGCTAGGTCAACCGCATATAAGTTGTTAACTCTCGAGGTCCAGGGTCTCTCCTGTGTCTCTGTGTCCAGACTTGCTGACTCTACAGGATCCTATTAGGGGCTGGGATATGTCTAGTTGTGGTCCTAACTGGGGTCCTGGGACAGTGCGGCTCCTAGCTCCTCCTCCACATCATGTCTCCATTGTATGTAAGATATAGGATAAAGTACCCAGATAGTGAAGAATGTTTTTATAGGTCACTTTATTCACATAAACCATATACAGAGTACTCACATTAGCAGTTGTTCTCATAAAGCATGGTATCCTACGAGCAGCGGGCTCGCAATGCATTCAGCAGGGAAGGTAAAACGAAACAAGCCTATTCCGTCCCTACGCGTGACGTCACTTGATCACGTGACTTCTTCAGGGGATAAACGAAATAGGCTGATGTTAGTCTTAAATAGTCTCTCCCATAGGAATAGATTGGCGGCCATTTTCTTGTAGCCGCGCCGGCCATCATTAGGTTACCCATGTGCGCGGCCATTTTCTTGGTTAGTAAAAGGTATGGCAAATGTATTCAGTGGGAGGAGGCCGAATTGTTGGTATGTTTCCATGGTGATGGAGCGGGACGTCCTTATCTCGTTTGTGTATCTTTCAGAGGTGGTTGTTACACCATACCAGACTCTGAGAAGATGCAGCCCGTTGGCATGTAGTTCAAATGGAGGGCTAATCGTGGGTTCTGGTTCTGTGTAGCGATGTGAATGGGACATATATAAAATCTTTATTATAAATATTAAAATTTAAAAGAAAAGAGAAGAACACTCAGGTTCTTGGTATAAAAAACTTATGTACGACTCCAGGGGTATATTAATTAGTAAAAAGGACCAGTTCCTTCTATATAAAATCTGTATATATAACAGGGGTGGTAATTGGTTAGCTACTTCGCAGGGAGATGGTGGAATAGGCTTATTTCCCCTATCCTGTAAACAACACACTCTGGTAAGTGGGGAGGGGGGGGGGGGGGGAAGACGAAAGGAAGGAGGGGGGGGGAGTGAGGGGATCATCCAGGGAAATAAATATCAACATTCAGAGTATATGTATTAAGTGAGAGGAGATTGTAATGCACACTACTCATTGGGAATCGCATAAAAAGTCACATTAAAAATCACTTAAAAACAGTCGGCATTAAAAAATCGTATTAAAAGTCACTGAAAAACAGTCATATTAAAAATCACTTAAAAAGCAGTTTAAATCGAACTCGATGTTTAAACCTCTCGGGGCAAAAGTGTCTAAGGTATATATCCACTTGGATTCTAGTTGACTGAGGGTTCTTACTTTGTGACTTCCCCGCCAGTGTCTTACATACGGTTCAATTCCCCAAAATTTTAGTTGTGTGGGGTCTTTGTTATGGCACAGCAGGAAGTGTTTGGAAACACTGTGTTTATCATACCCCTTCAGGATGTTATTCACATGTTCCTTAATCCTGACTCTGAGGGGGTCTTTTTGGTGCGGCCTATGTATTGTAGGCCACAACTGCATTCTAGAGCGTATACTGCTCCCTCTGTGTTGCAGCCAAATGAACTCTTTAATCTCGTATGTCTCTCCAGTGCTATTTGATGCAAAATGGAGTTTCTTTTCGTTTGGGCGCTTAGTTCTTAAGCACGCGAAACACCTTTTGCAAGGGAAGAAACCATTGCGTGTAAAGGAGATCGTTTTTCTTAGGGGGGTCAATAACGTTTTTTACGATTTTGTCTTTCAAGGTGGGTGCTTTTTTGTATATGAATCTGGGATTGTGGGGAAGTTTATCTTGCAGGTCTTTGTCGGCCAGAAGTATATGCCAGTGTTTCTTGATAATTTTCTCTATTCTTTTATGTTGAACGTTAAAATCCAAAATTAATGGTACTGGCACAGATTCCGTTTCTTTCTTGGTTTTGTCTCTGATAAGTTCATTCCGGTCCATATTTTTTACTTCTAATATCTTCTTTTTTATAAATTGCTGATCGTATCCTTTGTTGGTAAATTTCTGTGCAATATGCTCTACCTGTTCCAAATAGGTATTTAAGTGGGTACAGTTTCGTCTGACTCTCATAAGTTGGCCTTTGGGGACATTGAACAGCCATAACAAAGACCCCCACACAACTAAAATTTTGGGGGAATTGAACCGTATGTAAGACACTGGCGGGGAAGTCACAAAGTAAGAACCCTCAGTCAACTAGAATCCAAGTGGATATATACCTTAGACACTTTTGCCCCGAGAGGTTTAAACATCGAGTTCGATTTAAACTGCTTTTTAAGTTGATTTTTAATATGACTGTTTTTCAGTGACTTTTAATACGATTTTTTAATGCGACTGTTTTTAAGTGATTTTTAATGTGACTTTTTATGCGATTCCCAATGAGTAGTGTGCATTACAATCTCCTCTCACTTAATACATATACTCTGAATGTTGATATTTATTTCCCCTGGATGATCCCCTCACTCCCCCCCCCCCCTCCTTCCTTTCGTCCCCCCCCCCTTTCCCCCTCCCCCCCCCCCCCCCCCCCACCCCTCCACACTTACCAGAGTGTGTTGTTTACAGGATAGGGGAAATAAGCCTATTCCACCATCTCCCTGCGAAGTAGCTAACCAATTACCACCCCTGTTATATATACAGATTTTATATAGAAGGAACTGGTCCTTTTTACTAATTAATATACCCCTGGAGTCGTACATAAGTTTTTTATACCAAGAACCTGAGTGTTCTTCTCTTTTCTTTTAAATTTTAATATTTATAATAAAGATTTTATATATGTCCCATTCACATCGCTACACAGAACCAGAACCCACGATTAGCCCTCCATTTGAACTACGTGCCAACGGGCTGCATCTTCTCAGAGTCTGGTATGGTGTAACAACCACCTCTGAAAGATACACAAACGAGATAAGGACGTCCCGCTCCCATCACCATGGAAACATACCAACAATTCGGCCTCCTCCCACTGAATACATTTGCCATACCTTTTACTAACCAAGGAAAATGGCCGCGCACATGGGTAACCTAATGATGGCCGGCGCGGCTACAAGAAAATGGCCGCCAATCTATTCCTATGGAGAGACTATTTAAGACTAACATCAGCCTATTTCGTTTATCCCCTGAAGAAGTCACGTGATCAAGTGACGTCACGCGTAGGGACGGAATAGGCTTGTTTTGTTTTACCTTCCCTGCTGAATGCATTGCGAGCCCGCTGCTCGTAGGATACCATGCTTTATGAGAACAACTGCTAATGTGAGTACTCTGTATATGGTTTATGTGAATAAGTGACCTATAAAAACATTCTTCACTATCTGGGTACTTTATCCTATATCTTACATACAATGGAGACATGATGTGGAGGAGGAGCTAGGAGCCGCACTGTCCCAGGACCCCAGTTAGGACCACAACTAGACATATCCCAGCCCCTAATAGGATCCTGTAGAGTCAGCAAGTCTGGACACAGAGACACAGGAGAGACCCTGGACCTCGAGAGTTAACAACTTATATGCGGTTGACCTAGCACCGCTAGGTAAGGGGCCATTATCTACACTAGTGCATGCTGCATGAAGAAGACATAGAGTGTCTGATCTGCATAGTAACACCCCACTGTCATTGGAGTATTGCGTTTAAGCACTGGCTTTTGAACACTATTTATTCCTTTGGACACTTGAATTATTAATTTACTCTGGACACTAATTATCAGAGTGGGTTTATTCACTCACGTGATCATTCACATTATACTTGCACTGTCGCACGGGTCGCAACATAAGGATCAGGCGACCATTTCTTCCTTTTTTTTCTTGTTTGCTTCACTTGTTTTCTGTTTGTTTTCACTTGATATATGATTTGTTCGTTTTTATTTTATTGCTTCATTTTTGCACTTTAGCTATGTATGAATCTGATTTTTAGATTTAAGGCACAAGAGCACGAGCACTTTGGCTATATTGAACATTTTTAACATATGCAAAATTGGTTTTTATATATTTCTTTTTAATCAATATATGCACCAGTGTTTATTTTTATATTTATATCACCGATTGGATCTACATATGTAATTAATTTTGAGTCACTACATCTATGCATACTCTCTATTCCAATTCATGCGATTTTCTGACGTTTTTCACTATTTAAAACCTCGTGATCTATGGATACTAGGAAATATTACCTATCCCTATAAGCCGAGACCCCTCTGGTTAGCGCAGCACCCCCCCCCCCCTCTCTCTTTATACCACTTGATTTGGGCTGGTGTTTGAGCCCTTGTTTTCGGTGCATGCAGCTGTCCAGTAAGAGAAGTTGCATATAGGTTCAAATATCGATTATTAGACCTATTTTTCCTAACTGGTAGCGCAGGAATAACCCCCGTTTTTACTTATCCCAAACTTTGCCACAATTGCAACACCCTTAACTGGCCCTACCAAGGAAAAAGCTCCTCTGTAGTGATTAGGTGGAATCTGAGGATGAATCAGCTTTCCAAGCTCTGAAGTAGTCCCTGTGTAAACAGCCTGTGCTGGTGGTCCCAGACTTCAGCATGTCTTCACATGTCTCCAGTATAGGTCTGGGGGCTGTCTTGTCCCAAGTGGTAGGCAAATAAGAACACCTGGTGGTCTATGAGTCAGAAGCTGACCCCAGCAGAAACCAATTATAGAATTGTGCTGCAACAGTGTTTGGCCATTAGTGGGTGTTAGAGGCTCTACGGTACTATTTGCTGAGGTACCACTTCTGCTGAACCAGAAAGAGTTGGAGGGCCTCTCGATGACGTCAGAGAGAACATGGCGGCATGGGATGGAGCTGTGGCCTGGCATGAGAAGGTCTCATCGTGACATCGCTGGATGGGTGAGTATCTGAAATGTGCAGTTACCACCTTAAAGTGGTTGTTAAACCAAAGAATAAAATCCTCCCATCCCCTCTGTACC